>NC_091471.1:3936023-4261127 GCF_036971445.1 Narcine bancroftii | reverse complement strand
CAAGTGGGAGATGCAGGCCCGTGAGCCAGAAGGGCTGTATCTCTAAATCTGAAAAATCACTGAGACACGCAAGAGGTTGGAGACGCTGGAATGTGGAGCAAGAAATGATTCTGCTGGAGGAACTGATGCTGCTCATTCGGTTGAGTTACTCTAGCAGATCGCTTGTTGCGAATGAAGAAACACGAGTCCAGAGGAGGTACAAATGCACGCATTCAGCTGCGCTCATTTAATGAATGGTTTCTGTTTAGCTAACGGTCTTTATCACTCTGTCTTCTTCCCATCCATGGAGTCAGGTGTTTGGGCCCTTTACTTCTCCTTCCTAAAATCAACGGTCATCTCATTGGTCTTGGTGACACTGAGAGCAAGATTTTGTTTTTCAAAATGTATTTTCTGAGCATAATAAACAGCATCGAATCCACGCTGCTGAAGATCAAACTGCGCTGGGTAGGTCACATCTCCAGAATGGAGGACCATCGCCTTCCCAAGATCGTGTTATATGGCGAGCTCTCTACTGGCCACCGAGACAGAGGTGCACCAAAGAATAAAGAGGTACAAGGACTGCCTAAAGAAATCTCTTGGTGCCTGCCACACTGACCACCACCAGTGGGCTGATATCGCCTCAAACTGCGGTGCCTCACAGTTCGGCGGGCAGCAACTCCACAGAGCCCACCACACTGACAAAAGACAAAGGAGGAAAAACCCAACACCCAACCCCAACCAACCAATCTTCCCTTGCAACCGCTGCAACCGTGTCTGCCTGTCCCGCATCAGACTTGTCAGCCACAAACGAGCCTGCAGCTGACGTGGACATTACCCCTCCATAAATCTTCATCCACGAAGCCAAGCCAAAGAAAGAAAGAAAGAAGGAAACAGCTTCGTAGCCGTGGACAGATGTACATTGTGCATTGTTTTAACAGAAAAAAACAACACACATATCCACAAATGCTCACATCCACCCTCAGATGTTTGCCCAACCCCCCCCCCATTCCCTGACCACTTTGCTGACAGTATCATTGGTATATTAACTGTCAGTCTTTTACTCCAAAAGCACTCATAGTTCAGAGAAATAATGCATTAAGGGTTCTCATTTATGTACTAATTTTCCGGTGGGCCCACTTAATGTGTATTTGATTTTCTCCAGTTAATAAAGAAACTGATGTCCTTAATCCATTGTGTAATAGAGGGATCCCCGATCAATACTTCCAGTGGAACAAGATTAGAAGCTTGACTAATAGTGGTGTAAATTCTATCGCGTCTTTCTGCAGGAAATTTCAGGAGTTGTCAGAGATTCCAAATATTGCAGTCAACGGGCAGGGTTGCAAATTAACTTTAAATATTTCAGATAGTGTGCTAAAGACTCTGCTCCAGAACCCTTGTATTTCAGGTGCTGATAAAAACGCATGACTTAGATGGCAAGGAGAGCCATTACACCAATTGCATTTGTCCTCCATTTCAGGATTGATGGCTGACAGTGTAGGTTTAGAAAAGTGAACTCTGGGCACCACCTTGAACTGAAGTCCCAAGCGAGCACAGGAGGTGGTAGAGCAAATTCTCTCAATAGCCTCTTCCCTCAGTTTCTCCTCAATTTCTATTCCAGATCTTGCCCCCATTTTATCTTTATTTTGGAAAATGAATGACTTTTAATGGACAGAATAGAGCTGGCATCACCCGATCAGTTTCTTGATCTCCATCCTGTATTCCGACTCCTCATTTCCAGTTATTTGGCCAAAAATGGTGGTGTCGTTAGCCAATTTGCAAGTTGAGTCAAAGCTCAACTTGGCTGGCTATCAGCAGTGTTGATGTGGACAGAGGAGTGGGCTTTACACCCCTCTCCTGAAGTCAGGATTCAAGATTCCTTTATTGTCATGCCATAGCGCAGAACATGTAATAATACACAAAACTGTCTTCTGCCTGGCGTAAGGCAAAGAGCCACCGTTAGCGTCAGCCAGCATCCCTCACTTGTGAGTCTGCTGGGGTCGTCTACTGCATCTGGTGCTCCCATTGTGGCCTCCTCTATATCAGAGAGAATGGACATAGATTGCTTCTTTGAGGACTTTGGCTCTGTCTGTCTCCCCAGAGGCCCCCCATTTCATTTCCCTGCCCCATTCCCTTGCCAACATGTTTGTCCATGGTCTCAGGTTCATGCACTGCCAGACTGAGATCACCCACAAAGTGGAGAAAGAGCGCCTCGTCGTCCGTGTGGACACTCTCCAAACAGATGACATCAACATTGACTTTTGTAGTTTCTGTTAACAAAAATGCTTCAAAAAATTGTTTCCATAAATATATGGTTTGAAAATAAATACATTAGTGCAAAAGAAAAGAAAGAAGAGGTGAGCAAATTTAAATTCCTGTGTGATGCTATCTCGGAGGACCTTTCCTGGATGCAATACATGAATGTCAGTGCCTATACTTCCTCAGGAGCTTCCAGAGATTCATTATGATATGGAAAACCTTGGCAAACCTCTGCAGATGTGTGGTGGAAAGTATGCTGACCACCTACATCATGGCCTGGTATTACTTCTGAGCACAAAGCCCTCCAAAAGTTAGTGAACACAGCCCAGTACATCACAGGCCAAACTCTCCCACCACTGAGAAAGTCGACATGGAATGCTGATGTCGTTGCTACTCCCATTCACTCATTAACCAGATCACCTTGTCTACAGCTTATCTCCATGGTCACTGGGTTTCAACTCATTAGAGACTGTCTCCTCTCTAACCCTGCCTACAACTTCACAAGCTTCTGTTATCTCCTTTTTTTAGCTCTGATGAAGGGTCTTTGACCTGAAACATTGACTCTTCCCTCAGATGTAGCCTGATTTCTGGCATCTTTAAAATTTGTTTTTGGAATCAGGTTTATTGTCACGAGCATTTGTCACAAAATGGGTGACACAGTTAGTGTGTCGTGGCTTAGCAAGCGCTGTTACAGCGCCAGCGACCCGGGTTTGAATCCAGCACTGTCTGTACATTCTGTACATTCTCTCCGGGTGCTCTGGTTTCCTCCCACAATTCAAAAGATGTGGGAGGTTGTAGGTGAATTGGATTTGGGCGACACGGGTTCATGGGCCAGAAGGGCCTGTAACTTTCCTGTCTGTCTAAATTAAAATTAAATTAAAATGTGTTGTTTTGCGGCAGAAGTATTGTGCAACTACAGGTGCAAAATTGCTAGAAATTAAAAGGCAAGATTTAAAAAATAAATCATTACTGCAAAAAAGAGAAAAAAGTGAAGTCATGTCTGTGGTTCTTTGTCCGTTCAGAAATCCGATGGCAGAGGGAACGAAGCAGCATTTTCCAACAAAGCACAGGTGATAATCAGGGATAATTAAAGGCATTATGTTTGCTTTCAATATTTATTTCAAATGTTTAAATTTACACGAGCAGAAAACATCTTGCATGTCTCTCTGGTCTCGTTACCTCCGTTCTCTATTTTCTCACTTTCTCAGGAGCTAGCATATTTACATTTTCTAAGGATCAGGCAAAACACTTCATACTAATCAAGTAATAATTAAAGGCTACCTGGTTCGTTGTAAGATTGAATTTTTCTTTGTCACCCTTGAGGCGAACTCATCTGTCTTGAAGAATGGTGTTCAAGTTCAAGCTCACTTATCATCCGATGTATGATTGAACGATGAAAAGAGATAACAGAAGCTTGTGAAGTTGTAGGGAGGGTCCTTGATGCGAAAATGTGCAGACACGCATATGGACAAATGATACCTATGCACATATGTATGTGCAAATATTAAAAGAAATCATTATTACTGTTAAATCGTCGAGCCTTGGAGGGTTTGTTTGAGCAGTTTATTCAGTCATTCAGTAAGAAGCTGTTTCTCAGCCTGGCTCTTGAACAATCAGAAGTCAATAATCCTGACTTGACTCAGTCTTCGACAATGCAGGATGTAAAGTCCTAACCTATTCAATCTTTTCCTATAACAGCTCCTCAAGTCTTGGCCACATCCTTATAACTTTTCTCTGCACTTTTTTAATCTGATTGATATCTTTGTCGAACCTGCATTGCTGGTTATGGTTATGGTGTTGCGTGAATCACTACACCACACCCAGTGTCACGAGGACAGCTTCTTCCTCAGATTTCTGAATGGACAATGAACCTCTGACATGACATCGTTTTCTCCTTTTTTTTGGCACTATTTCTTGATTTTTGAATTGTAATTCATAGCAATATTTGCACGGCAACGCTGCCGCAAAAACCAATTTCGTGACATGTTCGTGATACAGTAAACCCCTGCAATCCGGATTTCAAGCAAACGGCCAAAAAACCGCAGAAAATAAATAGGTAAAACAAACTTACATTTAAAATTGGCGTGCCTCGCCGTTAGTTCACCGATCACACAACACACAATCTCAAGCAACCGGAAAATTCACTCATCTGGCATTAACCAAATCGCCTAGATGCCAGGGGTTTTACTATATTTAACTCTGATTTGGATCCTGAAGTGATGTGTGTGGTGTCTTGCCCCTGCAGCAGCTGCAAATGTAAGCAATGTGGTGTTGATGCGGCACAATGAGCTGGAAGAAGGGATCTCGGTGTTGGATGAGGATGGAAACACCATTGGATCTTCCAGGATCGCTGCCCAACATGTGAGTCTGGTTTTGTTTGTTGCCTTCTGGTATTGATCTACCACATTGGTGCAAGTTGATTAATGAAGTTCAGGTCACACTAACTCGCTCCAACAGGGGAGGATCTAGGTTTGGTTAAAGGAGAATCTCCAAGTTGCACAATGCACTGTTCAGTGCTGCAGCCTTACTGCATTTCACTAAGATCACATCTTTGCATAGATAGGTTAAGTAAGCAGGCAAGGATCTGGAGATAGATGGAATTCCATGATGGGAAGTTCGTTTATTATCGTCACATCCTACAACCTCCAACCCCACAAAAACACACACACATCCAAATATAACACACATACAGACAAACAGCACTGGCGCAGGAAAACTAGACATAAAGGGACATCTGGCAAGTGGAACCCTCTTTAAAAGAAGATAGAAAGAATTCAGGGCCAGCATGATCCTGTTTGAATGAAGTTCAAGGCTGAGGAATCTCTGGTTTATAAGGGATATTGAAGATCTGGTCAGGAAAAAAGAGGTACATATCAGGTACAGAAGATATAGAATCCCTGTCGGTAGAATTAAGAAACTCTAAGGGCAAAAAGACACTGATGGGAGTTGTATACAGGCCTCAAAAAAGTAGCTAGAATATGGCATGCAAACTACATAGGGAGATAGAGAAGGCATGCAAAGGGATTTATCAAATATATAGGAGCTGGGAAGTGATGCTGCGACTGTTTAAGGCATTGGTGAGGCCAGGTTTGGAGTACTGTGCTCAGTTCTGGTCTCCAAATTATAGAAAGGATATAGATAAGGTGGAGAGGGTGCAGAGAAGATTTACAAGGATGTTGCCTGGCTTACAGCATCTGGATTACAGGGAGAGATTAAGGAGACTGGGACTTTATTCATTGGAACGTAGCCAACTGAGAGGGGACATGATAGAGGTTTTTAAAATTATGAAAGGAATGGATAAACTAGACATAAACAGCCTCTTCCCCTGAGGGCAGGGGAGGTTGGAACAAGAGGGCATGAGTTAAGGGTAAGGGGGCAAAACTTTAGGAGAAATATTAGAGGATGCTTTTTCACTCAGTGAGTGGTGGCAGAATGGAATGATTTTCCAAAAGAGATAGTTGCGCCAAGGTCCCTTCTGTCATTTAAGAGAAGGTTGGATGTGTGCATGGAGGTGAGGGGGGTTGGAGGGTTATGGGCAGAGAGCGGGAGGGGGGAACTAGTGGAGTTGTTCGAGTGAACCGGTGCGGACTTGAAGGGCTGACATGGCCTGTTTCTGCTCCGTAAATGGTTATATGGTTATATAATAAATAAATAACGAGATATACTTTCGTAAATATGGGAGTCTCAAAAGGTCAGTGGGAGCAGTTTATTCAGTCGTTCAGCATTCTTGGTGCCCATGGGGAGAAGCTGTTCCTCAGCCTGGTGGCGCTGGCTCTGATCCTCCTGGATCTCTTCCCGACGGGAGCAGCTGAAAGATACTGTGTGCAGGGTGGTTGGGGTCCTCACTGATTTTGCGCGCCCTCTCCGGAAAGAGATCCTGGTCGATCACCTCATTGGGGGAGAAAGGAAGCCCCCAGTGGTGAAAAATTACAGCATTGTGTCCTGGGAGTGCTCATACATGAATTGCATGAAGTTAGCTTGCAGGTGC
The DNA here is from genome assembly GCF_036971445.1 of Narcine bancroftii. Lineage (NCBI taxonomy): Eukaryota > Metazoa > Chordata > Chondrichthyes > Torpediniformes > Narcinidae > Narcine > Narcine bancroftii. Next base: position 4,254,904 of record NC_091471.1, on the reverse strand, counting down.
AGCAAATGAGACGTTGGACTTCAATGCTGGAGGGATTGAATTTACGAGTAGGGAGTTTGTACAGGGTACTGGTGAAGCCTGGTGTATGCGTGCAGTTCTGGTCTCCTGAATGGAGAAAAGGTATTCTGGCTTTGTTGAGAGGAGGAGAGGGGAGGAGACAGAGAACTGGAGCTTCATAGCCAGAGATTGCCAAAGCAACTAGCTCTCCAGCACCTAGCCATCCAACCACTGAATCAGGACAGCTTACTCCCAGCCAGTGGGACACCCAGCCAACCATTCAGCAGGTGGGCAGCAGCTGTCCACTCATCCAGTCAGCCTCTTAGCCAGGCTGCAGCAGCAGGGGAGTGAGCTGAACCAAGGGTTAGTTAAACCACTGAGCTGGAGTGTCTTGGCTACACTAATATCAAGGCCACCAGGAGGTCCCGTCACTCACTCCACATGCTTAAGGCTGTTCCACTCTGCTTTTGCCATGGGGCTTTTATCCCAGATGTATCAGTTCCTTGAAACCACCAACTCTACATCGACCCAGTCCAGCAAGTTTTAATAACACTTTATTTTTCTTCCATCCACCACCATCCCTGGCAATTGATTCCAGGCACCCACAACTCTGTGTAAAAAGTCTTACCCCTGATGTCTTCCCAAAACCTTCCTCATAGGAACATAGGAAGTAGGAACAGGAGTAGGCCAAAAATGGCCTATCGAGCCTGCTCCGCCATTCAATACGATCATGGTTGATCTAATTTCCCTTCACTTCATAAAGATGCCCTCTGGTATTTGCTACTTTCGCCCTGGGGAAAAGATGCTGGCTGTCTACCTTAAATGTGCCTGTCATAACCTTGTAGACCTCTCGTCACCTCTCATCCTTCTTTGCTCCAAAGAGAAAAGCCCTACCTCTGTTAACCTCATAAGACATATTTTCCAATCCAGGCAATATCCGGGTAAAATAATCTCCTCTGCACCCTCTCCATAGCTTCCACTTCCTTCCAGGTGGAGCCTTTCTCAGCAAGCGCCCCACGGCCTCCCTGGGGTCCACAGCACATTGAAGTAAAAGCCTTGTTTTCTTTTCACCTCACATAACAGAAATATTTTTAATTTTTTTTTAATGTAGTTGGTAGGAGCAAAGTGCTGAAGAAACCAAAACTTGACTGTTTCACAGGGAATGGGTCCCATAAACTCTGAGCAGAGTCCTATGGGGGACATATAAACATATCTTTCTCTTTCTCTTGGGCTTGGCTGCGCGGACGAACATTTATGGAGGGGTAATGTCCACGTCAGCAACAGGCTCGTTTGTGGCTGACAAGTCCGACGCGGGACAGGCAGACATGGTTGCAGCAGTTGCAAGGGAAAATTGGTTGGTTGGGGTTGGGTGTTGGGTTTTAACAATTACAGCATGGGAATAGGCCATCACAGCCCTTCTTGTCTTTGCCAAAACACTTACCCTCTCCTAGTCCCATTAACCTGCACTCTGCCCGTAACCCTCCATTCCTTTTACATCCATATACCTATCTAAATTTTTCTTAAAAGATAATGTTGTGCCTGCCTCCACCACTTCCACCGGAAGCCCATTCCACACAGACATAGCTGAAAAAATGGCTGCTTTGGTGAAGGAAGCAAGGAAATGTATTGATTCAGATTCAGTTGTGTCTCATTGTCTAATGACTGTGCTTTTACTACAATCACAGTATCTACAGACTTTCATGTTTCACTACAGGTTAAACAGGTTGGGACTTTATTCCCTGAAACTTAGAAGGCTGAGGAGAGATTTGACAGAGGTATACAAAATTATGAGGGCATAGATAGAGTAAAGGCAAGTAGGCTTTTTCCACTGAAGTTGGGTGAAACAAGAACTAGAGGATATGTGTTAAGCCTGAAATGTAAGGGGAACATGAGGGGGAACATCTTCACAAAAGCCACTTTCAGGTGCTCGGACGCAGATAATACGCCGGCAGACGCGGCTGGGGGAGTGCAGCTGGGACGTTCAGGTGACCGCGGAGAAGACGCCTTTCTGTCACCTGAACGAGCCAGCTGAAGGAGAGTCGCGTCCGAGCGAACGCTGGCTCCTGTGGACTGTGGTCGTAGTCCCATTGCTGCTTTCAGGTGCAACAGGGAATTCTTGGAGCCGGAGATTATATCTACAGGAGGAGAGTTAGATAAGTGCTCCTCCTGGCCAGGTTCTCCACTTTGAGGTGGCCACCCAACAGCCACATTGGAGTACAATAGGTGGCTTTACAGTCGGGGTATTTTGGCTACCTGAAAGTGCCTACAGAGAGTGATGGGGGTGTGGAACGAGCTGCCAGCTGAAGTGGCTTGATTTTGACACAAGAAAAATTTAGACAGGTACATAGATGGGAGGAGTATGGAAGGATATGGTATGGGGATAGGTCAGTGGGAAGGTAGAATAATAGTTCAATATGAACTAGAAGGGCTGTGGTGTTCTATGGTTCTACGAATTTTCTGCAGGACTAAGATGAGTTATGTGCAAGTAGAAATACAAATGTCAGGAAGGTGCATGTTCAACTGAGCATCTGCCATTATAGTACACAGATAGATTGTACAGAGGGATCTTTACTGTATCTCACCCCTGCTTACCTGCCCTTTTTATTCCTTTAACAAGAAATAACATGAAGACAATGTTCCACGAGTTCCGTTCCGCACTACTTACTAGTTCACATTATAACATGATCAGCAGGATCCAGAATGCTGCCCATCTCCTGTCTCATTGTGCTTGACGAGTCTGTGTGGAGCAGCCATTCTCAACGAGGGCTTTATTGCCCCCTCCCCCACCCGTGGGCCACAGCACATTTAACGGGTGCACGGATTCAATCATAAAATATTTTTGATGTTTTTTACATCATCAGTAGGAAAGAAGTACGGAAGTAACCAACTAAACTTAACTGGTTCACAGGGAAGGGAGCCATAAACTTTGAGCGGAGCTCTAAAGGGGGCAAACCCAAACAAAGGTTGAGAATGGCTGGTGTAGAGGAAATGTAATTATTTAAGAATGCAAAACGCCCCTTTAGAACAGAGATGATGAGGAACTTTTCCCAGAGGATGGTGCATCTGTGGAGTTCGTTGCTGCAGACGGTTGTGGAGGCTAAGTCATTTGGTATATTTAAGACTGAGATAGATACATTCTTGATTTGGAAGGGATCCGGAGTTAAGGATAGAAGGCAGGTGAATGGGGTTGAAAAGGATTGCAAATCAGCCATGATGGAATGGCAGGACAGATTCAATGGTCTTACTTGACTCACCCACACTGTTCCTGATCTAGGATTGTGTGATGGGACAGTGTGGAGGGACGTTTCCTCTGTGCCCAAAGAGTCACTGCATGGCTGCTTTGCACCTGTGCTCCTCCACACTAATGATCCTCGTATAACTCCTCACAAGCTCAGAATAGAAAGGGAAGCAGTCATTAGTGTAATTTCTACATCTGTTACCACAACTTGTCAGTTTATTTGCAGGTTATCGTATATTGTCTCGGATTGAGTCTATTCTCTACCAACTGTATTTACTGGAATTGAACTTCTGTCTCACTCAGGCACTATTGGAGACTGCCTTAACTCGAATTGTCCTCCCTGTCCCCATCCTGGTGCTGCCACCGATCATCATGTCATTCTTGGAGAAGTAAGTGCCAATGCTACCATGTCAGCTTGATCTGCTTTCTTACCACAGACACTGAATCTGATTTGTTCCCCTTTCGCCATCACCCCCATATGTCAATATTGTCATGGCCTACAATTTCCCCAGAGTTGTTCCTGCTCCAGCAGGACCTGCCCTGAACTTTATTTCCATTTGCCACGTTGCCTTGGAAAGTCTGAAGGTTGACGATGGAGTCCAATGAGATTATGGAATACTGGGCAGTTTCCAGCAAAGTTGGTAAAAATGATCATCTGTGTACAATATTACAGTCCTGCACAGTGTTGACATTCTAGGGTGTGTGTAAATGTTCGACTGTGTACAACATCACTGTCCTACCCAATGTTGGCCTTTCTGGGGTAAATGTTCGACTGTATACAACGTCACTGTCCTACCCAATGTTGGCCTTTCTGGGGTAAATGTTCGACTGTGTACAATGTCACTGTCCTACCCAATGTTGGCCTTTCTGGGGTAAATGTTCGACTGTGTACAACGTCACTGTCCTACCCAATGTTGGCCTTTCTGGGGTAAATTTTCGACTGTGTACAACGTCACTGTCCTACCCAATGTTGGCCTTTCTGGGGTAAATGTTCGACTGTGTACAATGTCACTGTCCTACCCAATGTTGGCCTTTCTGGGGTAAATGTTCGACTGTGTACAACGTCACTGTCCTACCCAATGTTGGCCTTTCTGGGGTAAATGTTCGACTGTGTACAATGTCACTGTCCTACCCAATGTTGGCCTTTCTGGGGTAAATGTTCGACTGTGTACAACGTCACTGTCCTACCCAATGTTGGCCTTTCTGGGGTAAATGTTCGACTGTGTACAACGTCACTGTCCTACCCAATGTTGGCCTTTCTGGGGTAAATGTTCGACTGTGTACAATGTCACTGTCCTACCCAATGTTGGCCTTTCTGGGGTAAATGTTCGACTGTGTACAATGTCACTGTCCTACCCAATGTTGGGCTTTCTGGGGTAAATGTTCGACTGTGTACAATGTCACTGTCCTACCCAATGTTGGCCTTTCTGGGGTAAATGTTCGACTGTGTACAATGTCACTGTCCTACCCAATGTTGGGCTTTCTGGGGTAAATGTTCGACTGTGTACAACGTCACTGTCCTACCCAATGTTGGCCTTTCTGGGGTAAATGTTCGACTGTGTACAACGTCACTGTCCTACCCAATGTTGGCCTTTCTGGGATAAATGTTCGACTGTGTACAATGTCACTGTCCTACCCAATGTTGGCCTTTCTGGGGTAAATGTTCGACTGTGTACAATGTCACTGTCCTACCCAATGTTGGCCTTTCTGGGGTAAATGTTCGACTGTGTACAACGTCACTGTCCTACCCAATGTTGGCCTTTCTGGGGTAAATGTTCGACTGTGTACAATGTCACTGTCCTACCCAATGTTGGCCTTTCTGGGGTAAATGTTCGACTGTGTACAACGTCACTGTCCTACCCAATGTTGGCCTTTCTGGGGTAAATGTTCGACTGTGTACAACGTCACTGTCCTACCCAATGTTGGCCTTTCTGGGGAAAATGTTCGACTGTGTACAATGTCACTGTCCTACCCAATGTTGGCCTTTCTGGGGTAAATGTTCGACTGTGTACAATGTCACTGTCCTACCCAATGTTGGCCTTTCTGGGGTAAATGTTCGACTGTGTACAACGTCACTGTCCTACCCAATGTTGGCCTTTCTGGGGTAAATGTTCGACTGTGTACAATGTCACTGTCCTACCCAATGTTGGCCTTTCTGGGGTAAATGTTCGACTGTGTACAATGTCACTGTCCTACCCAATGTTGGGCTTTCTGGGGTAAATGTTCGACTGTGTACAATGTCACTGTCCTACCCAATGTTGGCCTTTCTGGGGTAAATGTTCGACTGTGTACAATGTCACTGTCCTACCCAATGTTGGGCTTTCTGGGGTAAATGTTCGACTGTGTACAACGTCACTGTCCTACCCAATGTTGGCCTTTCTGGGGTAAATGTTCGACTGTGTACAATGTCACTGTCCTACCCAATGTTGGCCTTTCTGGGGAAAATGTTCGACTGTATACAACGTCACTGTCCTACCCAATGTTGGCCTTTCTGGGGTAAATGTTCGACTGTGTACAACGTCACTGTCCTACCCAATGTTGGCCTTTCTGGGGTAAATGTTCGACTGTGTACACCGTCACAGTCTTGCACAGTGTTAGCCTTCCCAGGGTAAATGTTCGACTGTGTGCAACAACACAATCCTCAAAGTTGGTGAATATTCTGAGCCCTCACAATCTTCTTTGGGACAAACTTCCAAAGATTCTCCACACTTTGGATGAAGAAATATATTCTAGCCTTGGCCTTGAATGGTCAGCCTCTTATTTTAAGACTGCAGTCTGTGACCCAATGAGGTAGAACATCATCATTTCCCTCTCCAGCCGTCAAGAATTTGGTCTGCTTCGGTGAGATCACCTCTCATTATACTGTACTGATGAGATTGCAGACTCAGTCATCCTTTGTCTGCTGTGGAGCTGTCCCTGCCTTACACAATCCCAGGGATCTGGTGAACTGTCCCTGCACTCTCAGTATGACAGGATTTGATTGCACGCATAAAGACATCTTACTGCGATTTTAGAGGGTCCTGGTGAGATTCCATCTGGAACGTTGGTATGGAGCTGGTCTCTAAACTAAGACAAAAGGAAGAGAATGTAATGAAAATCAAAAGACTACAAACGCTGGAAGTTTAAATTTAAAAAAAGCAACTGAAAATGCTAGACGCCCTCGGCAGCTGAAGCCCTGAAACATTTTCTTTCTCCCGATGCTGCCTGATCCATACAGTGTTTATCATAACCTATTTATTTAATGAAAGGAAGCTTATATCAAACACAGCAGTTTAATACAGCCGAAAGCCTGGAGCAGTGTAGAACGTGTAGAGGTGCAATTAAAAAAGGAAACAAGAGAAGTAAAAGAGAATGCTTGAGAAAAAAAAAGCTGGCAATTAAAATCAAACAAAAAAGTTAAGTTTTATGTGAATACATTTTTACATGCTGTATGCCTCTTTGACTAAGTAGCAGGTCTTTATCAAAGAAAAGAGAAAAGCTTATTAAGAATCAAAAATAAATCTTGAGGTAGAAGAGATGGGTAACATCGAACCATAGAGCATAACAGCATAGAAAACAGACCCTTCTAGTCTGCACCGAATTATTATTCTGCTTAGTCCCACCGACCTGCGCCCATTCTGTACCCCTTCCATCCATGTACCTGTCCAAATTTTTCTTAAATGTTAAAATTGAGCCCACCTTCATCATTTCAGCTGGCAGCTCGTTCCATACTCCTGCTACTCTCTGAGTGAAGGAATTCCCCCAAATGTTTCCCATTAAACTTCTCCCCTTAAACCATGGTTTGTATCTCACCTAACCTCAGTGGAAAAAGTCTACTTACTCTATCTGTACCCATCATAATTTTGTATACCTCTATCCAACCTCCCCTCATTCTTCTGCGCTCCAGGGAATAAAGTCCTAACCTTTTCCCCGTGAAACACGAAAGCCTGCAGACTTAGAAGGTCCCGCAGCATTCATAGGATCCATAAGATACATAACCAATACAGTTCCTCACGTCCTGGCAATATCCAATTAGTAGAGTTCATAATGTGTGGTTGACTTTATGAAGGAGATAAAGGTGCTGATATCATGGTTAATGCAGTATCATGTGGATAAATGTGAGGTTCTCCATTTTGGTGGCAATAATTGGAATGGTGAGAAATTAGAAAAAATGGGAAGTGCAACGAGACCTGGGTCGTCATCGCGCATCAGTCATTAAAGGTTGGAATGCTAAAACAGCAGTGCAAAATGGCACGTTGGCTTTCATCGGGCGTAGTTTTAAATCTAGAAGCAGGGAGGCCTTAACTGCAGTTATTTGGGGCCTTGGCGAGGCCACGTCTTGAGGATTAGGTACAGTTTTGGTCTCCTGACCTGAGGAAGGACATTCCTGCCATTGAAGGGGAGCAGAGAAGGCTCATCAGACTGATCCCTGCAATGGCAGGACTGACGGAAGAAGAAAGACTGGATAGACCAGGGTTATACTCGCTGGGATTTAGACGAACGAGAGGGGATCTCATTGAGACATGCAACATTTTGTCAGGACTAGATATGTTAGATTCAGGAATAATGTTCCGGATGTTGGGGGAAGTCCAGGATAAGGGAGTCACAGTCAGAAGGAGAAGGGACTGAGATGAGGAGAAACGTCTTCACTCAGAGAGTTATGAACTTGTGGAACTCCCTACCACAGAGAGTTGCTGAGGCCGGTTCATTAGTGTATTCAAAAGGAAGATGTGAGTGGCCCTTATGGCTAAAGGGATTTAGTGGCGGGGAGTGAAGGCAGGAATTGGATACTGAGGCCGTATGATCAGCCGTGATTATATTAAGAGGTGGAACAGGTTTGAAGGGCTGAATTGCCTTCTCCTGCTCCTATTTTCTATGTTAATAAACAATTTTTTTATATTTTGGACTGGATGGTTACCGTCCAGGTTAGTGCAAGCTATTATAGCGGCAGCGACCCGGGTTCATATGCTCCCCATAACCGTATAGGCTTCCTCCGGGTGCTCTGGATTCCGACCACATTCCAAAGACGTACGGGGTTAGTGGGTTAATTGATCACAAGGATATATTTGGATGGCACAGCCTCGTGGGCTGGAAGGTCCTATATCTCCAAATTTGAAACAAATGGGACATCCAAGAGACTGCAAAAGAACCCTTCTAACTGCACCTGGTACTCTGTGGTAGATAAACAAGGCCAAGATGAACAGGGCAGGAGGTCAGCATGCAAGAGGGACGGAGAATAGCACTGAAGACCACTGGAAACACAGGTTCAGCCTTGCGAACTGATCACAGATGTTGCACAAAGTGGTCACTCAATCTGCATGGCTCCCCAGTGTGGGAGACCATGTCACGAGTGCTGAATGCAGCATTCTACCCTGGAAGAAGTACATTTGATCCACTGGTGCAGAGTGTTTGGGTTCTTGGGTAGGGGGAAGGGAGGAGATAAATGGGAATCTGTAGTTGAATGAGAAGGTACTGTGAATACAGAGAATGTGTGTCAGTGGAGATGGTAGAGTGAGCCAGATTCCTCTGTAATCCACGACTGGGCCACTTGATTTTACATGACTCAAAGGAATGTATATTTGCTTGAAGCATGATTTATTTCTTTAAAGTCAAAGAAAAATGCTGGAGAAGCGCAGCAGGTCAAATGCCACTCTTTAAATACCAAAGATAAAGAGATATAACCAAGGTTTTGGGCCTGAACCCTTCAACAAGGTATGAGCAAAATGTAGACAGGTGCCCAAATAAAATGGTGGGGGGGGGGGACAGGCAGGGGTGGGAGCACAGGTGAATAAATAGGTGAATAAGGGAGGGAGGGCACATCAGCAAATGGGGGAGTGTGGATGGCTCTGTGAATGGAGAGGGAAGGGGGTGGAGAGCTGAAGGAAAGAAGACAGAGGGATGGGAAAGGGAGGGAGAACAGGGAGTGGTTGGCAGAAAGTAGAAGACCATGTTAATGGCATCTGGTTGGAGAGTGCCCAGACAGAATATTAGGTGATGTTCCTCCAATTTACAAGTGGTCCTAGTTTGGCTGTACATGAGGCCCTTCTCCGTGGATTGTCACGTTGTTATGGAGGAGAAGCTTGTGTGGTCCTGAGATCCTGAGAACAATGCCTTCTGGAGCTATGTTTCCAATAGGGCCACCCATGGCAATAAGATCAAGGGTGAGGTCCCTGACAAAGGACAAACCAACTGTCCTCAACAGTGGACCAGGCAGACAGCTGTGAAGGCGCACGAAGGCTGCAACAAATCCATCAGGTCCAATTGTCATGGCTTCCATGCCCTTGGAACTAGTTGCTTAGTTTGTGAAGGAGCGTGTGCTACTTGAAGTGCAACATCAAGTACACGTTAAACAAATACACGGTCTATGGGGAATGGAACGAAGGCCAACATCCTCGACCTCAAGGGGTACCCACAACGACAACGACATGAGGCCATGGACAGATAGCGCAAGATGTTAGATGTTGCTTGTCCATCGACATAGAACAATATAGTACAGGGCCTTCAGCCCACAATGTCTGTGCCAGCCTTGATCCCAGTTTAAACATGCCACCTGCCTGCTCATGTCTATAAACCCCCCATTCCCAGCCTGTTCATGTGACTGTCTTGATGCCCCTTCTTTATTGATACGATTTCTACCACCTCCCGAAACACCTGTGTAAAAGGTTTTGGTTTGTAAATTTCCTTTAAACATTTTGATTCTCACCCTGAAGTATTTGATATTTCCATGCAAAGATAAAAGACTCAATCTCCTCTATCTGTGCCTCTCATAATGCTATGAACCTCTATCACGTCTCCCCGAAGCCTCTGAGGTTCCAGAGTTAACAAGATTGTTAAACCTTCTAGCAGCTCACTTCAAGACTTCAAGATTCCTTTACTGTCACATAATGATACAGAAAATGTACAACAGGTACCTAAACTTTTATCTGGGATCGTCGAAACGGGACACCTGGCATTGTTCAGAACCTTCCGGATTTCGGAATCATTTTAAAATGGCAGTCCCTTTAAGCTAATGCAATGTTTCAAAATTGTGCAAAATTGCACAAAACGGGGGCACGGGTGTTAAATGAATTTAGAAACTTCAAAATAAAACTGCAGGGAGGAGTCACATGATGGAGTAGTGGCCGGTAGGGTAAAACCAGCCTTCTCCAGAAAAAAAGTCAAGAAAAGACAAAGTTCAACAAATATAAAATATAAGAAACAGAAGATAAAGTTGCAGAGAAGAGAAAGAAGATGACACCCAAGAAGAAAAAAGAAAAAACAACAGGAAAGAAAGAAGAAAAGTCACCGGAAAAGAAAGGAGAAGGCCTTACTTGCACGAAGGAATAGGGAGCCATGGTGGCGAAGAATGTCTGTTCTCCGAGGTTGGTGCTGGCCCTGCGGAGTCAAGACCTCCGACCGGTGGACTGCAAAAATGGCTCTCTGAGCAAAACAAAAGTGCACAGTGCACAATCTAAGGTAAAGGAAAGCACCGACGGGAGGAGGGGCTCAGCCGAGGAGCGGGCAACCATGGCACGACTAGCTGAGGGACGCCCGACACCAGGACTCTCAGCTGAAAGATGTGGAAAGCGGCAGGAGAGGGAGTGAAGTACCAGGTGAGAAAGAAAGTCAACGGGGTGAACGGCAAGAGGAGCAGCAGCAGGAGGCCCGACAGATGAGCAGCCCAGAAGGGGACGACCAATAGCAAGAAGCCCAGCAAGAAGTGGCCTGACAAAGTGATACAAGCAACTCATCAGGAAAATCAGAAGAGATACAGATACAAAGAAGAGAAGAAGACACAAACACAGGTACAGACACAGAAGAAGAGGAAGAAGACCAAAATCTTCACAGAGAAATAGAAGGTAAAACAGATGGACAGAATATAGATAAAGCTTTTTTTGAATAACAAATGAGAGCATTGAAAGAATGGTTGTCGTTAGAATTTAATGCAATTAAAAGAAAAATGAAAAGAACAGAAAATAAAATGCAAAGATTAGAACTAGTCATGACAGAAATAGGGAAAAGAGTAGAAAATGTGGAAGAACGAGAAATGGCTGTAGAAATGGAAGTAAACGACTTAAGAGGAAAATTGGAAGAAAGTGACAAAAAAATTAAAGAGACACAAGAGTTATTATCTCAGAAAATTGATATGTTGGAAAATTATAGTAAGCGAAACAACATAAAAATAGAGGGCCTGAAGGAAGATGAAGAAGGCACAGATATGAAGGAATTTATAAAAGGATGGGTCCCGAAGGTCCTGGGAATGACAGAAATGTAGGAAGGAATGGAAATAGAAAGGACACACGGAGCACTAGCCCCGAAACTACAGGCACAGCAAAAACCAAGATCCATCTTAGTAAAATTTTTGAGATATACGACAAGACAAAATATACTGGAGCGGGCAAGGAATAAAATGAGAGAAGATAATAAACCATTGGAATACAAGGGTCAAAAAATATTTTTTTACCCGCACATAAGTTTTGAACTCTTAAAGAGGAAGGAGTTTAATACAGCGAAAACGATTTTATGGAAAAACGGTTATAAATTCATGTTAAGACATCTTCCTTTTAATTTGGTTATGTATTCCATTAATATTTATAGTCATATAGTTCAACATGGCCATCTCATACTCTGTTTACACCTCATTTCTGCTTCCTCACCACCACCATGTTAAGCTGTGCTTAAAATATTTATTCCCCGGGGAGCAAAACAGACTGTTCTCAGATCTGGAGGAAGCACAAGAATTCGCAGAGCATTTGCAGGACAGGAGAAGAGATGAAGAGATATAACAAGAATGAAGAACGGTGATAAAGTATATATAAAGATATTAAAAAAAAAATTTTATGTAAAGAACTAAAGAAGGAAAAGAGAAGGAAAGGAAGGAAGTAAGGGGGAAAAAAAGGGAGAACTTTGTCATAAGTGTAAAAAAAAGTGTTTCCTAGGGGTTGGGGGGAGAGAATAACTGTCACTGCGAAATCAGTTGAACAAGATCGCAATCCAAACAGAAAGGGGAGTTGTGGTTGCCCAGCAACTCAGAGAGGGGGGGGCGGGATTTGGGCTTATATTGGGTGTGGGAATTGTTGGAGTATTTTATGTTTTTAATATTTTGTCATACTTTGAGTTTAAAAAGGGAAAACTGAGAGATGAAAATGGGGAAAAGGGAGATGGTGGTGGTGAAAAAGCAGAAATGAGGTGTAAACGGAGTATGAGATGGCCATGTTGAACTATATGACTATAAACATTAATGGAATACATAACAAAATTAAAAGGAAGAGGCTATTAAATTTACTGCAAAAAGAAAAAAATAGATATAGCTTTTGTGCAGGAAACGCATCTACCTGAAGTGGAACATAACATGTAGTGGCAGCATCATATAATTCATAGAAACATTGAAGATAGGAGCAGGAGTAGGTCATTCGGCCCTTCGAGCCTGCTCCACCATTCAACGAGATCATGGCTGATCTTAAAGTTCAGTACCCCGTGCCCGCCTTCTCTCCGTAACCTTTAATACCCTTATACTGAAGAAATAGATCTAATTCCCTCTTAAATATATTTAATGAACCTGCCTCTACTGCCCTCTGTGGCAATGAATTCCACAGATTCACCACCCTCTGGGTAAAGAAATTCCTCCTCATCTTGGTCCTAAATGGTTTGCCTATTATCCTCAAACCATGGCCCCGGGTTCTGGATTTTCCCATCCTTGGAAACATCCCATCTGCATCTATTCTGTCCAGTCCTGCCAGAATTTTATATGTCTCTATGAGATCCCCTCTCAATCTTCTAAACTCCAGCGAGTACAATCCCAATTTGCGCAATCTTTCCTCCTAAGTCATTCCTGCCATTCCAGGTCTCAGCCTGGTGAATCGCCTCTGCACTCCCTCCATTGCAAAAACATCCTTCCTTAGATAAGGTGACCAAAACTGCACACAATACTCCAGGTGGGGTCTCACCAAGGCCCTGTACAGCTGCAGTAATGTATCCTTGTTCCTATACTTAAACCCTCTTGATATGAAGGCCAACGTACCATTTGCCTTTTTAACCGCCTGCTGTACCTGCATGCTCGCCTTCAGAGACTGATGTACAAGTACCCCTAGGTCTCTCTGCACTTCCCCATCTCTTAATCTATTGCCATTCAAATAGTAATCTGCCCTCCGGTTTGTATGACCAAAGTGGATAACCTCACATTTATCCACATTGTAGTGCATTTGCCATGTATCTGCCCAGTCCCTCAATTTATCCAAATCACACTGGAGCTTCCTGACCCCCTCTTCCGTGCACACAACCCCTCCTAGCTTAGTGTCATCTGCAAATTTGGAGATATTCCATCCATTCCCCTCATCCAGATCATTAATGTAAATTGTGAACAGCTGGGGTCCCAGTACAGATCCCTGTGGCACCCCACTGGTCACCGCCTGCCACTCAGAAAATGAGCCGTTTATCCCAGCTCTCTGTCTTCTACCTGCCAGCCAGTTCTCAATCCACATCAATACTTTGCCCCCAATTCAAAAGCTAGAGGTGTAGCTATATTAATTAATAAAAATGTACCAATCAAAATAGAGGAGGAAATAATAGATCCAGTAGGGAGGTATGTAATGATAAAGTGTCAGATATATTCAGAATTTTGGAATTTGCTCAATATATATCCAACTAATGAGGAGGATCAAAAGTTTATGCAGGATATTTTTTTGAAGATTGTAGATACACAAGGAAATATATTGATAGGAGGGGATATTAATTTGGATCCAATGTTGGATAAAACTGGACAAAAGACTAGTAAAAAGAATAAAGTGGCCAAATTTATGCTTAAATCAATGCAGGAAATGAAACTTATGGATATATGGAGGAGGCAGCATCCAAGAGAGAAGGAATATTCATATTATTCGAGTAGGCATAAAACATACTCAAGGATTGATATGTTTTTGTTGTCGGCCCATATTCAAGGGAGAGTTAGGAAAGCTGAGTATAAAGCTAGACTACTATCTGATCATTCACCCCTGTTATTAGCAATAGAACTGGAGGACATCCCACCAAGAACATATAGATGGAGGTTAAACTCCATGCTACTTAAAAGGCAGGAATTTAGAGAGTTTATTGAACGCCAAATTAAAACATATTTTGAAATAAACACAGAATCAGTGAAAGACAAATTTATATTATGGGACACAATGAAAGCCTTCATTAGAGGGCAGATAATAAGTTATGTAACTAAGATGAAAAAGGACTACAATCGGGAAATAGAACAGCTAGAAAGGGAGATAGTAAGTACAGAAAAGGAACTCATAAAAAGGGATGATATAACAAAAACGAGAGAATTGGCAGACAAAAAAATAAAATACGAAACATTATAAAAGTACAAGGTGGAGAAGAACATAATGAAAATAAAGCAAAAGTATTACGAACTGGGAGAAAAAGCACATAAAATATTAGCTTGGCAACTTAAAACAGGACAAGCTAAAAGAACTGTATTGGCATCAAGGAAAAAGGACTAATAAATTACATATAACTCAATATAGATTAATGAAAACTTTAAGGAATTTTATGAACAATTGTATCAAACTGAGAACGAGGGGAAAGATGATAAAACAGAAGAGTTTTTAGGTAAAATTGAACTGATGAAATTGCAATGAGGAACAAAACAAACTGATAAAACCATTGGAAATAGAGGATATATTAAAAAAGCTGCTGAACAATAAAACACCAGGAGAGGATGGATTCCCAATAGAATTCTATTCTCCTGGAAGTAATGAACCAGGTAGAAGAAACACAAAACTTGCCAGATTCATGTAAAACAGCACTAATTACAGTAATACCAAAGACGGGGAAGGATCCATTAACACCAGCAACATATAGACCAATATCTCTACTTAACTCAGATTATAAGATAATCACAAAATTATTAGCCAACAGATGGGCCGATTGTGTACCAAAAATAGTAAAACAAGATCAAACTGGATTTATTAAGAAAAGATGAACAGCGGATAATGTCTATAAACTTATTAATCTAATTCATGCAGTTCAAAGAAATAAGAAGCCAACAGTGACTGTTGCTTTAGACGCAGAAAAAGCCTTTGACAGAGTAGAGTGGAACTATTTATTTGAAGTATTACAGAGGTTCAATCTACCAGAAAAATATATTAATTGGATTAAAGCATTGTATAATGGACTGTTGGCGAAGGTAACAGTAAATGGATATGTATTGAGCCAATTTAAATTAAGTAAGTCAACTAGGCAAGGATGTCCATTATCCCAAGAGCAGAAAATAAAATAAAAGGGATAAAAATAAAGAAGGAGTATAAAATCAGCTTATTTGCAGATGACGTCATAGTATACCTAACAGAACCAGAAATATCAATAAAAGAATTACATAAGAAATTGAAGGAGTATGGAGTACAAGATCAATGCAAATAAAAGTGAAGTGATGCCAATGAGTAACGCAGATTATACAGAATTTTAAAAAGAATCACCATTTAAATGGCAAACACAAGCAATCCGCTACCTAGGGATCAGGTTGGATAATAACTTAAGCCACTTGTACAAACTAAAATTATCAGCCACTAATAAAGAAATTGCAGGAAGACTTAGAACATTGGAAAGAATTACCGCTAACGTTGATAGGGAGGGTAAATTGCATTAAAATGAATGTTTTCCCAAGGATACAATACTTATTTCAATCGTTACCAATTCCCTTAACAGAGAAATTCTTTAATGAACTAAAGAGAATA
Source organism: Narcine bancroftii (assembly GCF_036971445.1). Classification (NCBI taxonomy): domain Eukaryota; kingdom Metazoa; phylum Chordata; class Chondrichthyes; order Torpediniformes; family Narcinidae; genus Narcine; species Narcine bancroftii. The sequence continues at coordinate 4,238,992 of NC_091471.1, read as the reverse complement.
ATAAGGAAATTCCTGTGGAAAGGGGGGAAACCGAGGGTAGCATTAGATAATTTATCAGAGAGGTATAACCAAGGTGGTTTGCAGTTACCAAACTTTAAAAATTATTATAGAGCTGCACAATTAAGGTATTTATCAGATTTTTACCAGACTGGACTAAGATAGAACTAGATAAAATAGGGGAGAAAGTACTGGAACATATACTTTATAAGTGGGATGAAAAGCTGGAGCAATATAAAAGCTCACCAGTACTGCATCATTTACTTAATATAGGGAAGAAGATCCACTTAGAAAGGAAAAAAAAACAAATTACCAACTACCAAAATTATTATTGATGCAAAATCCGCTAATCCCTTTTACAATAACCTTTTCTTTAGAAAATGGGAGAGAAAAGGAATCAAAAGAATAAAAAATTGTTTTTGGGAAATAATTTGAAGTACAAATATGGAATAACTCATGGTACAATGTTTGCAGATCATCAACTGAAAGCTTATTTAAAGGATAAATTGGGAAACAGACTGAGGTTACCAGGAGGAAGCAGCTGTGAATATGTGATTACAGACACAATGATAATTAAAAGATTTATAATGAACATGTACATTAAGCTGCAAGGTAAGGAAAATGATGAAATAAGTTATAAACCTAAACAAAAGTGGGAAAAGGGTTCAAACATAAAGATAAAAAATGAAACATGGGAAAAGTTATGCTCTGGAACTGTGAAGAATACAATAAACACAAGGTTACGCATGATACAATATAATTGGTTACACAGGTTATATATCACGCCTCAAAAGTTAAAAGAATGGGATGCAACATTATCAGACAGATGTTTTCGCTGTAAGAAGGAAATGGGAACAACATACATGCAATTTGGGCATGTACGAAAGTGAAAATGTTTTGGGAAGATCTAAATCAGGTATTAAATAAAATCACAAAAAATAACATACCAAAAAAATCCAGAGATCTTTCTTCTAAGTAATATAAGAAGTAAAGAATTAGGCCTCAAACTGGATGAAGTACAAAAAAGATTTATTATGACAGCCTTAGCAGTAGCAAAAAATGTATAAGGTCAACTTGGAAATCAGAAGAGAACCTGAGAATACAGCAATGGTACATGGAAATGAATAAATGTATTCCATTGGAAAAAATAACTTATAATTTAAAAAATAAAGTCACATTATTTGAACAAATTTGGGAACCGTACATGGAACATAACAGAGAGGGCTCGCCTCGGACCTCCACCCCCTAAAATGGTAAGAAGACAAAATGAACTGATCCAGTGTGTAAAAGTAAATGACACAATTTTCTTGTTTATTTTTCATTGTGTGAAGACATTGTTTTATGGTTTTATTGTATTGTATATGTTGAATATTTATTGGTTTTGGAGGGGGGTGGGAAGGGGGGAGGGAGGGTAGGGGGAAAAAAAGGGAGAAAATGCCACTGTGTATATTTAATGAGAAACGTTTGTATATATTTTGGTTGATATGGTTCACAGTGTGAAAGATAAAAAATTATATTTAAAAAAATAAAACTGCAGACATCTCAACAGTGAAAATGCAGTAAACGCACGTTACAGCTCCAACATCGCGCTGACTGGGAGGGCAGGTGGCGATGAGAATCAACAGGGAGGGGCTCTTATAAAATAACAATTGTGCTGATCAGCGACGGCGCCCGACAGGGAGTTGCTCTTATAAAGTGATCATCCCTCTAATTAGTGATGGCGCGTGCCATAAAGGGCCACTTATTAGGTGATGATACCACAAATTATCAACGTGGAATGCAACAGGATACACAGGAGCTTTATGTTCCTGTTAGGTTAAAAGGAGGGGCAAAAGGTTTGAGAGAGCCGTGGTTTTCAAGGAATATTGGAAACTTGGTTCGAAGAAAAAGGGAGGCGTACATTAGATATAAGAAGCATGGAGTTAAGGAGATGTTTGAAAGATACATTGAATGTAAGAGGAATCTTAAGAGAGGAATTAGGAAAGCTAAAAGAAGGTACGAGAAAACTATGGCAAGCAGGGTGAAAACAAATCCAAAAGAGTTCTACAAATATGTTAATGGTAAGAGGAAAGCTAGAGACAAAATTGGTCCCTTAGAAAATCAGAGTGGAAAACTGTGTGTGGAACCTAGAGAAATGGGGGAGATATTGAACAGTTTCTTTTCTTCGGTATTCACTAAGGAGAAGGATATTGGGAGATGTGGGATAAAAAAAGCAAATTGGGTAAATATGGGGAATATAGAGATTACAAAAGGTGTAGTTTTAAGGCTTTTGAAGAATATAAAGGTGGATAAGTCTCCAGGACCAGACGGGATCTTCCCCAGGACATTGAGAGAAGTGAAGGAGGAAATAGCAGAGGCTCTGGCGGTAATTTTTCGAATGTCATTAGATATGGGGATAGTGCCGGAGGATTGGCGCATTGCGCATGTGGTTCCGTTATTTAAAAAGGGTTCAAGGAGGAAGCCTGGCAACTATCGGCCTGTAAGTTTGACGTCTGTGGTAGGTAAATTAATGGAGAAAATTCTTAGAGATAGTACTTATAAACATCTGGATAGACAGGGTCTGATCAGGAGTACTCAACATGGATTTGTGGGAGGAAGGTCATGTTTGACCAATCTGATTGAATTTTTTGAAGAGGTGACTAGGAATGTGGATGAGGGTAGCGCAGTGGATGTTGTCTATATGGACTTCAGTAAGGCCTTCGATAAGGTACCACATGGAAGGTTAGTTAGGAAGGTGCAGTCTTTAGCTATAAATTTTGAGATAGTCAAATGGATTGAACATTGGCTGAAAGGGAGAGGCCAGAGAGTGGTAGTGGATAATTGTCTGTCAGGTTGGAGGCCGGTGACCAGTGGTGTGCCTCAAGGATCTGTATTGGGCCCATTGTTGTTCGTTATATACATTAATGATCTAGATGATGGGGTGGTGAATTGGATTAGTAAATATGCAGACGATACTAAGATAGGTGGAATAGTGGATAATGAAGAAGGTTTTCTAGGATTGCAGAGGGATTTGGGCTGCTTAGAAAAGTGGGCTGAAAAATGGCAGATGGAATTTAATGCTGATAAGTGTGAGGTGCTTCATTTTGGTAAGAAGAATCAGAATAGGACATACGTGGTAAATGGGAGAACATTGAGGAATACAGAAGAGCAGAAAGATTTAGGAGTGACGGTACATCGTTCCCTGAAGGTAGAAACTCACGTGAATAGGGTGGTGAAGAAGGCTTTTAGTATGCTGGCCTTTATCAATCATTGCATGGAATATAGGAGTTGGGAGGTGATGTTGAGATTGTATAAGACGTTGGTGCGGCCTAATTTGGAGTTCTGTGTGCAGTTCTGGTCGCCTAATTATAGGAAGGATATAAACAGAGTGGAGAGAGTGCAGAGAAGGTTTACCAGAATGTTGCCTGGGTTTAAGCATCTGGAGTACGGGGAGAGATTGGACAGATTAGGTCTTTATTCTTTGGAGCGTAGAAGGTTGAGAGGGGATTTGATAGAAGTATTTAAGATTATGAAAGGGATAGACAGAGTGGATGTGGATAGACTATTTCCGTTAAGAGGAGGAAAGATTAAAACAAGAGGACATGAGTTAAGAATTAAGGGGCAGAGGTTTAGAGGTAACATGAGGGGGAACTTCTTTACTCAGAGAGTGGTAGCTGTGTGGAATGATCTTCCGGGAGAAATAGTGGCGGCGGAGTCAATTGTATTATTTAAGAAAAGGTTGGACAGGTATATGGATGAGAGGAAGATGGAGGGTTATGGGCATTGTGCAGGGAGGTGGGATTAGAAAGGGGTGTTTGGTTCGGTGCGGACTAGAAGGGCCTAATGGCCTGTTTCCGTGCTGTAATTGTTATTATTATTATTATTGAGTTGATCCATCTTTGATGAGCAGATGTCATCAACTGAAAAAAGTGCTGGTTTTTGGAGGTTGCCAGAATCCCAGATAAAAGGTTGGGCACTACACAAAGTTTTCTGTTGCCTCTCATAAAGCAGACAAAGAGACACCATTATTGTAACCCAGCACCCCTTAGAAGCAAAGGAGAGTCCCTTCAGAGACACTGAGTGTCCGTGGATTCGCCCTCCAGTGTTCCTGCAGCCTCTGCAGCCGCACAGACTCCTGTTTGATTCATCACCAACCTGAACTCCAGATCCAAACCTCTGACACGAGGTCCTTCAGGAGCCCTTCTTGCCTTCAGCCCCCTTTCGAACCCTAGTTCCCATGAGCCATTTTCCAGCAGCCCGCAGCCTGTGTGCTCCAATCCAAGTAACGTACACCCTCTTCCTCACCCTCTTCAAAGCCACCACATCATCCCAAGAATGCAGCGCCCAGAACTGAACAAAGTGCTTCAAACTAGGCTGACGAATGTTTTGCACAGCTGTGACATTACTTTCAAACTTTTATACTCAATGAAGGTGCCAGACAACTCCTTTACCACCCTATCCAGTATTATTTCCACTTACAGGGAACCACACCCTGCCACTCCAGGTTTCCTCTGTACATCACTGCTCCAAAGGATCCTGCCATTTTGCTGTACACTTTCCTCTTTCATTTGACCTCCTGAAAACCTCACATTCATCTGGACTAACCTGCATCTACCATTTCTCCTCCCATCTACATCCCATTCTATCTTTCTCAATTGATTTCACTATCCTCAACTCTGCTCATTTTTGAGTCGTCTGTAAATGTACTTATCAGCCCAACCCCATTTTTGATCGAATAACGTATATATACATAAAAGAAGCAACAGATACAGAGCATCAATCACAGAAACACCCCTCGACCAAAACACTGGCTTGGAAGCCAATAGATCATTAGAACACAGTACAGGCCTTTCAGCCCATGATGTAGAAACCTGCTTTCAAAGATGAACTCTCCCTACCACATAACCGTCTCGTTTTCTTATCCCATATGCCTGTCTAAGAGTCTTTTAAATGTCCCTATTTCTTCAGCCTCCACCACCGTCCCTGGCACCCACCACTCTGTGTAAAAAATGTACTGTTAATGTCTCGACTAAACTTTCCTCCCTTCACTTTGGACAGACACCCTCTGGTGTTTGCTGCTCTCGCCCTGGGAAAAAGGTGCTGACTGTCCACCCTATCTATGCCTCTCATAATCTTTTAAACCTCTATTAAGTCACCTCTCATCTTTCTTCGCTCAAAGAGAAAAGCTCCAGCTCTGCTAACCTTGCCTCACAAGAGAAGTTGTCCAATCCAAGCCACATCTTGGTAAATCTCCTCTGCCCCCTCTCCATAGCTTGTCATTCCTGTAATGAAGCGACCAGAGCTGAACACAATATTTCAAGGTGCTCTAACCAGAATTGTAATAGTGCTGCCACACGACCTCACGGCTCTTGAATTCAGTTCCCTGACGAATGAAGTCCAGTATCGTACAGGCCTTCTTAATTACCCTACTAACCTGTACTGCAACCTTGAGAGATCTATGGAATTGGACCCCAAGGTCCCTTCTTTTCTTCCACACCATTAAGAATCCTGTCATTAACCATATACTCCACCTTGAACTTTACCTTCCTAAATCCATTACTTCATACTTATCCAGATTGAACTCTATCTGCCCAACTGCCCATACTGTCTTTATTGCATTGTAAACTACGACAGCCTGCTACACCATGGGTGGCCAACCTTTTACATTCCATGCGTCAAAATAAATGGCGACAAGGAGGTCTTGTGAGAATTGACCTTAGTGGCAACCATGTTGTGTTTGGTTTTGGCCTTTTAATAAGTTGAGAGTGTATGGGAGGAGATAGATTGGTGGACAGAGCATCGAAGAAAGAGGTTTATATTTATTGTATGTGGAAGGCGGGGTGGTGCTGGCAGGGGTGTGGCACTGGCTGGGGTGTGGCACTGGCAGGGGGGATCAGACTCCATCTACGCTAATCCTGCCTCCTTCTACACTTATTGTGCCACCCTCTACTAACTGTACCACCTCCTAAGTGCCACTGCAAATCATCCACTGTGCCACTTTTTGCTCACATGTCATAGGTTGGCCATCCCTGTTCTACACGATCCACAGCACCTTCAACCTTCATGTCATCTGCAAACCTACTGACCCACCCTCTACTTCTTTGTTCAGGTCATTTAAAAAATAACAAAGAGCAGGAGTCCCAGAACAGATTACTCCAGCACTCCACAAGTCACTGACCTCCAGCGTGAATACGTTCCATCCACTACTCCCCTCTGCTTTCCGCAGGCAAGCCAATTCTGGATCATCACAGCCAAGGTTCCATGGATCCCTTGCCTCATGACTTCCTGAACAAATCTGCAATGGGAGACCTTGTCTAATGCCTCACTAAAATCCAGTGACACCACATCTACTGCCCTATCTTCATTAGTTTCTTTAATTAGACTGTGAGGCAGGGCCTACCCCTCACAAAGTCATGCTGACTATCCCTGAGAAGACTCTACTTGTCTGAAAGCTCCTAAATCCTGTCCCTGGTGTGAAGGCTTTCAAAGGATACTACAGGATTTGGATCTATACAGACATGGGCAGAGAGGTGGCAAATGGAATATAATGCAGACAAGTGTGAAGTGTTCCACTTTTGAGGGCAAAAGGTAATGGCAGCACTGTTCAAAGCATTGATGTATCGAGGGGATTGGGGGTCCAGGTCCACACCTCATTGAAAGTAGTCACACAAGTGGATAGAGAGGTAAAGAAGGTGTATGGTGTGCTCGGCTTCACTGGGTGGGATGTTGGGTATAAAAGTAAGAAGTTTGTGTTGCAGCATAATAAAACTTTAGTTCGGCCACACTGGGAATACCATGTGCAGTTCTGGTCGCCCCATTATGGGAAGAATGTGGAGGCACACACTAGAGGACTTGCGTTTAAGGTGAGGGGAGAAAGGTTAAGGAAGATGTGAGGGGAAAACAACCACTTATTTGCTGATTCCACTCATTGAAACACATGCTGATCAATTACACTCAATTAACCTATGAATCCCATATGTTTTAGAGGACGGGAGGAAACCAGAGCACCCGCTGAAAATCCATGCAGGTCATGAGAAGAACATACAGACTTCTTCCAGACAGTGCTGGATATGAACCCAGGTCACTGGCGCTGTAATAGTGTTGTACTATTTTACACAGAGCGATGGGCTGCCAGAAGTGGTGGAAGCAAATACTATAAGAGCATTTAAGAGGCTTCGAGATAGACATGGACATGGAGGTGATGACGGGATATCGATTAAGTGTGAGCCGCAGCAGTTTTAGTGCGCCTGTTCAGCACAGGCACATGGGCCGAAAGGTTCTACGTTTGATGATCTGAAATTTTGTCTTTCAGTGTTAACTCACTGAAGTCTGCCATAATGGTGATAAATTTAGATGTCCCCAGTATGTTCACTATATCAAACAGCTTTGACTTGATAATAAACACCTCAACCTGCAACTCGGCTGTTTGTTTAGCACAAGGAAGTGAATTAGAGGCGATAACGTAAACGTACCTCACCCACGAAAATACCCCTCAGCGAGATGTCATGTTACACTGGCGCACTTCACCCTTCGACAAGCCACTTGCCAACTTACAATGCAGAGTCACAGGCTGATTCGTAAGTCATCTGTTCACACATAGAAGCATGCAGTCCCAGTCAAGGGGATTGAGAATCATTCATGCAGCCATAATTATTTACAGTGATGAGGGGATTATGGCATCACACAGCTTAGGAACAAGCCCTTCGGCTCAACTTGCCCACGCTGACCAAAATGTCCCACACACTCTAGTCCCTCCCTCTAAACCCATCCTATCCATCTATCCTGTCTAATTGTTTCTTAAACATTGCAATAGTACCTGCTTCTACCACCTCCTCCAGCTGCTCATTCCATACACCCACCACCCTCTCTGTAAAAAAGGTTACCTCTGAGGTTCCTGTTAAATCTCTCTCTCTGCCCCCCGCCCCCCCCCCCCCCCCCCCAGCCCATTTTCTCTGGTTACAGAGTCCCCTATACTGTGCCAAGACTCTCTTTGTTCACATGATCTACTCCTCTCCTGATGTTGTCTCCCTCAATGAGATCACCCCTCAACCTCCTGAGCTCCAAGGAATAAAGCCCCGGCCTATTCAACCTCACCCCGTAGCTCAGGACCCCGAGTCCTGGCAACATCCTCGTCAATCTTCTCTGCATTCCTGCAGCACGGTGACCAGAATACAATGTTCCAAATCTACCAGGGAACACAAATTAAAAGTGACAAAGAATGCAAAAGTGAAACGGATGGTGGGTGAGACATTTCCACGATTAAGAGAAGTGGACCACTTGACGAAACTAACTTGCCCTGAAATGCTGGAGGAACTGAATGAGCCTCACAGCGTCTATCTCTGTGGGGATTCTCCCAGTGCTTCTTGCAGCCTTTATTTTTGAATATTTTATTTTGAATCAACATATAACCATAGAAAAATTACAGCATGGAAACAGACCATCTTGGCCCTTCTAGTCCCACCTACCTGCACCCTGCCCATAACCCTCCATTCCCCTCCCATCCATAGACCTCTCCAATTTTTCCTTAAATAACAAAATGGACCCTGCCGCCACTACTTCTCCCGGAAGCTCATTCATGCAGTCAGAAGAATATCAAAAGGTAAAACAATATCCATAATATTAACAAAATAATACAGATATTGATCCATGTCGATGTTAAAGAGTGAGAAAAAAAGACTAAAAGAGTCAACATGTAATTCAATTATTATAAAGAAAGAAAAATCACTGTACTACAAAAATGGAAATTCACTGACCACTTTGAACCTAAGGGAGAAAAAGATCATAGAAAAATAATAGAGAGAAAGAAGAACAAAATAAGAGGAACCCTCCCCCCCTCCACACCCCCAAGAAAGAAGAAAAAGTAAGAAAAGAGAAAGAATAAGAAAAAGAAAAGATTGGCCTCACCTCGGATAAACCCCACTCCCATCGAGGGACAAATAACCTGACTTATGTAGGGTCCTCGGCGAAGGGGGAACCGTTTACCCCAATGTACCTTAGGTATGAGTTCCATATTCTTGTTTTGGAGGTTATATGTGGTCTTCTCCAGGGCTTTATCCAAATGTTCACCAAAGTTACAGTGAGTAGAACATCCTGGGCAGGCAGGGATAGACTGATACAGGGAGAATGATTAGTGGCTGAGGTCAAAAAAAAGGTTCCCCTCCCCTGGGAAAAATGGCTGCCCCTCATCAATAGAGAAACCTCTGGCTCTTCTGTTCTTAGCTTCTCCTCAGAAGCCTGCCAGTCCCAGTTACATTCTTGTGTTTTCTCCATCCTCCCTAGCTCAATGACATCTTTTTTAAGACCATAAGACATAGGTGCAGAAATAGGCTATTCAGCCCATCGAGTCTGCCCCATCATTCAATCATGAACTGATCCATTGCCCCACTCAGCCCCACTGTCTGGCCTTCTCGCCATAACTATTGATGCCCTGGCTAGTTAAGAACCTGTCAATCGCCGCCTTAAGTACACCCAATGACTCAGCCTCCACAACCGCCTGTGGCAACAAATTCCTGATTCACCATCCTATAGCTTTCTCACACATTGAATTCAAATGCCTTTCGCCTTCTACTGCTTATCCCAACCCCTTCATCCTCCAGCCTGGTTTGTTTGCCATTCCCTATCTGTATCATAGACCTTTCCTCTACCTTTTCCCCTTTCCTTTCCAAATCCCCTTCACCTTCCTGAGGAGAGATTGAGGAGCAAGCAATTATACTCAGTGGAGTTTAGAAGGAAGAGGGGAGATCAAAACCTTTAAGGCTTTTGAACCTCCCCGTACTATCCTAACCATAAACTATTCAGGGACCACCAAATGATATGTCTGCACTATTGAAATATTAGTTTTCTTTGCTCTAACTGCAACTGTGAAATTTATCTCTGCTTTTATACATACTTTTTGTATCATGGCATACTGTGGTAATTGATACTTAGTTGAAGTCTTTGTCATACTGATTCAGCTGTGGACTACATTCGGGAGACTGGATGCAATCTGGGAGATCGCTTCAATGAGCATCTTCACTTTGTCTGCTGCAGTAATAGAGATCTCCCAGTGGTCACCCATTTCAATTTCACTCACCATTCCTACGTTGACATCTCTGTCCATGGACTGCCAAACCAAGGTCACCTGCAAATTAGTGGAGCAACACCTAATATTTTGTCTGGGCATTCTCCAATCAGATGGCATTAGCATCAACTTCTATGGTTTCTGTTAGGCTCCTCCCCTGGCTTCCTCTCTTCCCTATCCCTCTGCCTCCATGCCTCCCCCTCTCCACCCTTTCCCTTTCTATTCAGAGAACTATCCTCTCCCTCATTACCTCAGCCTTGTTCTCTTGTACTCTCCCTCCCACACCACCTATGACCACTTGCCTGTGATCCTGTGCTTCTCCCTCTGCCCCCCCCCCACCACTATTTTGTTCAGGCACCTGCCTGCCTTTTGCTCATACCTTAATGAAGGGTCCGGGGCTAAAATGTTAGTTATGTATGCCTTTGTGATGTAAATAACTTGCTGAGATTCTCCGGCATTGAAGCACTGGAGTTGGCTTCATTGGCTGTAGTTAAGACTCAGATAGAAGAATTGGGGTATTAAGGGTTATGGGAACAAGAGTGTCGGAGGTTCGAATCTGGAGCTCTGGTTGCCAATGGTTTGGACTGAAGACTGCAAATACAGAGGCTACGAGAGTGCTGGAGGCGAATCACTGGACACTCAGTGACTCTGAGGCACTCTCTTTTGCTTCTGTTTCTCTGACGGTAAGAGGTGCCAGGCAATTTCTGCTGATGTCTGCAGACTGGGCTTACGGGAGACTATTTTGTCTAATAGTGCATCTGTTTTAGTACAAGTTTATTCTCATCTGATTGTACAAGTACAACCTGATGAAACAGTGTTCTCCGGTCCTCGGACCGGTAAAAACACGCAGACACACAACCAGACATCACAGACTTACAGATAAACAATGCACATACAGGAGAAGTATTTCATCCATGCAGATAAATGAATAGATATTGCTTTGTACAAATGAGAGTCTCGGAGGGTCAGAGTGAGCTGTTCCTTTGGGCGATCAGTATCCTCGCTGCCCAAGGTAAGAAGCTGTTCCTCAGCCTGGTGGGGAGCAGTTGAAAGATGCTGTGGGTGGGGTGGAAGGAGTCCTCAATGATTTTGTGCGCCCTCTTCAGACAACGATCCTGGTAGATCATGTCGATGGTGGAGAGGGAGACCCCAGTGATCCTCTCTGCCATTTTTATGGTCCTGTGGATTGACCTCTGATCCATTTCTCTGTAGCAACCGTACCCACACTGTGATGCAACCGGCCAAGATGCTCTTGATAGAGCTCCTGTAGAAGATTGACATGATGGTGGCCGGTGGCCTTGCCCGCTTCAGTCTTCTCAGGAAGTGCAGTTTCTGTTGAGCCTTCCTGACAAGTGAGGAGATGTTGAGTGTCCACGATATGGAATTTAATACAAATAAGTGTGAAGTGTTGCATTTTGGAAAGGCAAATCTAAATAGGTCATATACATTGAATGGTAGACAATTGAGGAGTGCAGAGCAACAAAGGGATTTAGGAGTTATGGTAAATAGTACCCTCAGGGCTAATATTCAGGTAGATGGTGTGGTGAAGAAGGCATTTGGAATGTTGGCCTTCATCAATCGGAGTATTGAATTCAAGAGTAGGGAGGTTATGATGAAATTGTACAAAGCATTGGTGAGGCCAAGTTTGGAATACTGTGTGCAGTTTTGGTCACCAAATTATAGGAAGGATATAAATAAAATAGAGAGAGTGCAGAGAACGTTCACGAGAATGTTGACAGGATGTCAGGGTTTGAGTTACAGAGAAAGGTTGAGTAGCCTGGGGCATTTTTCTCTGGAGCGTAGAAGATTGAGGGGGGATTTGATGGAGGTGTTCAAGATTTTAAAAGGGACAGAGAGAGTCAACGTGGATAGGCTTTTTCAATTAAGAGTGGGGGATATTCAAACCAGAGGCCATGGTTTGAGATTGCAGGGGAAAATTATAAGGGGAACATGAGGGGAAATTTCTTCACGCAAAGGATGGTTGGGATTTGGAATGAGCTTCTGGCAGAGGTGGTGAAGCAAGGATGTTATTTACATTCAAAGAAAGACTGGATAATTACATGGAGGGGAGAGGATTGGAGGGGTAAGGACCAGGTGCTGGTCAGTGGGACTAGGAGGGTGGGGATTTGTTCTGGCATGGACTAGTAGGGCCGAACTGGCCTGTTCTGTGCTGTATATGGTTATATGATAAGTCACTATTTAAGTGAACTCCAAGGATCTTGGTGCTCTCCTCTACAGAGTTGTTGATGTGTAGTGGAGGGTGGTCGTTCCTGGTCCTCCTGAAGTCCATGATCATCTCCTTTGTCCTGTCCACATTGAAACTCAGGTTGTTCCTCTCGCCCCATTTCACGAGATGTTCCCCCTCTTCTCTGTAGCGCGACTCATCATTTTTGCTGACGAGGCCAACGACTGTCGTGGAAACTTGACCATTAGAGCTGGATCTGGCAACGCAGTCGTGGGTCAGTGGCATGAACAAGAATGGACAGCTCTGAGGTGTGCCAGTGCTCAGATATTCTACTACTGACCTGGACAGACTGTGGTCTTTCCATTAGGAAGTCCAGGATCCAATTACAGAGAGGGGTGTTGGTTGAGTCCCAGTAAGGTCACCTTCTTCACCAGTCTCTGGGATATGATGGTATTGAATGCCAAGCTGAAGTTAGTGAACAGCAGTCTGGCGTATGAGGCATCATTCTTCAGGTGGGCCAGGACAAAGCGAAGCGACAAGACTATAGCATTGTCTGTGGAATGGTTTATTCTGTGGGCAAATTGAAATGGATCCAATGTTTTTGAGAGATGCTTTGATGCGTTCCATCACCAAATGCTCAAAGCATTTCATAATGGTGGAGGTCGGTGCCATAAGACTGTAGTCAGGCCTGTTATTGTCGCCCTCTTGGGTACTGAGATAATGGTGGCTGTCTTGAACCCTGAAGGAGCGACGGACTGCTGCAGTGACATGTTGAAGATATCCGTGAAGGCCTCCATCAATTGGTCTTTGCAGTCCTTCAATAACCGACTAGCTATGTTGTCTGGTCCCACTGCCTTGTGGACTATGGATAGGGTTCTCCTCATCTCAGCTGAGGCTATGTGGGGTGGGGAGCGGGGCAGTTCATCAGGGGTACGCAGAGCTTTCTTTGGCGTCATCCTGTTCTTTTCATCAAACCGTGAATAGAAGGTGTCAGTCTGTCCGGAAGGGAGGCTTCATTGTCCTTAACTTGCAAGGTTGACTTGTGATCTGTAATAGTCACGATCCCTTGCCCCATGCGCCTCGTGTCACCGGTGTCACACAGCTGTCTGTGGATCTTCTGTGCGTACCCTCGCTTTGCCTTCTATTACGTGACCATAAAAGAATTTTGAATCTTAATGAACGGCGGGGCAGACTTCATTGAGACAAAGGGCCAACTCCTGCCCCTGTTCCTTATGACTTTAAGTTCCTTCTTGCTTGTTTCACCGTAACCATCCTCTACCTGTACTTTCTCCGTGTCCTTCTCACCTTTTGACCACTGATCGCGTAAACAGATGCCAAAATGGAACATGTTCTAAATTACCTCACCTGGCTCAGCACAAAGATTCGCCCAAGAAACGTGTACTTGAAAACCGAAAGGAAATTCGGACCCAGGTGTTACAACAGAAGGTGGATTCATGAATCTGATAGTTCATATTAGATTGCAGACCCAAAACTGTGTCTGTTTTGGAAACATGGGATCTTTCAAAGTGGAACAGATGAAAAGTTGAAAGTTTTTCTTTTTATAATAATGAACATGTTTATTGGTTCAACGTAGCAATGAACACCTTGCAAGAGTTTATAGTGATAACATTTGCAAGCTGGTTTACTCATGCTAAAGGATCATTAGACAAACTGGATTTAAGATAATGAGTTCCATAATGACATGTTCAACATTTATTTCTTTTGGCATCATTTTAATAATCGGCAAATGCTGGGAAATCTGTCTCGACCAGAATCAATGCCTGGACAATAGTTGTTCAGCCATTAGATAAATGATCTTGATTCAGCAAGCAGAACTACAATTCCAAAATTTGCATTCAACTCCAAGTTAATGCAGAACCATGATAAAATAGATGTTAATAAAGTCACAGAAGAAATCCTATTGTCACTTCAAATCCTATTGTCACATGTATTACAGCACCCGCGATCCCAGGATCGAATCCTGTGCTGTTTGTACATTCTGCCTGTGTCTGCATGGGTTTCCCCCAGGAGCTCCAATTTCCTCCCACTGTTTGAAACGTACCAGGGTTGTAGGTTAAATGGGGTATTCAGATTCATGGGCCCGTTACTGTGCTGTATGTCTAAATTTAATTTTTGTAGCTAGATGGTGGAGGTTAGAACCATAGAACACTATAGCATGGAAACCATCCCTTTGCCCCAAAATATTATTCTGCCTCATTGCCATGACCTGTACCAGGACCATAGCCTTCCATACCCCTACAATATATGTTGTTTTGCGAGTAGGCCAGTAGACGTGCATAAGACAACAGTAAGACATCGTACAAAAGTGCAGAGAGAGACAGAGCAAAGGCAACATAACTATTTTAAGGTTTTTTCAGGAGTCTGATCACGGTGGGAAGGAAACTGCTTTTGAATCTGTGTGATTACCATTTGTGAGTCTTCCTCCTGATGGGAAGCGTGTGTGGCACATTTGTGAAGAGGTACATTTTGGTAGGAAGCATTAAGTGGCCGCAGGTTATAGGGGATGAAAGAGCTGAGGTCTCAGATCGCAAGGCTCCAGTATTGTTTAATGTCATGAGAAGCAAACCCAAGAACAGGGGCTGGTGGCACAAGAGACTGCAGATGGTTGAAGTCTGGAGCAAAATCAAACTGCTGTCGGAACACTCTGATTGAGCAACATCTATGGGACAAAAGGAATGGTCAATGTTTCACGTCAAGGCACTGCGTCAGGAATAGGGATTCATGTCTTGTGGTAAAGAATTTAAAGATTTTAAAAAACCTGTAAACATGTAGAGCCTAGATTGGATTACTCTTAGATACATGTGGATGGTCCCATATTATAGAAGTGATATCAAGACAGAAGAAAATGTTCCCAAAATTCAATGGAATTCATATTTATTGTCAGAATACATCAATTCCATCATATTACAACCCAGAGATTCTTTTTCCTTCGGGCCAGGCAGAATTACCATTTATTGGTCATACAAAAAAAAACGGTACACAATGTAAACATGTAAACAAACAAACAAGGCGTGAAACATGAAAGTCTGCAGATGCTGTGATTGCAGTTAAAAACACAGAAATGCTGGAGCAACTCAGCCGGTCTCGCAGCGTCCATAGGAAGTAAAGATATATAAGCAACATTTTGGGCCTGAGCCCTTCTTCAGGGTTATCGCTCTTTTCCTCCTGTGGATGCTGCGAGGCCTGCTGAGTTCCTCCAGCATTTTTGTGTTTCTCTTTAGACAAGGCTTATGTCAGGGTGTAACGGAAGGCTTGCCTGGTTTGGTTGCACTATTCACCCTTGTTCTTCCCCCCTGTTTCTGACTCATTGGACACTCTGCCGAATCTCATCAGCTTAGTAGCACCTCCCAGTAACACCCAGAATACCCTTTAGCGGTGTCTTAGCACTTGGGCTGCACTGCAGAACTGGAAGATCACAGTGCATACAACCAGAACTAAATGCCTTCCCAATTTCTCCACACTCCATCCCTTGGTTCATATGTGTTCTCACCTCACTCCAACTCTGACCAACAATGACACAAGAAAATTAGGCATCTGACCTGATCCTATTTATAGTTGGCTTTTCAATAAAATACAGTATCCAATTAAGACAGGGAATTGTACTTGTTAATAAGATGCTTAATTGTGGCAGAAACCCGTTAATTAGAATCTTCTAATGACCGTTGTATGACCTGGTCTGAGAGCAAGGCATGTTAGATATTCACACCTCGCTCCTCCATCACTCATTACCTCAAATTGGTTCTGTCTTCCACCAAGCTCAAAGCTGGCAGGGCAGCAATTAAAAAACTTTCTTTCTTCTCAGTAATTTACTGTTTAATTTTTTTTGCTTCAGATTATATGACTTTTCCCTGACTGTAAGGGCCAGGTGGTGTATTAAAGTCCTGTACCCTTCAGTGAGTAAATAAGACCATATGACCATAAGACATAGAAGCAGAAATAGGCTATTCAGCCCTTCGAATCTGCCCCATGTTTCAATCATGAGCTGATTCATTTTCCCACTCATCCCCACTTCCTGGCCTTCTCCACATAACCTTTGATGCCATGGCTAATCAAGAACCTCTCAATCTCTGCCTTAAATACACCCAATGACCTGGCCTCTACAGCCACCTGTGGCAATAAATTCCATAAATTTACCATCCACTGGCTGAAGAAATTCCTACACATCTTTGTTCTAAGTAGATGTCCTCTTGTCCTCAACTCTCTCACCATGGGAAACAACCTTTCTATGTGTACTCTGTTAAAACTGCTCACAATTCTCCAAGTGAGGTCTCACCAGTGCCTTGTAAAGCCTCAACATCACATCTCTGCTCTTATATTCTATTTCTCTTGAAATGAACACCAGCATTGCATTTGCCTTCTTCACCACCGGCTCAACCTGCAAGTTTGCCTTCAGACTGTCCTGCACGAGGACTCCCAAGTCCCTTTGCATCTGAGTATTTTCAATTTTTTTTCCCATTTGAAAAAGAGTCTGTTCATTTTTTTTCAACCAAAATGCATGACTGTACATTTTCGGAGTACTACACAGGGATAGGAACTCTGCACCATGAGCCTCCTCACAGGGAGAGGTCAATTACTTCCACGAGCCCATTACACAGCTAAAGTAAGAATATGAAAGGGACAGATTGTCCAAATCTCTTTTACCTTTGTATAGCTGTCAAAAACAAGAAGGCAGAGATACAAGGTGAGAGGAGAGAGTTTCGAAGGGGGATCTGAGGGACATGCTTTAATGAGGGTGAACTGGAGATTTATCCACTCTCTGTATATAAAAAAACACGCCTTCAATAAATTCAAATTGGTCCGATAAGATCCCCTCCTGGCAAACCATGCTACATCTGATTAATCACTGCCTTTCCAACTCCAGATGGATTCTTTCCCTCATTTTTTTTCATCCACTGACTTCTCAGCCACTGACATTCGACACAGCAGTCTGTAACTACCATGCTTTTTAGTGCTGTCTTTACTTAACATAACATAACATAACAATTACAGCACGGAAACAGGCCATTAGGCCCTTCTAGTCCGCACCGAACCAAACACTCCTCTCTAGTCCCACCTACCTGCACAATGACCATAACCTTCCACCTTCTTCTCATCCATATACCTGTCCAACTTTTTCTTAAATAATAAAATTGACTCTGCCGCAACTATTTCTCCCAGAAGCTCGTTCCACACCGCTACCACTCTCTGAGTAAAGAAGTTCCCCCTCATGTTACCTCTAAACCTCTGCCCCTTAACTCTTAACTTATGTCCTCTTGTTTCAATCTCTCCTACTCTTAACGGAAATAGTCTATCCACATCCACTCTGTCTATCCCATTCATAATCTTAAATACCTCTATCAAATCCCCTCTCAACCTTCTACACTCCAAAGAATAAAGACCCTATCTGCCCAATCTCTCCCTGTACTCTAGATGCTTAAACCCAGGTAACATTCTGGTAAATCTTCTCTGCACTCTCTCCACTCTGTTTATATCCTTCCTATAATTAGGCGACCAGAACTGCACACAGAACTCTAAATTAGGCCGCACCAACGCCTTATACAATCTCAACATCACTTCCCAACTCCTATATTCCATGCAATGATTGATAAAGGCCAGCATACTAAAAGCCTTCTTCACCACCCTATTCACGTGAGTTTCTACCTTCAGGGAACAATGTACCATTACTCCTAAATCCTTCTGCTCTTCTGTATTCCTCAATGCTCTCCCATTTTCTACATATGTCCTGTTCTGATTCTTCTTACCAAAATGAAGCACCTCACACTTATTTTTCAGCATTAAATTCCATCTGCCATTTTTCAGCCCACTTTTCTAAGCAGCCCAAATCCCTCTGCAATCCTTGAAAACCTTCTTCATTATCCACTATTCCGCCTATCTTAGTATCGTCTGCATATTTACTAATCCAATTGACCACCCCATCATCTAGATCATTAATGTATATAACGAACAACAATGGGCCCAATACAGATCCCTGAGGCACACCACTGGTCACCGGCCTCCAACCTGACAGACAATTTTCCACTACCACTCTCTGGCCTCTCCCTTTCAGCCAATGTTCAATCCATTTGACTATCTCAAAATTTATAGCTAAAGACTGCACCTTCCTAACTAACCTTCCATGTGGTACCTTATCGAAGGCCTTACTGAAGTCCATATAGACAACATCCACCGCGCTACCCTCATCCACATTCCTAGTCACCTCTTCAAAAAATTCAATCAGATTGGTCAAACATGACCTTCCTCCCACAAATCCATGTTGAGTGCTCCTGATCAGACCCTGTCTATCCAGATATTTATAAGTACTATCTCTAAGAACTTTCTCCATTAATTCACCTACCACAGACATCAAACTTACAGGCCGATAATTGCCAGGCTTCCTCCTTGAACCCTTTTTAAATAACGGAACCACATGCGCAATATGCCAATCCTCCGGCACTATCCCCATCTCTAATGACATTTGGAAAATTACCGTCAGAGCCTCTGCTATTTCCTCCTTTACTTCTCTCAATGTCCTGGGGAAGATCCCGTCTTGTCCCGGAGACTTATCCACCTTTATATTCCTCAAAAGCCCTAACACTACATCTTTCGTAATCACTATATTCCCCATATTTACCCAATTTGCTTTTTTTATCTCACATATCCCAATATCCTTGTCCTTGGTGAATACCGAAGAAAAGAAACTGTTCAATATCTCCCCCATTTCTCCAGGCTCCACACACAGTTTTCCGCTCTGATTCTCTAAGGGACCAATTTTGTCTCTCGCTTTCCTTTAATCATTAACATATTTGTAGAACCCTTTTGGATTAATTTTCACCCTGCTTGCTATAGTCCTCATACCTTCTTTTAGCTTTCCTAATTCCTCTCTTAAGATTCCTCTTACATTCAATGTATTTTTCAAACATCTCCTTAATTCCATGCTTCTTATACCTAATGTACGCCTCCCTTTTTCTTCGAACCAAGTTTCCAATATTCCTTGAAAACCACGGCTCTCTCCAACCTTTTGCCCCTCCTTTTAACCTAACAGGAACATAAAGCTTTTGCACTCTCAAAATCTGATCTTTAAAAGACTTCCATCTCTCTACTACATCCTGCCTATAAAACAAATTGTCCCAATGCACACCCTGTAAGTCCTTTCGCATCTCCTCAAATCTAGCTTTTCCCCAATCAAAAACCTCAACCCTTGGCCCTGACTTATCTCTTTCCATAATGACATTGAAGCTGATGGCATTATGATCACTGGACCCAAAGTGCTCGCCAACACTAACCTTCGTCACTTGACCCATCTCATTTGCCAACAGTAGATCTAACACTGCACCTTCTCTGGTCGGCACCTCTACATATTGTTGTAAAAAACTATCTTGCACACATTTCACAAACTCTAACCCATCCAGCCCTTTCACAGAATGTGTTTCCCAATCTATATGTGGAAAATTAAAATCTCCTATAATTACAACCCTGTGCTTATCACAAATATCCACTATCTCCCTACAGATTTGCTCCTCTAGGTCTCGGTCCCTTCCGGGTGGTCTATAATACACCCCTACAAGTGTAACCTCTCCTTTCCCACTCCTCAGTTCCACCCAAATAGCCTCCGTGGATGTGCCCTCTAATCTATCCTGCCTAAGCACCGCTGTAATATTCTCCCTGACAAGCAATGCAACACCACCTCCTCTTGCCCCTCCGACTCTATCACACCTAAAGCAACGAAACCCAGGAATATTCAGCTGCCAATCACATCCCTCCTGCAACCATGTCTCACTAATCGCTACCACATCATACTTCCAAGTTTCAATCCACACCTTCAGCTCATGCACCTTTTTGACAATACTCCTGGCATTAAAATATATGAATTTCAGAGATTTCCCAATTCTTAATCCCTGTTTTCCCTCATCTTTAATAACAGTATTATTTCCTTTTCCTGCCAATTGCCCTTCATCTTCTTCCAGAGCATTTCCTTTCTCTTTCACCTTCCCATCCATATTCAAATACTTACTACAAACTTTCTTTGTTTGCATGCTAACCTTCTCCTTACTGCTCTGTACTATTTTGCTCCCTCCCCCCAACCATTCTAGTTTAAAGGATCCTGAGTAGCCCTAGCAAATACCCCTGCCAGGATTCTGGTCCCCCTGGGATTTAAGTGTAACCCGTCCTTACTGTACAGGTCACATCTCCCCCAAAAAAGGTCCCAGTTATCCAGAAACTT
Source organism: Narcine bancroftii (assembly GCF_036971445.1). NCBI lineage: Eukaryota > Metazoa > Chordata > Chondrichthyes > Torpediniformes > Narcinidae > Narcine > Narcine bancroftii. Next base: position 4,218,550 of record NC_091471.1, on the reverse strand, counting down.
AAAACCCTGCCCCTTACTCCACCCCTTCAGCCACGTGTTAATCCTCCACCTCATTCTATTTCTATTCACACTGTCACGTGGCACAGGGAGTAATCCAGAGATTACCCCCTTTGCGGTCCTTCTTTTTAACTCCCTACCTAACTGCCTGTACTCACTTTTTAGGACCTCTTCTCTATTCCTCCCTATGTCACTCTCCTCCTGGCCCCTCTCCTTAAAACTCACCATCGGAGCTGCAACAATCTCCTTCATTGCCTCCCAAAGCAGCTGGGATACATCTCATCGGGCCCTGCGGATCGATCGTGCGTTCAAGTTCAAAGTTCAGATTTATTATCAGAATGCGTGCCTGTCATCACATACATAACCCTGAGATTCTTTTTCCTGCGGGCCAGGCAGAATTTCTACATATCGGTGATGCTAAAAACTATACTCGAGGAAAGATACGTATAACAAAAGCTGGCGGAAATTCAGATGGGTACGTGAGTGGCAGAGGTACGGAGGTATGGTCTGGGTGCAAGTCAATGGGACTGAGTGGAAAAGTAGTTCTCGGGACAAACTATATGGGCCAAAGGGCCTGTTTCTGTGCTGTAGTTTTCTCTGGATCTTAGTGAATGCAGATGAGACGTACTGTGTTATTTGGTTCCATGTACAAGTTGACCATTTTATTTGTAATGAGCCTCATTCTTTCGCTGTCTCTACGTTATAAGGTTGTATGAATGTTAAAGTTAACCTGTCACATGAATAAGAATGAAAGAGTGCGGAGATTTACCAGGATGTTGCCGTGTCTAGAAGAACTGAGTTACAGGGAAAGGTTAATTAGGTTAGGACTTTATTCCCTGGAGCATCAGAGAACGAGGGAAGATTTGATACAAAATTCTGAGGGGGCATAGATCGAGTGAATGCATGCAGGCTTTTTCCATTGAGGTCGGGTGAGACAAGAGCTAGAGGTACAAAGTCAGCTGTTTAGGGGAGAACATTATGGGGAACTTCTTCACCCAGCAAGTGGTGGGAGTGTGGAATGAGCTGTTAGCTGAAGGTGTGAATGCGGGCTCAAATTGAACATTTAAGAAGAATTTGGACAGGTACATGGATGGAAGGGGTATGGAGGGCTATGGACTGGATACGTCAGTGGGACTGGGCAGAATAATAGTTTACACAGAAATGTGTGAACTACAATCACAGATTTTCTTGTGTAACTCAGTGCCGACAAGATGGGCCTGTCTCTGTGCTAGGGTGTAAAGGTAAAGGTTCCATGATTGTCACGTAACACAGTGCTGGGGTGGTCTATGTTTCTTTGGACTGCTCACAGAAGAACCCTCTCACTATTCCAGGAAAAAAATGCCACATATAAACTTTTGACCATAATATACTTAAAATTGCTTTCAATCTGAAATGTTCCCAGTAGTTTTAAGGAATTTCCCACAACTTCATCTACTGCTCCCACTGTAGTCTCCTCTGTATCGCACAAACTGGGCACAGCCTGGGAGATCACTTCGTTGAGCACTTTGAATCTGTCCGCCGCCATAGCATGGATCTCCCAGTGGCCACCCATTTTAATTTCCCATGCTATTCCCTTGCTAACAAGTACCTCCATGGTCTCATGTACTGCCATATGGAGACCATCCGCAAATTGGAGGAGCCACACCTCATCTTCTAACTGGCACCCTCCAACCGGATGGCATTAACGTCAACTCCTCTGGGGTTTTCGTTAACACCCCCCTCCCGACTTCTTTCCCCGTCGCCCTCCCCCAGGTCTGTCTCGCTCCCTTCCCTGTCTCCTTTCACATAGACATAATCAATTCTCACCTGTCCCCTGATCATATCCCATTCACACCTCGTGTGGGTCTGGACTCCTGCTCCAGCCAGCAATGTCTGTAAAGGTAAAGGTTCCATGATTGTCACATAACACTACATTTAGAATGTAACATACATGAAATTCTTTAACTTTTGTCTACCATAAAGCAGACAGAGAGTCGCCACTTTATTCATTGCCCCTACAGCACCAGGTGTTCCTTAGCCTATTCAGGCAATCTCAGGTGTATTCAGGTTCTGAGATTTCCTGTTTTTTACCCATTCTACTTATTCCTTGAAGAAGGGCTCAGACTCGAAACGTCAACAGTGTATCTTTGTCTCCTGTTCGATGCTGAAAGACCGGATAAGTTCCTCCAGTATTTCTGTGTTTTAACTATGAACACAGCATCTGCAGATTTTCGTGTTTCACTCCTACTACAATAGCCAGATTACCCTCACACCTTTATGAAATGTGTCTAAATACCTATTCCTTTATGTCCTCATGGCTGTTCGAAGATGGTAGTATACCGAACACCTATCTGATTTTAACTTCCTCATTTTAAGAGCCTTCTAGGATATCATTCCTGATGACTGCAGAAATGAACTCCTTCATTAATATTGCATCTATTCTTTCATATCTGTTATCTAATTTTCCTGTCTTGGAGTGCTATAGTAATTTAAGGTATACTATCGTAGTTAGTGTATCTTAAAGCGGGGATGTTATGAAGGGCTTAGATAGGGAAGACGGCCAGCACCATTATCCAAAGGCGGATTCAAATCTGGCACAGCACATAAGGAGTTTGTATGTTCTCCCCGTGTCTGCGTGGGTTTCCTCCAGGTGCTCTGGTTTCCTCCCAGCCTTCAAAACGTATGAGGAGTGAAGATTAATTGGGGTATTTGGGCAATTACCAATTGCGAGGTTATCCACTTTGGAGGGATGAACAGGAAAGAGGACTATTATTTAAATGGTATCCGTTTAGGAAAAGGGGAGATGCAGCGAGACTTGGGTGTTGCTGTGCATCAGTCATTGAAGTGGGAATGTAGGTGCAGCAGGCAGTGAGGAAGGCGAATGTTATGTTGGCGTTCATAGCGAGAGGATTTGAGTCCAGGAGTAGGGAGATCCTGCTACAGCTGAACAGGGCCTCAGTGAGTCCACACCTGGAGTACTGCGTGCAGTTTTGGTCGCCTTATCTGAGGAAGGACATCCTCGCCATGGAGGGGGTGCAGAGAAGGTTCACTGGACTGATACCAGGGATGGAGGGTCTCACATATGAAGAAAGGTTGGACAGACTAGGCTTGTATTCTCTGGAATTTAGAAGATTGAGGGGGGATCTTATAGAAACATATCAAATTCTTAAGGGTTTAGACAGACTAGACGCAGGTAAGTTATTTCCAATGCTGGGAAAAACCAGAACCAGGGGTCACAGTTTAAGGATAAAAGTAGTTTTTTAGGACTGAGATGAGGAAAAATTTCTTCTCTCAGAGGGTGGTGGATCTGTGGAATTCTTTGCCACAGGAAGTATTTGAGGCCGGATCCTTGTCAATATTCAAGAGTAGGTTGGACCTGGCCCTTGTGGCTAAGGGGATCAGGAGGTATGGGGAGAAGGCAGGATCCGGGTACTGATCAGCCATGATCATATTGAATGGCGGGGTAGGCTTGAAGGGCCAAATGGCCGTCTCCTGCACCAATTTGTCTATGTTTCTATGAAATCTGTTTAAGGTGAGTGGAGGAAGTTTGGGGGAGATGTTCATGATAAATTATTTACATAGAGAGTGATGGGTGCCAGGAATGGATTGCCAAGGGAGGCTGGTAAAATAGGGACGTTCAAAAGATTCTGAGGCACAAGAAAAATAGAGGGTCATAGGGAAGGATTAGATTGTTGTGGAGCAGATTTACTCCTTGGAGTTCAGAAGAATGAGGGGAACTTCATAGAAGCATTTTGAATGTTAAAAAGCCTGGACAGAGTAGATGTGGCATTGTTGTAACCAATGGTAGGTGATTCAAGAACAAGAGGATACAACTTCAGGATTGAAGGGTATCCATTTAAAACAGCAATACAATTGCTTTTTTAAATGAACAGCAAAAAATGATGAACCTCTGGAATTTTCTGCCACAGGTGGATGTGGAGTCCAGATCATTGGGTGTATTTAAGGCAGAGATTGGTAACTATCTGAATAGTCTGGGTATCATAGATTATGGGGAGAAGGCAGGGGTGTGGGGCTGTGTGGGAGAATTTATCAGCTCATGATGGGATGGCAAAGTGGACTCGATGGGCTGAATGGCCTACTTCTGCTCCTATATCTTATCATCTAGATTGTGGGCCTCATGACCTGTGCGGCTCCAGCAAAATGTTTGGAGCACCTGTACATTGTACTTGTATATGTGACAATAAACTTTCATCGACATCATGAGGGTGGTACAATTTGCATAGCATTTAAGCGCAGTGCTGTTACAATGCCAGCAACTGAGGTTCAAATTCACTGCTCTGTGTGTTTTCACCAAGTATGCATGGATTTTCTCCAGGTGCTCCGGTTTTCTCCCACCATTCACAAATGTACCAAGCTTAGAAGGTCAGTTGGATGTAATGGGGCGGCACGGCCTCATGGGCCAAAAGGGCTTGGTGTGTTGTATGTCTACATTTAAGTCATACCTCACCAGACTTGCCTGCCTACCTGTCTTACTGACCACACTTACCTTTCTGCACAGGACCCGGATGCTGAAAGCACATCCGAGACTGACGCTTCCTTTACACGGCCTGGTGTGCCTAGCTGCATTTGGATTTGCACTGCCGATCGCCATCAGCATCTTCCCACAGATTTCAGAGGTCAGTAAATGCGGTAGAAACAAGCATCTTTCTTTGTGTTGAATTGGCTCACCAGCATACTTGGAATGCAGAGTTCAACAACAGTCTGGAGTTGAGTGCAAGACTTAAACGTGTCGGAGAAAGTCAGCAGATCACGCAGCATCCTCAGAAAGTAAAGGGTGACCAATATATTGGTTCTGGGCCTGCCAAAACAGGCAGGCACCTGAATAATAAGGTGGGAGGAGGAGGGAGAAGGCGAGGAAGGGGCAGGTGAGGAGAACAGGCTGACAGGTAAGAGGTGCATGCAGGTAGGAGGGTAGAAGATATAAAAAAAGAGGTGGGAGGGATAGGTTTGAAGTTAGGAGAAGGAAGGGAAGGGGGTGGGGAGCTGGAGGGAAGGAGGCAGAGGTATAGGGAAAGAGGGGGGTTACGCTAATTAGAGGTGAATGTCCAGATGGAATATAAGGCATCGCTCCTACAAATGGACACGTTGCCTTGGTTTGTCAGTGGATGATGCCATGGGCGGATATGTCATTGTGGCAGTGGGACGTGGAATTGAAATGGTTGTCCACCGGGACATCCTTACTGTTGCAGCAGGCAAAGCGAAGGTGCTCAACAGGACGATGCCCCAGTCTGCGGCCATTCTCTCCGATGTGGACGAGACCACATCAGGAGCACCGGATGCAGTAAGTGATTTGACCGATTCACAAATGAAGTGTTCCTTCTCACTGAGGACTGTTTGGGGCACCGAATAATGGTGAGGGAGGAGGTGTGAGTCCAAATGTAGCATTGGTCACCCTTGAACTTGGAACGTGAACCTATACTTCTTCTGGATGCTGCGTAACCTGAGGAATTTCTCCTGTACATTTGTGTATTACCTGGAATGTGGTCTCCCTTGATGTAAGAGAACTTTACTGTTTATCAAAGCTCTGCTACATCAGCCTTCAGAGTGCTTTAAGGATGAGTGTACTGAGGGACAATTCGATTCACCTCAGAGCACCTTCATAGAACATTTCGGCACAGTACCGGCCCTTCAGCCCACAATGTTGTACTGACCTATGTGAACCACAACAATCTGACCCATCCCTACTTCACACCCATAACTATCTTTCTTACATCCATGCGCCTATCTACGAGTCTTTTAAATGTCTCTATTAAACCAGCCTCCACCACCAGCCCATGGCAATGCATTCCAGGCACCCAGCACCCTCTGTGCAAAAAACTTTCCTCTAACATCTCCCCTAAACGTTCCTCCACTCACCTTAAACAGATGTCCTCTGGTATTTGCTGTTGTCACACCAGGAAAAAGACACTGGCTGTCCACCCTATCTTTTCCCTTCATAATCTTTTCCACCTCTACTAAGTCACCTCTTATCCTTTGTTCCTCCAAAGAGAAAGCCCCTAGCTCTTCCAACTTTGCTTCATATGACATGTTCTGTAATCCAGGCAACATCTCCTCTGCACCCTTTCCAAAGTATCTGCAGCTTCACGCATGCAAGTCCAGAAATGTTCTTCCCCCTTTAACTCCGATGGAGTCCCATAATTTTAACCTCTCGGTCTCGAATTGGCCATTTCTCCAGAAATCACTGTGGAAAATTTAGCACTAAACCCACACTGGTTGCACATTTCTGTGAAGAGGACTGGCTGTGAGGGAAAGGAGTGATTTTCAGGTCTTTTACATTTTTCTTACTTATTTGAATTAATTTAAATGCATGGCATTGTTGTTTTAAATGATCTCCAGTTTCAATTATTTTAATTTTTAAATGTTTTGAAGTTTTTAACATTTTCAAATTTTTTAATGGTGTGATTGGTTATTTTTGAACATCAAAGATGTGCTCTCAGGGCCTCCGACTCTGGTGGACGTTAGTGGTGTTTGAAGGGTCAATGTTGGGGATGTTTCACTGTTTCCAACTCATTATCTCCCTGAGGCCCAATATGAGATGAGCAGATAGCCCATTTGTGTGATGGGAAGGGTCCCCAACACCATGATCAACGGTAAATATTCAAGTGGAGGGGCTAACGAGGGTCGAGTACAGTAATGCAGTGCTAACATGATGCTGTCCAGCTAACCCGAAGTTGATTATTGCAGGGGCACAATTAACCAGAGGGTTTAATTAAACCTTGTTCACACATTACGGAGAGAAAAGGTCACAGTCTCCAAACTGCAGCTATGACACACCAGCTGAAGTGAATTTTCTGAAAAGGCGCAGGAAGTATCATCGGCCTTTTTTTTTGTATTCTTTTCCCAAAGATCTGGTCCCTATTTAAATTCTGTGATCAGCTTCCAAAGTGCGCAATAGAACATACAGCCCGGTAACAGGCCGTTCTAACCCACGAACCTGTCTCTCCCAAACACATAATTAACCTAAACCCCCCCCCCCAAACATTTTTGAAAGATGGGAGGAAACCCACGCAGGCATGGGGAGAACGTGAAAACTCCTTACAGACAGTGGCAGATTTGAACCCGGGCCACTGGCGCCGTAAAAGCGTGGCACTGATCATCACGCTAACCATCCTGTCCAAATGGTCAAACCCACCCATTTTTCATGCCCTCTCTCCTCCTCCCTGTCCTTGCAACTGTCTCAAATCCCACAAGCATCGTGGAACCCCTCACACCCCTTTGTAGGCTGCAGGTTCCAACATTCCAACCCCTCCATCTTGCACATACCTTGAACGGAAACCAAGACTCAGCACCAGAATGTTCCTTCACTTTCCACCCCTGCCCATATTATTCATATCACAGCATGGAAACAGGCCCTTTGGCCCAATTCATCCATGCTACCCAAGGTGTCTCCCTGAGCTCGTCTTTCCAAACCTTTCCTATGCATGGACCTGCTCAAATGTCTTTTAGACATTACAATTGTCCCCACCTTTACCACTTCCTCTTGCAGCTCGATGTACACGACCATCACCCTCTGTGTGAAAACTGCCAGCTCAGGTCCTCTTTAAATCTTTCCCCCTCTCATCTTAAAATGTATGCCAAGTCAAGTCAAGTTCATTGTCATGGGACATCTGCACGAAACAGCGTTCTCCGGTCCTCAGTGCAAAACACGCAGACACAGAACCAAACATAACACACGTACAGGTAAACAGTATATATGCAGGGCAAGTATTCATATGCACAAATAAATAAATAAAGATTGTTTCATGGCTATGAGAGTCTTGGAGGGTCAGTGGGAGCCGTTCCTTGGGTCGTTCAGCATTCTCACTGCCCATGGGAAGAAGCTGTTCCTCCACCTGGTGGCGCCGGCTCTGATCCTATTCCCCGACGGGAGCAGCTGAAAGATGCTGTGTGCGGGGTGGAAGGGGTCCTCAAGGACTGGGGACCATTTGCCTTATCGATGCCCCTCTGTGAGGTTACCCTCAGTTTCCTACCTCCAGGTAACGTCTTTATTTGAACATCTCCTAACTATTTTCAGATATCTCCCAGACATGTTGCAGCTGTTTAAAATGGAATAGGTGAGAACAAGTGTCCGAGACATGGGTTACAAGAAAATTTAAAGGAGTCCTAAATCTCACTGTTGGAGAGCACCAATGCATACATGAAGGATCCACACATCCCAGGACACACTTTGTCCTCACTGCTGCCATCAGGAAAAAGGTGTCGGTGCCACCAGATTCAGGAACAGCTGCTTCCCCTCCACTATCAGACTCCTCAACATCAAACTCAATCAGGGACTCATTTAAGGACTCTGTGCTCAGTATTTATTATTGAATATTTATTTTCTGTATTGCACAGTCAGTTTGTTAACATTTTTTCTTTGTTTACATTTTTCTCTTCTATATGCATATCTTTCTTCTTGAGTACCATTTAAAGTTACCAATAAGTCAAAATTCTGTCTGGCATGGAGGAGAAAGAATCTCATGGTCAAACTGTAATGTGATGTCACGTATTTACCATCACAATAAATTTGAAGTTCTATTAGATTTTAACTCGAATCTAAGAGAAAGATTCATAACATTGTCAGAAAAATGCACTAAGATAAATGATTGGGAGAATTTTATAATTCAGCCAAGGACAACCTCGGAATTCATACCCAGAGGCCCGATAGGAGAGGAGATCAAACTGGCAAGAAAGATAAAACCAATCTATAGGAGCCTAAAAGTATGTAAAAGGTTAATAACTACCAAGGATAAATGTGGGTCTGTGGCGCTTGAAGTAGCTGAAGAGAAACACAGTCACCACACCGAAGATCGTTAATGACTGTTTATTCACATCAGCGCGCGCCCCTTTAAGGGCAGCTCGGGCTCAGTCACCACGCGTGTGGTGACGTCATAATCGCTGCCCAGGGCGCACGCTGGAAGGGATGCTGGAGTCAGAGAGAAACCACTGACGACGCCATCTCCCCATGGCTGCTCCGCCACGTGGCGATACACGCAGGGCCGGTTCGTCATGAGAATGTGCGCCGCCACACACCCCCCACCCCCCAGAACCGGCTACACGTCTTGTCGGTTTGGCGGCCGGCCCAGGCGCTTGGGCACAGCCATCTGCACCGGCTGGGATAAGTCCAAATGAGTGGCTTTTAAGCAGTGCACAGTAAAAAGTTCTTCCTTTCCCCCCATATCTAAGGTGAAAGTCCCACCCAACCGCCGAAGAACCTTATATGGCCATTCATATGGGCGCTGCAATGAGGCCCTCTGTGGTCCTCTCTGGACAAATACAAACTGCACCACATCCAGTTCTTTGCGTCGATGGGATGGTCGGGTGCCGTGGCGTGATGGGGGTGGTGGGATTAGGTTGGCCAGTCTTTTGCGGAGGTCTGCGGGCCTCTCGCCTTTGTTGTGCGTCACCTCAGCCGAAGAATTAACCTGGCCAGGAGAGTAATGCGCTGTAAACCATCTCTGCCGATGAGGCTTGCAGGTCCTCATTGGGCGCCATTCTTATCCTGAGGAGAACCCAGGGTAGCTCGTCTACACAGTTGGGGCCAGAAAGTCTTGCTATCAGAGCGGACTTCAAGTGTCGGCGGAACCTTTCTACCAACCCGTTAGACTATGGCCGTGGTGTGGTGAAGTGTTACCCCTAGAAACCTTGCCAGCTGAGACCATAGCGTCTCTGTCGCTCGTGATGTGCCCCGGCATGCTGAAACGAACGATCCACTGGCTAACCAGGGCTCTAGCACACGTCTCCGCTGATGCCTCATGGACCAGGATGGCTTCCGGCCATCTCGTTGCTCTGTCCACTGTGGTGAACAGGTACCGCGACTCCCTGGACACCGGCAAGGGGCCTACGACATCCTCGAGGATATGCCGGAACCTCCGCGTTGTCAAGTTGAAATGTGGAACAGTGGCTTGCATGTGCCTGTGGATTTTAGACGGCAGTTGCGGGCCAGTGCTGCCACCTCTTTCTTGATGCCAGACGAATCATTGAGCCACCATCCTCACGGTTGCCTTCACTGAGGGGTGGGCAAGATCGTGGATAGAGCTGACGACCCTTGCCCTCCACTCCTGTGGAACTACCGGGCACGCTGAGCCAGTGGAGGTGTCGCAGAGCAGTGGCTGGACAGAGTCAGGAAACCGATATCCTCGAAGTGCAGACCCAAGATAGAGGTTCGGAGAGCTTGTGTTTCGGTGTCGCGTTGTTGGGCCTGCGCTAGTTGCGCGTAGTCTAGGCCGGGAGCTAATGTGTTGATGGCTGGGTGGGAGAGCGCATCCGCGACCACATTGTCATTGCCCACCCGGTGCCGGATGCCCATGGTGTATTCGGACACATAGGTGGCGCTGTTGCCTGCCGACCACAGGTCCTTGGCCATAGCCAGTGCTTGGGTGAGGGATTTGTGAACAGTAAAAACGGTGAAAGTAATGCCTTCCAAGAAATTTCGAAAGTGGTGGAGGGTCAGGTACAGCGCCAGGAGCTCCCGGTCGAACGCACTGTATTTAAGTTCCAACAGCCGCAACTGCTTGCTGAAAAATGCCAGCAGGCGCCACTGTCTGTCCAGCCACTGTTCCAGTACTCCCCCGACTGCTGTAGCAGAAGCGTCGACCGAGAGCGCCGTGTACGCTTCCGGGTGTGGGTGTATGAACAATGTTGCCTCTGCGGGGGCTTGTTTCGTTGCAGCGAAGGACTTGTTCGCCTCCTCCGACCAGACCAGGGTCTTCTCTTTTGCCGCGATCAGTGTGAATAGAGGGCACATGGTGCAGGTGGCGTTGAGGATGAATCTATGGTAAAAATTTACCATCCCCACAAATTCTTGCAGGTCCTTAAGGGTGGAGGGTTTGGGGAAACGCTGGACAGCTGCCACTTTCTCCGGTGCCGGAGCTGCCCCAGACGCTGAGATGGTGTGCCCCAGGAACTGCAATGTTTATTTCCCAAACTGGCATTTGGCCTTGTTGACCGTGAGGCTGAACTCTGCCAGACGGGCAAACAGGGTACGGAGATGGGCCTTGTGCTCTTCGCGGCTGCGGCTGGCTACAATGATGTCTTCTAGGTAGATAAAAACAAAGTCCAAATCCCTACCAACTGCGTCCATGAGGCGCTGGAATGTCTGGGCCACGTTCTTCAACCCGAACAGCATCCGGAGGAACTCGAATAAGCTGAAAGGGGTGTCAATGGCGGTCTTTCCAACGTCATCGGGGTGAACCAGGATTTGGTGGTATCTACACACCAGATCGACTTTAGAGAAGAACTGCGTGGCGTGGAGGTTGGCCGCGAAGTCCTGGATATGGGGGACTGGGTACCTGTCTGGAGTCGTGGCATTGTTTAACCGCCTGGAGTCTCTGCAGGGCCTCCAACCACCAGATGACTTTGGGATCATGTGCAGAGGCGCCACCCAGGCACTATCCAACCACCGGATGATGCCCAACTCCTGGAGCCCGGAGAATTCCTCCTTTGCCTGTTTCAGTTTCTCTGGTGGCAGCCGTCTAGCTCTGGCATGTAACGGGGGGGCTTGTGTGGAAATGAGGTGGAAAACTCTGTGTCGGTGGAAAGCGATGTCGAAACGTGGCTCAAGGATGGCAGGAAACTCGGTGAGGATCTCGGCGTACTCGTCCATGGCAGTGGCTACTGTGGCAATTCTGGGACTGTCGTCGACCACCGTGCCCAGTCACACTGAGTGAAAAGTGCGGGCGTTGAGCAGCCTCCTACCCCTCACGTCCACCAGGAGGCTGTGAGCCGTTAGGAAGTTAGCCCCCAACAGTGTGGTGCCCACTGAGGCCAGGACGAGCCTCCATGTGAACTTTCTTTCCCCGATCTGTATCTGTGCCCTACGGGTGCCATAGGTCTTGATTGTGGAGCCATTGGCAGTCCGCAAGGCTGGACTGGGAGTCCGGGTGCGAGTTTCCAGTGCTGAAGGAGGAGGGTGCTCAGCTCGGCCCCTGTGTCCACCAGGAACCAGCGGCCCGTGGATTTGTCTGTGATGTAAAGGAGGCTGTTCACGTGGCCAACTGTCGCAGCCATCAACAGTGGTTGGCCTGGCCATTTCCATGGCGGCTCTTGCGGGCTTTTGGTCTCCAGCGCTGGTCGTAAAAGCACCATGTTGACTGGGTTTCCTCCGGCTTGCGCTTGGGAGTATCCTGCGGTCGACGGGACCCCGGCTTGGAAACCTGGCTGAGGGCCGCCTCGTTTTCCTGCTTTGCGTGCCAGAGGACATCTGTCCGGGCTACGGCCTTGCGGGGGTCGGAAAAGTATTCTTCGGACAGATGGAGCCAGTATTGTCTGGCATCTGTTCAAGGAATATCTGGCTGAAGAGAAAACACGACTCATGATCCTCCACCAGGGCCAGCATCTCATCCATGAGAGCTGAAGGGCTGTGATTCCCCCAACCTGTCCAGGTGTCAGAGCCTGGAAGTACGCTGCTGGGGAGTGAGGCCAAACTTCCCCAGGAGTAGATTTTTGAGGGAGGTGTACTTGCCCACTGCTAGTGGCCAGTAAATGATGTCGTCCACCCTTCCTGCCGTGTCCTGATCAGCACACCCACGACGTGGTAGAACTTCGTGGCGTCGGCTAAGATGTTGCGCAGGTGGAATTGTGCCTCCGCTTGCTCAAACCATGTTCGTGGGCGATTGGGCCAGAAGGGGAGAAGTTTGGGGGCTACTGTGTTCACCTCGGCTGCGTCCATCATTAACTGGGTCCACATAGTCGTCTGGGCCTGTCGGGGTCACCACTGTGGCGCTTGAAGTAGCTGAAGAAAAACAGTCACCACACTGAAGATTCAAGCTCAGCACGTGCCCCTTTAAGGGCAGCTCAGGCTCAGTCACCACGTGCGTGATGACGTCATAATCGCTGCCCAGAGCTCCCGCTGGAAGGGATACTGGAGTCAGAGAGAAACCCCTGACGACGCCATCTCCCCATGGCTGACCCACCACGTGGCGATACACGCGGGGCCAGTTCGCTATGAGGATGTGCGCCGCCACAGGTCCTTTATTTATTGTGTAGAAGAACTACTTTGAGAAAGAAGGAAATGGCTGAGGAATTTAGGGCAGTGCAATTAGCAGAACGCTATTACAGTGGCATCGACCCAGGATCGAATCTGGCGCCGTCTATAAGGTGTTTGTTCATTCTCCCCACATCTGCATGGGTTTCCTCTGTGTGCTCCCGTTTTCTCCCACCCTCCAAAATGTACGGAGGGGGTAGGTTAATTAGGTGTCATTGGGCTCATGGGGCCTGTTATCCTGATGTATGTGCAGAAGTCAATTTAATTCAGCAAGTGCTTGGCGTGTATATTTGGAGAAGAGAGAAGATGGGGCAGCACAGTTGGCGGAGTGGTTAGCTGAACGCCTTTACAGCGCCAGCAATTGCATTCGGGATTCAATTCCCACACTGCTGCAAGGAGTTTGTATGTTCTCCCCGTGTCTGCGTGGGTTTTCCTCGGGGGCTCAGGTTTCCTCCCACCGTTCAAAACGTACCGGGGTGTAGGTTAATTCGGTGTAAATTGGGAGGCACAGTGAAATGACCTGTTGCCTGCGCTGTATGTCTAAATTTAAATTTAAACTCAAGAAATCTCCCAGAGGTAGTAGTGTGGAACCATGTGGAAATGAGGAACTGAAAGAAACAAGTAATAGTAATGTTATATGACAATTTAATGAGTCTGAATACTGCGTAATCCTAGTAACCTGATCATGTCTGTCAAACCCGAAAGAGGTGACTCTGAATAGAGGAAATACACTATTTATCATTTTCCCAAATTCCATGGACACTGGAATCTCTCTGAGCGATTGGAGAGTAGGAATCTTCCCTATCATTGAAGAACAAGGGAGAAAATAGAAAACTACTGACCTGTGAGGAGGATCAGAGCCAACACCACCAGGCTGAGAAACAGCTTCTTCCCACAGCCAGTGAGGATTCTGAAGGACCAAATGTTATGGTGCTGTCAGTTTAACCTAACAGCAAATATTTCATGAAGTGAGTTGATGCAGTTTAAGGACAGGTTACCTCTAAATGGTACCATCTAAGTGACTGCAGTGGGTACTATGTCCAAGATATACTGTGGTTAATCTCCATGGCTACTCCAACATCATCCCTGCAGGGTCTGGGCCCAAGATGGAGGCACCTCTGTTTGGCAGCTGTCTCAGGGAGTTGCAGACTCTGGGGAAGCAGAGGACTACTGGTGTAGGGCACCAGAAAACAGGGACACCACCCCTGCCTTTGAGAAGAAGAAGCAGAGGAGACAATCTTATTGGATGGTGACCAGCGAGGGGGCTGTGTGGCTGAAGAACAGATAGGCTGTGGACTGTTGATGACTCGAAGCAAGGAACCCACTCAAGCTGCAGGCTGCTGGTGACTGTGGTCAAGGGGCTCGTACCAGGCTGCGGACTGCTGAAGGCAGGCTGAAGACTGGCTGAAAGGGTACCAGGTATTGGAACCAGGATACGAGAGGGTACTAGCAGCGTGGTGACGTCATAATCGCTGCCCAGGGCGCGCGCTGGAAGGGTTGCTGGAGTCAGAGAGAAACCCCTGACGACGCCATCTCCCCATGGCTGCCCCGCCACATGGCGATACACGCGGGGCCGGTTCGCCCTGAGGATGTGCGCCACCACAGGTCCTTTATTTATCGTGTAGAAGAACTACTTTGAGAAAGAAGGAAATGGCTGAGGAATTTAGGGCAGTGCAATTAGCAGAACGCTATTACAGTGCCATCGACCCAGGATCGAATCCGGTGCCCTCTATAAGGTATTTGTACGTGCTTCCTGATCGTGTCGGACTTTTGGATCTAGAGCTTGGGTTGCCGATGGTTTGGATGGGAGTCTGTGCGGTTGCAGAAGCTGTGGAAGAACTGGAGGCGAATCCATCAACACTCAAGTGACTTTGGGGGGGACTCTCTTTTGCTTCTCTTTCTCTGACTGTAAGAGGCACGTAGCAATTTCTGCTGATGGTGAATCTGTCTAACTTCCGATAGACTGATGCAATTTTGTGTAATATTACATTTGTTTTATTACATGACTATAAAGGAATCTTGAATCTAAAATGGCGACGTCTACCTAAGGACAAGGGCAAAAGGTAGAGGTTCTGCTTGAAGTAAAACACCCAGCCCTTTATTATCATTAGTTCTATATCCCAGAACCTTCACCCCAACAGCACTGTGGAACCATCTTAATCAGAATCAGGTCTATTGTCATGAACATGTGTCTCAAAATTTGTGTTTTGTGGCAGCAATATTGTACATTACAGTTGCAAAAATTGCTGTAAATGACAGTTCTGTAGATATGCTATTTAAAAATAAATAAATTGAGACACCTCCTTTTGTGGACATCCTTAATGGAGTGAAGACTGATGCCCATGATGGCACTGGCCGAGTTCGCAACCCTTTTCCTGTCCTGTGCATTGGCTCCTCTGTACCAGACAGTGATTCAACCGGCCAGAAAGCTCTCCACGGCACGCCTCTAGAAATGTGCAAGAGTCTTGGGTGACATCCCAAATCTCCTCAATCTCTTAACAAAATATAGCGACTGGCGAGTCTTCTTCGCGATTGCATTGACACAATGGCCCCAGGGAAGATTTTCAGAGCTGTTGACACCCAGAAACTGGAAGTGGTTCAAGGAGGCAGCTCGCCGCAACCTTCTCAGGAGCAAAGGAAGAGGTGCAATAAATGCTTGTGACACCCAGAGACTACAAAATAATTTTAAAAATAGGTGTGGTTTGAAACTCAGTCACCAGATAATGCAATAAATGCATGGAGCTTTGTTTTCCAATAACATTACTGTATTGGATACTTAGGGAGGTGTGCAATGAGCGGATAATGTGGATTCTGTGAGAGTCCCTCTCACTGCTCCCCATCTGTAACCCCTGCTGTTCTACAGATTTTCGTGTTACACCTCTCCATAGGATGATGTGGGTGAGTGGATGCAAGGTGTTGTAATGTGTTAGATGTCTGCACAGCTTTGATGGAGTTCATTTCTCTCCATATATGTGCTTGACCTACTGATCCCTTCAGCTTCTTATTGTTCCCTGATATGTTTCAATCAGTTCTCCTTTCATTGATCTACTCTTTGCGCCTAGACCATCCAATCTTTCCTCACAGACCACCCACCAATTGCTAGCAGCAATTAGGAAACTCATGCACTGTTTCAGATACGGGGGAGCTTCAATGGAGCATCTCTGATTAGGATATTTGATTGGTTTGAGATTGGGAGAAGCGATTATGGTGGCGGAGACAATTTAGAAACCTCATTACTTAATTATTTTCCCTCTAGTCCTCTAGTCTTTCCTGTGATGGAGCCCATTCATTCCTAGACTAGCCTAACAATACCTCCATTCCACTAAACTTCACCCACAACACACAAATATGCTGGAGAGAGTCAGCAGATCATGCAACATCC
The DNA here is from genome assembly GCF_036971445.1 of Narcine bancroftii. Lineage (NCBI taxonomy): Eukaryota > Metazoa > Chordata > Chondrichthyes > Torpediniformes > Narcinidae > Narcine > Narcine bancroftii. The sequence continues at coordinate 4,202,207 of NC_091471.1, read as the reverse complement.
ATAGGAAGTCAAGAGTAACCAACCATTCGGGCCCTTCATCTCATCAGTTTTTCCAGCACATTTGCAGTGGTCCCCCAACGTCTGCAAAAAACTGAACTTTGTCTAAACACCCATTCGTCAGAGGCATCCACAGCTCAATACCAGCCAGTTGCTTGACTACATTCATTACATCCAAGACTCGCCCTGTACTCAAATCTGCATAAAACTATAAGATATAGGAGCAGAAATAGGCCATTCAGCCCATCCAGTCTGCCCCTGCCATTTAATCATGAGCTGATCCATTTCCCCACTCAGCCCCACTACCCGGCCTTCTCCCATAATCTTTAATGCCCTGGCGAATCAAGAATCTATCAATCTTTGCCTTAAATACACCCAATGTCTTGGCTTCCACAACCCCCCCCCGTGGCAACAAATGACAGATTCACCACCTCTGGCTCAAGAAGTTCCTCCGTATCTCTGTTCTAAGCGGACACCCTTCAATCCTGAAGTTGTGCCTTCTTGTCCTAGACTCTCCCACCATGGGGAAAAAAACCTTTCTACATTTACTCTGTCCATGCCTTTCAACATTCAAAATGTTTCAATGAGATCCCCCCTCATTCTCCTAAATTCCAATGAGCCAAGAAATGTCCAATGCTCCTTGTATGATAACCCTTTCATTCCTGGAATCGTCCTTGTGAACCTCCCCGGAACCCTCTCCAACATCAGCAAATCCTTTCTTCAATGAGGAGACCAGAACTGCTCACAGTTCTCTCAGTGAGGTCTCACCTGTGCCTTATAAAGCCTCACCATCCCATCCTAGAGTAAAGGCTTCCAATGTCAATTCCAGACAACTTCTCCCCACCTCACCTTATTTGCTGAGGTCAACTCCTAACCTCCCGATTAGCCATTGTCAGCCCAAGTTTCAGACTATTTTCGAAAAAGTTAGCATGAATGTCACTTCAATCTGCATTTCAGATCATTCCTCTGAAGTTGCATGGAGGCCGTACGCAGGGTGCCAACTGTGTCGCTCGAGAATTGCTGTTTATTCAGGAGAATAAGGAGTCACTCACTGAGTAACCATATGGAGTTCCTGTTTGTTCAGCTGGGTGACAGTTACACAGTGTGCATCTCCCAGCACTTCCTGTATATTCAGTAGGGGTGAGGGTCACTCACTGTGGAACAGTGTGGAGCCTGATTTCAGCAGATCTAACCGCGCTAGTTTATGCAGCAGGGTGAGTTTTACTCACTGTGTAGAAGCCCGAGCAACCTTTCACTGGGAGACACATTCCGTCTGTCATGTGCTCTTCCACCCTGGACACATTTCATCGGTCAGTACAGAAATGGGTTTACTCCACCCCAACACCACAGGTGGTCTGGGAATGTCTGAAAGGAATCCCTGTGGCAGCTGTTGCGTAATGATGGCCAAGCCTGGCATAAGCGCCTTCTGCACCATCGTGTGAAGCTCAAGACCTAGAATCTCAGACCCTCTATGGACAATCCCAGCAGTAACAGGCGTGAACACAGCTCTGCTCTCATGGTGAGGGAAGTCGGACACATTGAGAACAGAGCATTCCGCGAGATGCAGTGGGAAGAAGGTCAAGTTCGAGTTTCTTGTCACGTTTAAGTTTGTTGTCATGAGATCCATGAGAAAGTTCACTCTGCAAGCTGTCAAGTCTAGTTTATTGTCAACTAAGTACATCCTGACGAAGCAGCATTCTCCAGCCCTGGTGCAAAACATGCAGACATACAACCAGATATAACTTATAGACAAACAATACATATGCATGAAAAATATATAATCGGCCCAGTTTGCATAGCGGTTAGCTCAACACCTTTACAGCGCCAGTGATCAGGACCAGGGTTCGAATACTGCACTGTCTGTAAGGAGTTTGTACATTCTCCCGGTGTCTGCGTGGGTTTTCTCCAAAGGGTCCGGTTTCCTCCATTCATTCAAAACGTACTGGGGGTACGGGTCAATGGGGTGTAAATTGAACAATGTGGACTTGTGGGCCAAAATAGCCTGTTTCCATGCTGTATGTCTAAATTTAAATTTTAAGAAAACACAAATAAATATTGTTTCATGGATATGCGAGTCTCAGATGGTTAATGAGAGCAGTTTCTTTGGTCGTTCGGCATTCTCAGTGCCCGTGGGGAGAAGCTGTTCCTCAGCCTGGTGGCGCTGGCTCTGATCCTCCTGGATCTCTTCCCCGACGGGAGTTGAAAAAATCTGTGTGCAGAGTGGAAGGGGTCCTCAATGATTTTGCAAGGCCTCTTCAGACAATGATCCCAGTTAAATCATGTCAGTGGAAGGGAGGGAGACTCCAGTGATCCTCTCTGCTACTCTTATGGTCCTGTTGATTGACCTCTGATCCACAGTCCAGCCGAGGGGTGGCCAACCTTTTAATTTTTAATTTAGACTTATAGCATGGTAACAGGCCATTTTCCCCACGAGTACGTACCGGGGGTGTAGGCTAATTGGGTGGCATGGACTTGTGGGCCAAAATGGCCTGTTACTGTGCTGTAAGTCTAAATTAAAAGGTTGGCTACCCATGGTCCAGCCTGTCAACCTATGCAGAGTACAGCAAAAGAATCAAAGAGGGCAGAGCTACAGAGAGAATGAAGCAGGAGCAGCATTATTTCACTAGCGTGGTTCGTTTAGGATCACGATATTGCAGCACAGAAATGGCCTTAGAATCTGGTGGCGACCAGTTGTCTGTTAGTAGAAGGATCTGCAGTTTCCACATTGCCCTCTGTGGAAACCGCAAAACCATTGTGGAAGTACATCATCCTCAAGACCAACGGATTACTGATAAACGAACTTCTCTCATGTAGGTTGAGGGCAGTGGTTCTCAACCTTTTTCTTTCCACCCACATTTCTGGCTTTTCATCTCATGGGATGACAATGGTTCCTTTCAGTCAATTTGAGAGGTTTGCTGTGAGGCTACTCAACTCCTCAGAAAGGAATAGTGTGTGCATGATTGAATTTAGGTAAGTAGGGATTGCATTGGTCCAGGACCACCTTCTCAACATCCCCTCCTGGATCCAGTGGCACGGTGAGGTCCAAGACGGTTGGAGGAAGTTCTTTTGCGGTGAATGGCCAGACCAAACTTCAATGCAAGGGATGACCTTTCCTCGTTTCATGGCAAATGTTTGCCCGATGGCCGTTAACCCTACGAGTGGGTTCGTCCACCCTTTGACAGGTTTTGTTCTTCATCCTGCAGGGTGTCTAGCCACCCTCCACACCAGGCAAGCCTGGTGGGGGAGCCGGTTTAGTTGCTGACCACCCAACCATGTGGTTGATAGTACTGGGCTACATTGTACCAGTAGCACTCAGACAAGTAACCTGACATCACCACTCACACACCACTTTAAGTAATCCCTTGCTAACGACAGTGCATCTATGGCATAAGATGCCATAAGTGCTCTGTGGTTAGTAAGGGATTACTTAATTTGGTATGTATGTGAATGGAAAGAAAAAGGTTGAGAACTGCTGGTTTAGGGTAAGGGGTAAGACCTTCAGAGGGGACTCGAGGAATTACCATCTGAGAAGCTAGGATTTGGAATGTACTGCCTGAGTGGATGGTGAAGGCAGAGGCTTAGAGAGAATGAGAATCAGAGAGATTCTCGGTTAGGGCGGCTCGGTTAGTGTAGTGGTTAGTGCAAGGGTTTGAATCCCGCTCTGTCTGTAAGGAGCTTGTATGTTCTCCTGGTGTCTGTGTGGGTTTTCCCTGAGGGGTATGGTTTCCTCCCACCATTCTAAATATACCTGGTGTTGTAGGTCAATCGGGTGTAATTGGGTGGCACGGACTCATGGGCCGACACATCACCGTGCTGTATGTCTAAATTTAATCAGAATTTATTGTCATGAACATGCCACAGAATTCATTGTTTTCCAGCGGCATTACAAAATAAAATAAATAAATCTGATGGCGGAGGGGAAGAAGCTGTCCTTGTGCCATTGAATGTTTATCTTCAGGCTCCTGTACCTCCTTCTTCATGGTAGAAGTGTGAAGAGGGCATGGCCTGGGTGGTGGGTCATGAAGATAGAAGCTGCTTTATTGAGATACTGCTCCTTAGAGATGTCCTTAATGAGTGAAGGCTGGTGCACATGATAGCGCTGGCTGAGTTCACAATCCTCTGACTTGTGCATTGGCACCTCCATACCAGACAGTGATGCAACCGGTCAGAATGCTCTCCACGGTACACCTGCAGAAATTTGCAGGAGTCTTTGGTGACGTACCCAATCTCCTCAAACTTCTCATGTACCTGATAGTGAGCCCTCTTTTTGTTTGCATCAACGTGGAGTCCCCAGGACAGATCTTTTGACATGTTGACATCCAGAAATTTGAAGTTCTTAACCCTCTTCACTGCTCAACACTCGATGAGGACTAGTTCTTCTGGTTTCCCCCTCCCGAAGTCCACAATCAGTTCTTTAGTTTTGCTAACATTAAATTCAAATGTTGTTGTGACACCACTCAACCAGCTGATCTTTTTCACTCCTGTACCCTTCCTCATTGCCATCTGATTTTGCCTTTATTAAGTATCAAGACAAGTACTTATTCAGCCACCCTGAATCAATGTTGCAGCTCTATAAACTCTGGTGAGACCGCCCTCAGAGTATTGTGTTGAGTTGTGGTTGCCTCATTATAGGAAAGGATGTAGAAGCTTTTGAAAGGGTACAGAGGAGATTTACCAAGACACTAACTGGATTGGAAAGCATGTCCAATGAGGAAAGGATGAGTGAGCTAGAGGTTTTCTTTTTGGAGTGACTGATTCTGTCTTAATTGAGGTTTATAAGTTCATGAGGGGCAGCCAGCACCTTTTTCTCAGAGTGGCAATCACCAATACCAGAGGGCATCTGTTTCCTTTCTACAGGAGCACAGTTGAAAGTGTCCTGGCTGGCTGCATCACAGTGTGGTACCGTTGCTGTGGAGCATTGGGTCAGAGTTCAATCCACAGGACCATAAGTTGGCAGAGAGGATCACCAGGATCTCTCTCTCCCTTATCAATGTGATCTACCAGGATCGCTGATTGAAGAGGGCTTGCAAAATCATTGAGGACCCCATCCACTCTGCACACGGTATCTCTCAGCTTCTCCCATCAGGATCAGGATAGAAATGGAGGAGGATCAGAGCCAGGCTGAGGAACAGCTTCTTCCCGTGGACAGTGGAAATGCTGAATGACAAGCCCTCCGGGACACTACTATTTATTAAACAATATATTTTTCTTTTATATATGTATCACATGAATATCATTTGGGCAGTTCGCACAGTGCTGTTACCGTACCAGCAATTGGGACCAGGGTTCGAATACTGCATTATCTGTAAGGAGTTTGTATGTTTTCCCCGAGTCTGCATGGGTTTTCCTGGGTGCTCTGATTTCCTCCCACCCTTCAAAACGTACCAGGTGTTGTAGGTTAATTGGGTGTAATTGGGCTGCATGGGTTCGTGGGCCAAAAGGACCTGTTTCTGTGCTCTATGTCTATGTTTGTCTGTATGTGTTTTATGTCTGGTTGTGCATTTGCATGCTTTTGCACTGAGGACTGGAGAACGCTGTTTTGTCCAGTTGTACTTGTACAATCAGCTGACAATAAACTTGAGCTTTTAACTTTAAGATGAGCGGAGGAAAGTTAAGGAGAGGTGTCAGAGATAAGAGAGTGGTGGGTGCCTGGAATATATTGCAGGGGATGGTGCTGAAGGCTGGGACTATAAGATTCTTAGTAATGGATGTAAGGAAAATGGGGTTGAGGACCTTATGTGATGGAGGGAAGGGTTAGCTTTATATAGGTCAGAATGACAGTGTGGGCTGAAGGGCCTGTACTGTTCTGTCGTCTATGTTCTATGTAATTAAATCTATAAGCTATGGCAGTTGTGCACTGCACAGTCTGGTCACTCAGCTGTAGGAAAGATAACATTAAGCTGGAAAGGGTGCAGAAAGGATTCACAAGAATGTCACTGGGACTGGAAGACTTTTGTAAGGAGAGGCTGAATAGGCTGGGTCCTTTCTCCCTGGTCTGTAAGGAGGCTGAGGGAGAAATCGACAAATGTTTATACAATTAGGAAGGGCACTGTTTGGATAAATAGTCAAAATCATTTTCCAGGTAGGGAAGGATAAAACGAGAGGCCATAGGCTTGAAGTAGGAGGGGCAAGATCTAAATAGGACCTGAGGGGTACCTTTCTCATTCAGAAGGTGGTGGATCTATGTCACGAGCTGCTAGTGGAAGTAATGGAGGCAGGTACAATAGAACTTGAAAAACCATGTGGAAAGATACATAAATAGGAGGTTGAGAAGGATATGGGTCAAACACAGACAAATGGGACTAGTTTGAGTGGACAACATGATCAGCAAAACAGGATGGGCTGAAGGGCCTGTTTCCGTGCTGTATTCCTCTAAGAAAAATGGCAATGCTGCCGGAGCTGCTGTAACTGCTACCACTGGAGGAGACCTGGGGAAAGCAGGAGATGGAGACACAGCAATCTCCTGAAGGCTCGCAGCACCCAGTCTGTCTGTGACAGCTATGTCCAGCCTTTAAACGGGCAGTTAAAGGGGTCAACAGGGTTTTATTTAAAATCCTGTGACCAAGGGGTCTGGGCTCAAGATGGTGGCACCTATGCTCGGCAGCGACCACGAGGGGTTGCAGACCCCGGGGGAGCAGTGGACTGGTGCAGGGCACCAGAAACGGGGAGACAACCCTCCACTGAGAACGAAAAGCAGAGATGACCTGAAGGCCAGTGACCACAGTGGTGGAACAGCGAGGGACTCTGCGGCTGAAGGACACACACATGCAGCGAGCTGTTGGCGACTTGCTGGCAAGGAACCCACAAAGGCTGCGGGCTGCTAGCGACTTGAGGTCAAAGAGGTTACACCAGGCTGTGGGCTGCTGGTGACTGGCTTATGAGAACCCGTTATCAGAACTGGGCTTTGAGAGGGTATCAAGGGCCCTAGATACTGAAGGCTTCCTCATCGAGTTGGAGGTTTGGATCTGAGCTTGGGCGGCCGATGGATTGAACTGGAGTCTGTGCGACTGTGGAGTGCTGGAGGTGAACCAACAGACACTCAGTCTCTCTGAGGGGACCTCTTTTTCTGACTGTAAGGGGGGCCAGGCAACACTAATGGGAAATCTTTGTCTGCCTTATGGCAGAACTAAAGCAATTTTGTGTAATATTACATTTTTGTGTTATTGTGTGAGAATAGATAGTATCTGTATCTAACTCTATGCTTAGTCATAACGTCATACAGTAATGCAGCCAGAAGTAGGCCCTACACCTATACAAACTGTGTCCCATTGACCAAGATTTAGTCTATAGCCATCTTTGCACTGGCTATTCAAGTCCTGGAAAGCAATGTGCTAGGTATCTGCATGACTCTATGAAAGAGGGGACCTTTACTCTGTGTCTAATTTTTTTAAAGTTTATAACACTGCAAGAACTGATTCTGGCTATTGAGACGTATACTGCCCAATTAACCTGCAACCCAGTACGTTTGGAGGTTGGGAGGAAACCGGAGCATCCGGAGGAAACTCACGCAGATCACGGGGAGAACGTCCAAACTCCTTACATACAGCGCCAGCTTCAAACCCGGGTGACTGACACTGTAATAGCCTCACACACGCCACTGCCAATCTGAGATGTCACTGCCCCGTAAATATGCATTAGGACTGTGCAGAGGGAGTTTCACTCTGTGCTGGCCAATATTCAAACCAACCCCCATTTCATCAAGCGGGTTAGGGTTAGGGTTCTTCTCACTGTCTCATCAATGCACCCAATATATTAAAAGCCCCTTCCCGCTCCAGTCACACTCTCTTCCTCCCATTCTAGTGATCAGACAACATCTCCATCTTCACCCTCTCTGGCCCACCTTGTTCCAGCATCCCATCTCTCTCTCTCTCTCTCTCTCTCTCCCCCTCCCTCCCCCCTCTCTATCTCTATCTATCTAACCCCTGCTTCCCATCCTGGGAGTGTGATGAGATTTTTACACTCTTTGTGGTCCCTACTATAGGAATGTGTGATGGGACAGGCATTCATTCTGTGTCTGACCTCAGGAGTGCGTGATGGTACGGTGCAGAGGGAGTTTCACTCTGTGCCTGACCCTGGGAATCTATGTAATGGAACGGAGTGGGGGGAGCTTCATTCTGTATCTGACCCCAGGAGTGTGTGATGGGACGGTGCGGAGGGAGCATCACTCTGTTTTTGACCCCAGGAGTGTGTGATGGCACGGTGTGGAGAGAGCTTCACTCTGTGTCCGACCCCGGGATTGTGTGATGGGACAGTGCGGAGGGAGCTTCATTCTTTGACTGACCCTGGGAATGTATGATGGGACAGTGTGGAAAGAACTTCACTCTGTGTCTGACCCACGTGGTTCCTGCCCTGGGAGTGTGTGATTGGACGGCACAGAGAGAGCTTTTCTCTGCCTGTCACCTGTACCTTCCCTGCCCCAGGCAAGTATTATTGGATGCTTGGGATGATAATAGGCTCCATCTTCTGGACTGTCGGCCCACCCTTGAAGTTAAGCAGAAGAGAGATGGAAGCTGTCAGTCACCGTGCCGGCAAGTCTGAACACCCTCTCAGGATCTGTACTTTGTAAAAAATCACACAGCAAGCATTTTAAAACAATGCATTTGGAGGCTGATGCTTTCTCTACCTGGAGCAGCTGTTGCAGAGAGAATCGGCAACACACAACATTCACAGGGCCAATCAGTGCTTCCTGATGAAAAGACACTTCGAAGGCTGTTTGTTTACCCTTTGGCCTTTCCTTCACGCCCAGACACTACCCCTGCAGTGAGCCAGGTGTTTGCCAAATATATCTGTGACGAACAGGAAATCACACCCACTCGTTTCCTCAAAAAAAAGGACCCTTAAAATCCCGGCTCATCTCCATAGCAGCACACCTTTTAAATTATTGTTGTCTCATCATTCTGGGAGGGGGAGGGGCAGGGAAGATGAAGAAGAAGAATCACTCATTAGGGACTGCTGAGATGATGGAAGGCTCAGTGCCAAGTACATGCATTTCTGCGTGGTGTCTCCTTTGCAGCTGATGACAAAGGGAACTGCTGCAGAGTGTATGAGCACAGCTCAGGCCAACATGCAAATACCATCCCCCTCCATCGGCTCCGTCCACACTGCCTTGGAAAAGTAGGCCCTGGCCCCGTTCTCTTCACCTTCCGCCCGTCAGGAAGATTCACATGTGTGAGGTCACGCAATGCCAGATTTTAGGAGAGCTGTTATCAGGCTCCTGAATGAACCCCACACCAGTAAAATTGTGCTGCCTCGCCTCCACCCCAAATTCAGGAAAGGAAATCCAGAGGTTTACAATCCAGTGATCATTGGGGGATCAGAGGTGGAGAGGGGGAGCACATTTAACTTCTTGGGAGTCACTATCCAAGAGGATCTTTCCTGGAGCCAATGCATAAATGGCATCGTGAAGAAAGCACGTCAGTGCCTCCACTTCCTCAGGAGTTTGCGGAGGTTTGGTATGACATCGTAAACCCTGGCAAATTTCTACAGAGGTGTGGTGGGAAGTGTGCTGTCTGGCTGTCTGGCCAATACCCTTGAGCATAAAGCCCTGCAAAAGGTATTGAACACAGCCCAGGTCATCACAGGTGAAACCCTCCCCACTATCGAGAACATGTGCGGGGAACACTGCCTTCAGAGAGCAGCAGGAATCATCAAGGATTCACACCCTCTAGTACACACTCTGTCCTCGCTGCTGCCATCAGGAAAGAGGTGTCAGTGCCACAAGACTTGCACAAGACTTACTCTCTGTGTTGCACAGTCGCTTTACATGCATATATTCTGCAGCAATATATTTTTTTGCTCTTTCACTAAGGGGTAATTCAGCCTCGCCCCCAGGTTAAAGAATCTCAGGGTTGCATGTGATGTCATGTGAGTACTTTGACAATGAATCTGAATATGATTTCTGGAACTCCGCACTTCAGTACTGTGGAGTTAAAGAAGAAAATCTGCAGCTGCTGGGATTGAATGCAATACATAAACGTGCGGGAGAAACTCAGCAGATCCCACAGCGTTCATAGGAAGTAGAAGGTAACTAATGTTTTGGGCCCGAGCCCTTTCTTTCTGATGAATGGCACTGGCCTAAAATATTAGTCACTTTTTACTTCTTAGGGATGATGTCTAACTTGCTGAGTTTCTCCCGCACGTTTGGGTATTTTACTTCTGCACTGTGTGAAGTGCGAAAGTGTGCAGACACTGTGATTGTAGTAAAACACACACAGAAATATTGGAGGAATTCAGCCGGTCTTGCAGCATCCATTGGAGGTAAAGATAGATAACCGATGCATCGGTCCTGAGCCCTTCTTTAACTCCTACAGACTGAAACCTCGGTAATATATCAAGTCAAGTCAGGGTTATTGTCAACTGATTGCACAAGTACAACTTGAAACAGCGTTCTCCGATCCTCGGCGCAGAACACACAGATATAACACACATACAGACAAGCAATACATATGCAGGATGAGTAGTTCATCTATAAAAACAAAAATTGTTGTTTTGTACCTACGAGAGTCTCAGGTGGTTATTGTGTCCAGTTCCTTTGGCCGGTCAGCATTCTTTTTCCCCTTGGAAAAAACCTGTTCCTCAGGCTGGTGGCGCTGGCACTAATCCTCCTGTATCTCTTCTCCGGCGGGAACAGATGAAAGATGCTGTGTGCAGGGTGGATGGAGTCTTCAGTGATTTTGTGCGCCCTGTTCAGACAACATTCCCAGTAGATTACATTGATGGAGGGAGTGGGGGTGGGGATGGGGTGTGGAGGGGGGGGGGGAAACTGCAGTGATCCTCTCTGGCATTCTGGTGGTCTTGTGGATTGACCTCTGATCCATTTTTCTGTAGCAACCATACCCCACTATGATGCAGCCGGCCAGGACCCTTTCAATAGAGTTTTGGTGGAAGGTTGTCATGATGGTGGCCGGTAGCCTCGGCCACTTCAGTCTTCTCAGGAAGTGCAGTCCCTTCCTGACAAGTGAGGAGATGTTGAGTGTCCACGAAAGGTCATAAGTTAAGTGAGCTCCAAGAAACTTGGTGCTGTCTTTACCTTCTTTAGATGCTGCAAGACCAGCTGAGTTCCGCCAGCATTTCTATGTTTTTACTACACTGTGACTTGTTATACTATGTGTACGACTATTTCAAAAAAATCTGAAATCTGTATGTGAAATGTCCACTGGCCTACTCGCAAAACAGCGTCTGTCACTGCATCCTGGTTACAGGCAACAATGAACTTGATGTTAAATTTTTGAAGGGAAGCTAGAGATTCTGGTTCACACGTTCTGCAGGAGACCTTAGTACTCTGGACCAGCCATTCTCAGCCTTTTTCTCAGCTCTGGACCCACCTAAAACTCTGCTCAAAATTTATGGGACCTGCTTCCTTGTGAAGCAGTCATGGTTTTGGTTTCTTCCATACTTCTTTCTTACCGTCTACATAAAAAAATAGTTTTGTTACGTGAGGTGAAAAGAAAACAAGGCTTTTACTTAAATGTGCAGTGGTCCCGGGAGTGGGGGGGTGCCGTACAGCCCCCTCTGAGAATGCCAGCTGTGGGCTAATGGAATGGTTCAAGGTAGTGTGTCTGCAGAACCTACAAACTTACGTCACTATGGGAACAGCAAGGAGGTATCAGCCGGCTATGTCATTGGTGAGGAACAATGCAATAACTCAGTGCTTGGGGACTGCCAGTCTCCAGAAGAAGTGAAGCACAAAAGTCTGCAGACACTGTGATTGTAGTAAAAACATACCAAAATACTGGAGGAACTCAGCCGGTCTTTTCAGCATCCATAATAAGCAAAGATATATTCCTGACATTTTGGACCTGAGCCTTTCTTCAGGGAACAAGCAGATTCCTGGTCCCTGCGTATTTTCCCTGAAGAAGGGCTCAGGCCCATAACGTTGACAATATAGCTTTGCTTTTTTTGGACGCTGAAAAGACCGGCCGAGTTCCTCCAGTACTTCAATGTTTTCACTAGTCTCAAGAAGAACACAAGGAAAAAAGAGAAGGAGCAGGCGATTCAACTTCAACTCCTCTCTATTGATATCCCAAGGCAAACTAATCGTGGCATTACCAAAGAACTGTCTGCTCTATTTCTTTCACAACGATTACTGTAGATATTATTCCCTATCAATGGTTAACATAACGGTTAACGCATTGCTGATACAACACCAGCAACTGGGGTTCAAATCCCGTGCTGTCTATAAGGAGTTTGTACATTCTCCTCGTGTCTGCATGGGTTTCCTCCATGGGCTCCGGTTTCCTCCCATGTTCAAAAAAACATGTACTGGGGTTTGTAGGTCAATTGGTGTAAATGGTAGGCATGGCCTTATGGGCTGAAAGGCCTGCATGTCTAAATTTAAATAAATTCATCCCTGAGTTACAGGGAGAGGTGAAACAGGTTAGGACTTTATTCCCTGAACTGTAGGGGAATGAGGGGAGATTTGATAGAGGTATACAAAATCATGATGAGTATGGACAGAGTAAAGGCAAGCTGGCTTTTTCCACCGAGGTTGTGTGAGGTACAAACCAAAGGACATGAGTTAAGGGTGAAAGGTGAGATGTTTCAAGAGAACATTGGTGAGGGGGGGGGGGGTAGTTCTTCACGCAGAGAATGGTGGGAGAGTGGGATGAGCTGCCAACTGAATTGGTGAATGCAGGCTTTAATTTGACTCAAGAGAACATAGATGGGAAGAGTATAGAGGGATATGATCCGGGTGGAGGTCAGTTGGACAAGGCAGAATAACAGTTCAGCACAGACTAAACTGAAAGGGCTGTTTATGTACTGTAGAGTTCCATGGTTCTAATTAAGTTTTTGCAAATATCTGTTTAGCTGCAACAAGTTAGAATTTTGGTGCACATGTGCATTGTACAACGTACATTAGAGTAAACTCATTATAATTTATCCTCATAGAACCATCACACACTACAGCACAGTAACCCAGTCTGTGCCAAACTATTATTCTCCCTCGTCCCACTGACCTGCCCCCGGACCATATCCCTCCATACCTCACCCATCCATGAACCTGTCTGAATTTTCTTAAACATCAAAATTGAGCTCAAATTCACCATTTCATCTGGCAGCTCATAGCACACTCTCACCACTCTCCATGTGAAGAAGTTCTCTTTAAACATTTCATTGTTCATCCTTAACACATAACCTCTAGTTCTTGTCTCAGCTAAGTGGACAAAGTCTGCTTCTCTTTACTTGGCCTATACCCTTCATCATAAACAATGGTATATTTTTGAACTGTAATATCTGTGTCATAATCTTATTAATACTAAGAGCAAGGGGGTTCTGCTGGAACTGTACAGGGTTCAGGTGAGGCCGCACCTGGAGTCCACTTCTGGTCGCCTTTCTTGAGAAAAGATACCATGACTCTGGAGGAGCGAGCAGGTTCACCAGAGATGAGGGGTTGGCTCTGCAGGAGAGATTATGTGGCCGAGAAGTTTTAAGGGATGAGGGTGGATCTGAAAAGTTTGAAAGGAATAGATAAGATGGAAGCAGTGGTGGGTGAGATGAGAACTGGGGGTCAACCTCAGGATTCAAGGGTTTAGAGGAACTGATTTTCCCAGAGTAACGAATCTGTGGAATTCAATACACAAATGTGCTGGAGAAACTCAGCAGGTCACACACCATCCATAAGCCTTTTGGGCCTGAGCCTTTCGTCATGTATAAGAAAAAGCAGATGGGCATCTGAATTAAAAAGGTGGGGAAAGGGTACCAGTCTGTTTCCTCATACACCTGATGAAGAGTCAGGCCCGAAACATTGGTTACCCTTTACTTCCTATGGACACTGCGTGACCTGCTGAGTATCTCCGGCACATTTGTGTATTGCACTTGACCTCAGCAACTGTAGACTTGCTTGTTTAACACCAATCTGTGGAATTCTCTGCCCAAGAAAACAGTAGTGGCTGTCTCATTAAATTTAAGACACAGTTAGATGTTTCAAATGTTGAAAGGCCTGGAAATAGTAGGAGAGTCTATGACAAGAGGGTACAACTTCAGGACTGAATGGCGCCCATTTAAAACAGAGATGCCAGAGAGTGATCAACCTCTGGAATTTATTACCAAAGGCAGCTGTGGAGGACAGGTTGATGGGTGTCTTTAAGGTAGAGATTGATATGTCAGGATATCAAAGGTTATGGGGAGAAGGCAGGGAAGTGGGGCTGAGTGGGAAAATGGTTCAATTCATGATGGAATGGCAGAGTGGACTCTACAGGCTGAACTCTCTACTTCTGCTCCTATATCGTATGGTTTTATGTTTGCATAATAGGGTATTAAGGGCTATGGGAACAGGCAGGTAAGTGGAACTGAGTACACAGCCAGATCAGCTGTGGTATTATTGCATGGTGGAATCAGATGGCCTACTGCTAATGCCTCTTGTCTTCAGGCCTTGACACACCTCTGCTTTTTGCAGGCATGCAGCCTAGCGATAGCAGAATACAATGCTTCTGTGAGGAGAAGCATTCAAAATGCAGGGCACCAGTGTGCACCAGAAAAATAATAATGCAAAGGTTTCAGTATTCGCCTGAGACTCATAGGACCATAGAACATTACTACACAGAAAATAGGCCTTTCCTTCATTCCAGTCTGCGCTGAACTATTATTCTGCCCAGTCCCACTGACCTGCATGTGATCCCTATCCCTCCACACCCCTCCCGTCCATGGACCTGTCCAAATTCTTCTTAAATGATAAAATTGAGCCCGCATTCACCATTTCAGCTGGCAGCTCGTTCCACTCTCCCACCGCTCTCTGTGCAAAGAAGCTTCCCCTCATGTTCCCCTAAACTTTTCCCCTTTCACCCTTAACCAAGTCCTCTGGTTTGTATCTCACCTCCCCTCAGTGGAAAAAGCTTTTTCATTTGTCCATGCCCCTCATAATTTTGTATACCTCAGTCAAATCTCTGCACTCATTCTTCTATGCTTCAGGAAAAAAAAGTCTTGTAACTCAGTTCCTGAAGTCCCGTCAATATTGTAGAAAATTTTCTCAGTGCTCTTTCAATCTTATTGATATCTTTTGCCTCCTGCACAAGTTTTGGAAGGGCTCGCGTTTTGCACTGAGCCTGCTGTCTACGATGACCAACTTCGGTTTGGACAATGCTCAGCTGGATGGCATTAACATCGACTTTTCCAATTTCTGCTAAAAGCCCTCTCTTCCCTTCTCCTTGCCTTCTTTCCCTCAGCTCTCCACCCATTACCTCTCTATTCACCCATGCTTACTGCTGTGCCCTCCCTGCTTTCTCCACTTATTACTTCCTGCCCCCCCTTACCCTTTTATTCAGACACCCGCCGACATTTTTCCATCCCTTGATGAAGGGCTCAGGCCTGAAACATCGGTTACGTACTTTTATCTTTGCTTTGACCTGCTAAGCTTTTCCAGCCTCGTGTTTTTACTTCAGCCACAGTGTCTGCAGACTTTTGAGTTTTACTTCTGCTCAGCTGTGGATGGAGATTCGGTTTCAAGCTGGCAAGCCAGCACTTCAGGTACAGGTTGAACAAAAAATGTAAACCGTCTTTCTGCAGGTGTGTCTGTGGTGGTTGGAATAAATATTCCTGCTACCTTATTTTGTTTACACCTCATAAACCAGAAAAAATGTCAAGGAAAAGCTTGACACCTGCCAACTTACCAAGTTTTCCTCCATTGCAAGGCCCTGAAACAGACAAATACTCGGCACCTCAGCAGAGTGTCAGTTTTTAGCTAAAGGTAATTAGAGTCCCAAGTTTATGGAGACTTAATTTGTTCTTGTTTGCTGATTTGAATATTAATATCTTTTGAAATACCAATATCCATTTCCCATCTTTACCTACCTCAGTGAAGTAGATGTTAAACAGCCTTGCTAAACCGCTGCAATCCTCGTTATTGGGTGCATTTAAGATGGCAATGAGGAAGCATACAGAGGGAGATAGATCAGCTCGTTGAGTGGTGTCACACCAACAACCTTGCACTCAACGTTAACAACATCAAGAAGGTGATTGTGGACTTCAGGAGGAAGTCAGGGGAACACGACCCGGTCCTCATCGAGGGGTCAGCAGTGGAGAGGGTCAAGAACTTTCAAGTTCCTGGGTGTCTACATCTCTGAGGATCTGTCCTCCATGTCGATGCAATCGCAAGAAAGCTTTCCAGCAGCTAGACTTTGTGAGGAGATTCCTTATGTCAACAAAAACTCGCGTAAACGTCTACAGGCGGACCATGGAGAGCTTTCTAGCTGGTTGCATCACTCCCTGGTATGGAGGTGCCAATGCTCAGGACAAGAAAAAACTCCATGGAGTTGTTAACGTCACCTGTGGCATCACAGTCACCAGACTTCACTCCATCCAGGACATCGACAAGAGGCAGTGCTTAAGAAAGCAGCCTTTAAATTCAAGGATCCCCACCACCCAGGCCAAGCCCTCTTCACTCTGCCACCATCGGGAAAAAGGTAAAGGAGCCTAAAGGTGAACAGCCAGTGATACAGAAACAGCTTCATGCCTCATGACTTACTGAATGAGGCTCTCATGGGGGACCTTGTCAAATGCCTTACTAAAATCCATAAAGATCACATTGACTGCCCTACGCTCATCAATTTCTTTAGTTACCTCCTTAAAAAACTCAATTAGGCTCATAAGGCACGACCTTCCCTTCATAAAGCTCTGCTGACTATCCTTGAGTAGACTGGACCTCCAAATGCTTATAGATCCTTAAGAATCCTCTTCATTAGACATCCTACTGACGTCAGACTCACCAGTCTAAAATTCCCAGGATTCTCCCTATTATCTTTTTTAAACAAAGGGACTACATTTGCCATTCTCCAATCCTTCTGGCACCTCTAAAGCTTCTAGATCCCATTCCTACACTGGGCCCTAACACACTGGCCACTCTGCATGAGCTTCCCCTCTTTTTATTTATCACTGCCCCATATCTTTATTACTCCTCACACCAATCACTGTTCTGTTTAACCCTTAACTTTCCCTCCTCTCCCTTTCAAACTGCACTCACAGCTTCTCCTCCATCAGCGACAGTCCCAAAATTAGAATGGCCCAAGTCCCCACTCCACTCCCTTTTCAATTGCGTACGAGATTTTAGTTTAATTTGGGTGTAATTGGGTGACACAGTGGCCTAAATCAGCTTCTACCATGCTGTAATTTTTTTTTTTAATTTCAGACAGAAAGTGATTTACAAATTCCCCCACATATAGAGACTCAAGTGACTGTACATGCTGAAAATAAATCGAACCAACAACAAAAAACAAATTGCTGGAGGAACTCGGCCAGATAGGGTGGGAACTGATGGTCAGAGCAGCCAGTTTGGTTGATGTATCCTATGCCAACAGTGACACGTGCTTCAGACTTTCAGGCAGCTGGTCAGAAAAGACAGCATCACCTCAAAGAAGTTGCCCGGACTTCAGGAACTGAGTTACAGGGCAAGGTTAAACAGAACTATAGAACACTACAGCACAGAAAAAACAGTCTATTTGGCCCCTCTTTTCTGTGTTGACCATTGTTCAGCTAGTCCCAATAACCTACTCCCAGTCCATAACCTTCCAGACCTCGCCTATCCATGGATCTATCCAGTTTATTGTTGAAACTCAGTCCGCACCTCCCACATAGACGGCAGCTCATTTCACACTCCCACCACTCTTGACTGAAGAAGTTCCCCCTAATATTCCCCCTTTTTCCCCTTTCACCCTAAAGCCATGTCCTCTCATCTCTCCTAATCTCAGTTGACAGAGCCTACTCGCGTTTTCTCTATCTATACCCATCAAAATTTTGTCAACCTCCATCAAATCTCCCCTCATTCTTTAACATTCAAAGGAATAAGTTCCTAACCTGTTTAATCTTTCCCTGTAACTCAACCCCTGAAGACCCGACAACATCCTAGTAAATCTTCTCTGCACTCTTTCAATCTTATTGATATCCTTCCTGTAGTTTGGTGACCAGAACTGCTCACAGTATTCCAAATGTGGCCTCATCAATGTATTAAACAACTTTAACATAACATCCCAACTCCTATACTCAATACTTTGATTTATAAAAGCCAAGATGCCAAAAGCTCTCTTTACAGCCCTGGCCACCTGCGACACCACCTTCAGAGAACAATGTACCTGTATCCCCAGGTCTCTCTGCTCCTCCGCACGCCTCAGTGCCCAACCATTTACCGTGAGCGTCCTTCCTTGATTTGCTCTTTCATCCATCATCCATTTACTGGCCCATTCTCCCAGTTGGTCCAGATCCCCGTGCAAGTTTTTAAAATCTTCCTCACTGTCCACTACACCTCATATCTTTGTGTCATCTGCAAACTTTCTGATCCAATTGACCACGTTATCATCCAGATCATTGATATAGTCAACAAACAACAATGGTCCCAGCACCGATCCCACTCGTCACAGACCTCCAGTCTGAGAAGCAACTATCCACTGCTACTCTTCTTTTCTCCCAAACAGCCAATTTCGAATCCAGTTTACAACCCCTAGTTTCTGAACCTTCTGAACTAACCTCAACATCCACAGCCTTTCATTCATCTACCTTCATGGTAACTTCCTCGAAAAACTCTACAAGATTCATTAAACATGACCTGTCACGTACAAAGCCATGCTGCCTGTCCTTGATCAGCCCATGACTGTCCAAATACCTATATATCCTGTCTCTCAGAACTCCTACTACTACTGACATCAAGCTCAATTTACCTACTACTGACATCAAGCTCACTGGCCTATAGTTACCTGGTTTATTTTTGGAGCCTTTCTTAAACAGCGGGACAACATGAGCTACTCACCAATCCCCCGGCACCTCTCCTGTGGTTAAGGACATTTTGAATTTATCCGTCAGGGCCCCTGCAATTCCAACACTTGTCTCATCAAGGTCCAGGAATATCATATCCGGCTTGGGGGATGTGTCTCCTTTATTCGCTGTAAGGCAACAATCATCTTCTCTTCCTTAATCTCCATATGTTTCATGACATTTCTACTTGTTTCCCTTCCATCCGTAAGCGCTGTGCCAGTTTCCTGAGTAAACACTGATCCATTTTGTAAGGCTCCACATATAGTTGACAATTCTGATCCTCTAGGGGACCAATTTTGTCCCTTGTTATCCTTTTATTCTTAATATACTTGTAGAAACCCTTCAGATTTACCTTCACATTATCTGCCAAAGGACCCTCATGTCTTTTTGCCTTCCTGAAATCCTTCTTTAGTATTCTCTTACATTTTCTATACTCCTTGTTGCCTTTACCAGTTATACACCTCTCTCTTCTTCCTAATTATATCACCAAAATCCCTTGAAAACTAAGGTTCCCTATGCCTGTTGATTTTGTCTTTAATCCTGGTAGGAACTTGCAAACTCTGCATCATCATAATCTCGCCTTCGAAGGCCTTCCACTTGCTGGACAGATCCTTGCCAGAAAATAGCTTATTCTAATTGTCTCTTCCGAAACGAGACCCTTTCTCATTTCCACAAAACTGGCCTCTCTCCAATTTAGAGCCTCAACTCAAGGACCAGACCTATCCTTATCCACAATTAACTTGAAACTAAAGATATTATGGTCACTGGACCCAAAATGCTCACCTACACAGATTTCTGCCACCTGACTGAATGGTTCCCTAACACGAGATCATGTATTGCATCCTCTCTCATTGGTACCTCTACATATTGATTTAGAAAATGTTCCTGTACACATTTGACAAACTCCAAGCCATCCAGTCGTTTTACAGTAGGGGAGTCCCATTCAATATGCGGAAAGTTAAAATCTCCTAATACCACAACTCTTTGTTTCTTACAAAGGTCTGCTATCTCCCGACAGATTTGCACCTCCAATTCTCTTGGACTATTGGGCAGAATATAATACAAGGCTATCAATGAGCTCACACCTTTCCCATTCTTTAGCTCCACTTATATGTCCATAGTGCTGTCCTGTCTGTGCACAGCTGTGATATTTTCCCTGACTAGCAATGCCACTCCTCCCCCTTTCATCTCTTCCCCTCTACCATGTCTGAAACACCAGAACCCCGGAACACTGAGCTGCCAGTCCTGCCCCTCCTGCAAGTAAAATCTCACTAATAACAATAACTTCCTAATCCCACGTGCAAATCCATGCCCTAAGATCATCTGCCTTACCGACAATACTCCTCGCATTGAAATAGATCCACCTGAGATCATTTCTATCATCTACATACCTCTGCTTTCTCTCTTGCATGCGATCCTCACACTACACATCAACAACTCTGTAGTGGAGAGAGTGGGAAGGACCAGGTTCCTTGGAGTTCACTTAACTAGTGACCTATCGTAGACACTCAACATCTCCTCACTTGTCAGGAAGGCACAACATCAACTGCACTTCCTGAGAAGACTGAAGCGGGCAAGGCTACCGGTCACCATCATGTCAACCTTCTATAGAATCTCTATCAAGAATGTCCTGGCCGGCTGCATCATAATGTGGCGGATCAAAATGTGACTGCAGAGAACTGGATCGGAGATCAATCCACAGGACCATGAGTGGCAGAGAGGATCACTGGAGTCTCCCTCCCCCCACCCCCCCCCCCGAAATATTATCTACTGCAATCATTGCCTGAAGAGAGCGTGAAAAATCATCAAGGATCCCTTCCACCCTGTACATAGCGTCTTTCAGCTGCTCCCATCGGGGAAGAGATCCAGGAGGATCAGAGCCGGCACCACCAGGCTGAGGAACAGCTTCTTCCCACGGGCAGTGAGAATGCAGAACGACCAAAGGAACTGCTCGCACTGACCACCCGAGACTCTCAGATTCATGAAACAATATTTATTTATTTGTATGGATTAACAAACTAACCCTGTTAGTCCTAACACAGGAACAGCAATTGAAGATTCGCCAGTGGTAAATTCAAAATAATAGTTTTTATTAAAGTATTAAATCACAAAACAGTTTTCGCTTAATTCTAAACTTAATTAACTCCAAGCTTAAACCACACTATGCGCGAAAGTAATTGTATAAATGTGTGTTTTCATTGAGTCTGAAAAGTTATTTTTAAAGCCCAGTATTTTAAAGTCTTGTTGAACTAGAAGGTCTATTAAATTGTAGTTCAGAAGTGATTATGAAACATGACACTCTTTTAAATTGTTGCTTAAATCAGTATTGAAATGTTTGTTAACACTTACTTAGTCCTTAAACTGATCAAACTCACAAATCTTGTTGAATTATTTCCCAGGAAGAAATTTATCCTTTAACTCTCACATTGGTGATCTTCAACTCCTTCTTAGCTTTCTAAGAGTTCTGCAGCTTCTTTCCAACTTGATGCTGCCTTCTAATAACATAAAGAGACAGAAGTGGGCTGACTTACTTTAAAGCCACTTCGAACAGCACCACCCCCTTCTCGAGAGAATACTGTCAATCTTCTTTTCCTTCTGGTTTCTGCTTCTTCTTGTCTTCTAGGCTAAAGATGCCTCTGCCTTCAGTTATATATACCCATCGACTGATATGAAATTACATCACCAATGAGGCCAGTCTTAATTCCTGGAAAACATGTGATCAGTTATTGGAATTTTAAACAGTTGCCAACCCCGGTTTCTTGTAAAACATGTGATCTTCCAACTCTGGCTTGTAGACGTCACGACTCTGAAAAAATTACCTCACTTCTGTTTCAAAGGGTTAAGTACATCACTCACATGGCTCTGAGTTTCATTTCTCTTACTCAAGAGGCCTTAAGTGGTTTGGTTTAAAAACAGATGACTTCCTTCAGCAATTCCTATTGAGTATTTAGATACTTCAATGTTTAATCAAACAAACAATCCATTGTTCTTGAATCATTAAGACCCACTTCAGATCCATTAGCTCTGTCTTTCTAAGACAGTTGACTCCAAAAATGAATACTTTCTGATTTCAATGGTGTATCTGTAAATGTGTGGACCTGTGTGTGACCCTGTATCAGCCCACAACTAACTTACTAAGAATACATATACAATATTTTAACTCTAGGATTTACTAAGACTTAACCTTAACCTAAATCTAGTACAACTCCAATTAGCCAGAATGGTCAGGACCGAGCCTATTTCAGATAAACTTTTTTTTTGGAGAACTGGTCATTTTTTAAAAACAGGTCAGTGGTGACAGCAAATCACTTGTAACAGTGTTTAAGCAACAAGGGAAGGCATTGCAAGCATTAAAATAATGTTTAATTCTCACCAAAAAAAAACGCTGGCCACCACCGATCACTGACACCTCCCCACTGAAGCCTCACTCGTGCTGGGAGCCCGAGGGTCCTGCTCCTTCCCAGGAGCTTGAAGTCTGCTGCTGCCGCCTGGTCCATTAGTGTCGGCGTCGGGAGCCCGAGGTCCCCGGTCAGTTCAGTTCCAAAAAATTTTCAGATAAATGAGGGTTTCTGATTTGTTTCAGATATCCTCATTTATCTGAAATTTTTAAAAAATTTCTAATAACAGAACTTCAAGTAATCAGAGTTGTATTTAATTATTAACACAAACCCACTATAGACCTGCACGTGTATTGTTTGTCTATAGGACCAATGCCTGAAGAGGGGAACCGGTGCAGACTCGAAAGGCCAACATGGCCTGTTTCCGCTCCGTAAATGGTTATATGTCTGTTTGGTTGTATGTCTGTGTGTTTTGCACCGAGGACTGGAGAACACTGTTTTGTCAGGTTGTACCTGTGCAAGTGACAATAAACTTGGATTGGCTTGACCTTGGTTGATCATTGGGGAATAAGAGCTGCAAGTTCAGGTTGCAACGAGTAAAAACAGATGGAGATAGTTAATTCCCCGTTGGGCATAAAAGCACAATGTGGTAGAAACTCAGCAGGTCAAATAGTGTGCTTTATGTCTTTGGCTTGGCTTCACGGACGAAGATTTATGGAGGGGTAATGTCCACGTCTGCTGCAGGCTCGTTGGTGACTGACAAGTCCGATGCGGGACAGGCAGGCACAGTTGCAGCGGTTGCCAGGGAAAATTGGTGGGTTGGGGTTGGGTGTTGGGTTTTTCCTCCTTTGTCTTTTGTCAGTGAGGTGGGCTCTGCGGTCTTCTTCAAAGGAGGTTGCTGCCCGCCGAACTGTGAGGCGCCAAGATGCACGGTTGGAGGCGAGATCAGCCCACTGGCGGTGGTCAATGGGGCAGGCACCAAGAGATTTCTTTATGTAGCAAATATATAAATACATAGCCAACATTTCAGGCTTGAATCTTTCATCAAGGTATAACAAAATGTAGGCATGTTTCTGAATAAAATGGTGGGTGGGAGAAGCAGGGGGTGGAGCATAGGCCCACGGGCAGCAGGTAATAGGTGGATAAGAAAGGGAGGGCACACCAGCAAACAGAGAGGGGGGAATGGCTCTGTAAATGAAGAATGAAGGGGTAGGGAGCTGAAGGAAAGGAGACAGAGGGATAGGGAAGAGAGGGAAAATGGGGAGTGGGGGAGCAGAAACTGGAGAAGTCGATGTTAATGCCATCTGGTTGGAGATAGAATATGAGGTGTTGCTTCTCCAATATACGGGTGGTCTTGGTGGGATAGTGCATGCGGCCATGGACAGACATATCAGCGTGGGAGTGGGGTGCAGATTTGAAATGATTGGCCACTGGGAGATCCCTGTCATTGATGCAGACAGAGCGAAGGTGCTCAGCGGAGCAATCTCCCAAACTATGTCCAGTCTCTCCAATGTAGAGAAGGTGACAAAGGGAGCACCGGATGCCTCCCTGGATGCACAAGTGCAGTTTTGCTATTTCCACCTATTGCCTTCTGCCTGTGGGTCTGTGCTTCTCCTCTGACTCTCCCCCCACCAATTTGTTCAGGCACCTGCCTACATTTTGCTCATACCTTGATGAGGGTCTCAAACCCGAAACGTTAGTTCTGTATCTTTATCTTTGCTATATAAAGTACACAGTCTGACCTACTGAGATTCTCCAGCGTTGGGTTTTTATTTCAATCACAGTGTCCGCAGCCCTTTTATGATTTACTCCTCTAACAGCTTTTACTCTAATCTCATTGGTCATCTTGTACATTTCAGAATAATTGCAAAGAAAGTTTCCAAAAAGTTGTTTGGGAAATTATCAGAGTGAAGGAAGTCATTGCTCCATTTGTCAATTCACCAAGTGTGGGCTCCAAACAGGAACTGTACCTGAGGGAAAGGGCACTGGCTCTGATTCGGTGAACCTGACCATGTTCTCTCTCTCTCTCTCTCTCTCTCTCTCTCTCTCTCTCTCTCTCTCTCTCTCTCTCTCTCTCACACACACACACGCGTGCACACACACACACACTCACGCACGCACACACACCTTCACACACGCGCACGCGCGTGCACACACACACACACACACACTCACGCACGCACACACACCTGCACACACGCGCACGCGCGTGCACACACACGCACGCACGCACAGGTGAGTGGAGGAGTGGTGAGAATGGCCTTTCACAGTGTTCACCTCCACTTCACTTCACATCTATTGGAGAGGGTTCAGAGGAGGATCACTGGATGATTCCAGGAATTAAAGGGCTATCATGTGATAAGTGTTTGGCAGCTCTTGGCACATACTCGTTGGAATTTAGGAGATGGGAGGGGGATCTCATTGAAATATTTTGCATGTTGAAAAGGGTGGATAGAGTAGATGTAGAAAGGTTGTTTCCCTTGGTGGGAAAGTCTAGGACAAGCAGGCGAAACTTCAAGATTTGAAGCGTGTCCACTTAGAATAGAGATGTGGAGAAATTCCTTGGCCCAGAGAGTGGTGAATCTGGAATTTGATACCACAGGCAGTTGTGGAGGCAGGTCATTGTGTGTATTTAAGGCAGAGATTGTGAGGTGTGTAACACAACTGATTGCACTCAGAGACAAGTGAGGAGTGCAAACACACTTTTAATAGCTTACAAGCAATGGCCGTAAACACGATAGTCCTCAGGTGAATCTGAGGTAAGGCGTGAAAACCAGGGTTTACATTGGGGTAGATGAGGGTGGAGCCAGCCATCAGAACAATACATAGATAGTGAATTCCATTTCACTGCAATGAGTTCTTGATGAGCCAGGGCATCAAAGATTATAGGGAGAACGTCAGGCTGTGGGGCTGAGTTGGGAAAATGGATCAGCTCATGATTGAATGGTGGGGCCAACTCGATGGGTATAATGGCCTGTTTCTACTCCGATGGTCTTATGGTCTAATACCAGAAAGCTCACCAACCAAAAGCAAGAAGTGTATTTGCAATCTTGGACACGCATGTTGACATCGACCAGACCATTCCAATGTTGTTCTGGTTTAGTCTGCCTCATTCATCCGTCCATAAACTTGCTTTCTTCCCAAAGCCCACTGCTCAGATTCCACATTCTGCCCAGAAATTCAAGGACAGTTTATCTCCTGATGTTATCAGACACTTAACTAGACCCCTCATTGGTTAAAGAGGATGTCTCTTTCTATCCCCTGCCTAATACTTTTGCGACATTATACCCTGCAGTATTTGACATCTTGTAACACTAAAATTAAAGGCATTTCTGGATAGGAAAGGTCGAGTGGAAAATTGGCAAAATGCAGGCAAATGGGACGAGCTTGGATAGCATGGACATATTGGACTGAAGGGTCTATCTGTACTGTAGAACTCTACCTCCACTGTTGATAAGTTATTTGTTTATATTGTTGCATCACCTGTCTTACACAAATATGATTTGAGAGTTAGGGGGCAAACATTTAGAGAAAACATGAGGAGGGACCTCTTTACTCAGAGAGTGGTGGGTATGTGGAACGAGCTTCCAGATGAAGTGGAAGAGGCAAGCTCGATATTAACATTTAAGAAGAAGTTGGATATGTATGTGGATGGGAAAGGAACGGAGGGTTACGGGTTGAGCGTAAGTCAGTGGGGTTAGGTGGGGAAAAGTGTTTGGCATGGACGTTTCTATGCTGTAATTGTTAGATGGTTTTATATATATAGCATGGCCTGAATAGTGAGGCTGCTTCTTGAAGACACCACCTCATGAAGATGTCTTTGATGGAGTGAAGTCTGGTGCCCGTGATGTCGCTGGCTGAGTTAACAACCCTAGGGAGTTTTTTCTTGTACTGAGAGTTAGTGCCCCCGTTCCTGACAGTGATACAACCCACCAGAATGCTCTCCACCGTACACCTGTAGAGGTTTTCGAGAGTCTTCAGTGATATGCTGAACATCATAAAACGCCACTAAAGTATAGCCACCGTCGAGCCTTCTTCATGATTGCTTTGACATGGAAGCTCCAGGACAGATCCTCAGAGATGTGGACACCCAAGGATTTGAAGTTCTTGACCTTCTCCACTACTGAGCCCTCAATGAGGTCTGGATCGTATTCCCCTGACTTCCTCCTGAAGTCCACAATCATCTCCTTCGTTCTGCTACCTTTGAGCACAAGGTTGTTGATGTGACACCATTCAACGAGCTGATCACTCTCCCTCCTGTACACTTCCTTATTGCCGTTTGTGATTCTGCCGACAACTGTGGTGTCATTGACAAATTTGTAGTCAGCATTGGAATTGTGTCTGGCCACACAGTCGTGGGTTAAGCACAAATGCTCACATTTCTGTTGAGGTGGGCCTGTGTTGATAATCAGTGAGGAGGAGACGTTGTTTCCAATTCATAATGACTCTGGTCTTTCGATGAGGAAGTCAAGGATCCAGTTGCAGAGGTGGATGCAGAGGCCCAAAGTTTTTAGCTTCTTGACCAGCACTGGGGAAATAATGGTGTTTCTGCTTTCGAGGTGATTCAGAGCTGAGTGGAGACTAGGCTTGCTTCTCAGCTGTTGATCACCTTTGGAGTCTGTAGTTGCTGTTTTTCAACATGAAGACCAGAGCTGATGACAGAAATTCTCATCATAATGAAATACCCCAAACGCCTCAATGACTACTGTCTGCCAAAGATTTCATGAACTGAAATACAGAGGCTACACTGCAAGATGCAAACCACTAGTTAACCACAGAAACAGGATGGCCAGATTACAGTTTGCCAAGAAGAGCCTGCATAATTCTGGGAAAAGGTCTCATGGACAGATGAGACTAAGATGAACCTGTATCAGAGTGATGGCAAGAGCAAAGTGAGGAGGTGTAAAGGAACTGACCAAGATCCAAAGCATCCCACCTCACCCGTGAAACATGGTGGTGGGGGTGTTCTGGGCTGGGCATGTCTGGCTGCCACAGGTACTGGTGTACTTATCTTCAATAAATATGTAACTACTGATGGCCATAGCAAAAAGAATTCTGGGGTGTATAGAAACATCTTAATCTGCTCAAGTTCGAGCAAATCCCTCCAAACTCACTGGATGGTGCTTCATCCTACAGCAAGACACTGATCCCAAACGAACTACGAAAGCAACAAAGCTAGAAACTGGGAAATTCCTGAATGGCCAAATCGCTCACCTGATCTAAATCCAATTGAGCATGCCTTCCATCTGCTGAAGAGAAAACTTAAGGGGACAAGCCCCCGAAACAAGCATGAGCTGAGGATGGTTGGAGTGGAGGCCTGGCAGTGCACCACCTGAGAAGATATTCAGAACCTGGTAATGTCTATGAACCATAGACTTCAAGCTGTTATTATACGCAAGGGATATGGTACCAAAGTACTAAACATGACTACTTTAATATACCTACCAATGCTACGTCCCAAATATTATGGTGCCCCAAAATAAGGGGACTTTGTACAAAAGGGGCTGTAATTTCTAATATAAAACTGTAGAGCCAAGGGGCAAATAAATTTTAAAACGTATTTGTCCCAAACATTATGGAAGGCACTGTAGTTTGCCTCACGCTTTGGAATCTCTACCAGCCTTCGAACCCTTTGAACTTGTGCCTCACTCAATCCCCGAATTTAATCACTCCTCAATTGGTAGCCTTGCCTTCAGCTACAGGACCTGCACACTCTGCCTGACGAATCCCACCTCTTCGACCCTGATTGCCTTTGTCCAATATCATTCCTGTCAATTGTTCATTTTGTATCCAAATAATGTTCCTCTTTGCTATGTCGGAACAGCTATATAAATGGAAGAAAATGTTTACCATTACAGAATTATTGTAAGTATCCACGTCCTTCACCTGGCACAACCTGGGCATGCCAAATGCTGTAAAATACCTTGTCTGCACCAGAACCAAATTTGACGGCACGGATCGCGGTTAGTGCAATGCTTTCACACTGCCAACATCCCGGGTTCGAATCCGATGCTGTCTGTAAGGAGTTTCTACATTCTCCCTGTGACCATGTGGGTTTCCTCCAGGTGCTCTAGTTTCCTCCCACGTTCCAAAGACACACGGGGTTAGTAGGTTAATTGGTCACATGGGTATATTTGGGCAACACAGGCTCGTGGGCTGGAAGGGCCTGTTATCGGACTGTATCTCTAAAATTTTTAAAAATTAATTAATGGTTAGCGTAGCAGTTAGCGCAATGCATCAGTGATCGGGATTGGGGTAAGGAGTATGTACGTTCTCCCCGTGTCTGCGTGGTTTCCTCCGGGTACTCTGGTTTCCTCCCACCGTTCAAACCATACAGGGGTTGTAGGTTAATTGGGTGTAATTGGGCGCATGGGCTCGTGGGCCGAAAGGGCCTGTTACCGTGCTGTATGTCTATTTAAATTGAAAACTACCCTTATCCTCTAATTACTGATTCACGTAGTCTCTGTTCATTTTTTTTAGTGGGGGTAGCTTTTCTTTTTGTCCTTTCTGTAATCCAGGCTGGGTGATGAACAAATGGTTGTTTGGTCCCAGCTGGGGTTAGTGTAGGAAGCCAGCTAGGACCTGTGGAGCTGGAGGCATTGTCGGGCTTTGGAGCGAGAGACACTGCTGATCGGGAAGCAGATGCCTTGTTTGTCGCTGCTAATCACTTCTCTCCCCTCATCGCGAAAGGTGTGAAAAGGAATGTGCAGGGGTATTGGTGCAGTTGGCACTCGGCCAGCTCCCTAATGATGCCTTAGGGGCTGGACAGAGCGCAGATCGACTGCAGAGAGGTAGACTGAAGGACAGGAGAAGGATAATCTGCCACAGAACCCACTGTCTCTCGTCTGTTTAAAGTCCCGTCTTCAATTCTGTGATGATTATGCAGGGAAGAAGATTCCTTTCAGTTCTCCGTGTGAGGTTTGCTGTTTTGTTCCTAATACAAACCTTCTTTCTCCCATCACTCTGCTAGTATTTTGGTCTGAGCACTGAAAGGCAGCAGCACCGTTTCATGGTTTCCCTCCATCCCAGACACCCACGTTTTGTGGCACAGCCCCATCAGACGCACAAAATGGCCAACTCCCATTTAACCTCTGTCGTGAAAATGTCTGCAACAGTTTTGGGAAAGCTGCTTTTGATGCTCCCGACAGGTGCCGGTGAAGTGTTTATTAAAACACACGAAAGCCTGCAGACGCTGTGATTGGAGTAAAAACACAACAACGCTGGAGGAACTCAGCAGGTCTCGCAGCATCGGTTAATCAGAATTTATTGTAAAAACACAACGCTGGAAAAACTCAGCAGGTCAAACAGTGTTCTTTATATTAAAGATACAGAACCAATGTTTCAGGCTTGAACCCTTCATCAATGTATCCGTCTGTATCTTTATCTTTGCTATATAAAGTACCCTGACCTGCTGAGTTTCTCCAGCGTTGTGTTTTTACTTCAACCATGGTGTCTGTGTTTTACTTCAGCATTAATTGCCATGAACATGTCCATTCCTGTTTCAGTAGAATACTGCCTGACCTGGTGGGCCTTCTGCTTTCTTTGAGAACTTGGAGCTTGTCTTGGGGCTGAAAGGCCAATTGACAGTACTGTTGGGACTGGAGCTGACCTCTTCAGGGCCAGCCCATCCTCGGCGCAGTTCAGTGAACTCGGAATCAATGAGAAATGTGCCCAGTCCTTTCTCTTTTGCCAAGCCTGCAGTATTGTGTCAGCACTTCTTGTTTATAGTTCAGACCTCCAACATTCGCAGCTTTATATTGCCAGGGTTTGGCAGTAATGTTTGTGTGAGCGCATGTATTAGCAACCGCGACAAATCATGACAGAGCATATGGTTCTGTGTACGCACGGCAAACGTGAGTGTCCGTTGTGCATTGGTATTCATTAGCAAGTGTCAGGGAGATTTTTTGCTCACATTTCTGTGTCCCTGCCTTTATTGCAGTTAATTGTGTCTTAGGTTAGCTCAAGGCTGTTACAGCGCCAGCAATTGGGACTCGGGTTTGAATCCCACGCTGTCTGTAAGGATTTTGTATGTTCTCCTCATGTCTGCATGGGTTTTCTCTGGGGCTCCAGTTTCCTCCCACCCTTCAAATGACATACCGGCAGTTGTAGGCCAATTGGGTGTAATTGAGTGGCATGGCCTCGTGGGCTGAAAGGGCCTGCTACCGTGCAGTATGTCTAAATTAAAATTTAGAATTAAGGATCAAAACACAGGACCAAGCCTTGGTCTCAGTCTTTCTTTGGTCCCTCCTCCTTCCCCAACTCTCCCCTCCTTCTCACTTCTTGATCCACCCCAACCTCTAACCCCCTCTCCCTATTGTCACCTTCTCTCACCCCTGCCTGGTCTTCACCATCCATCCCTTGGGACTTTCCCCTATTAGAGATGGAATGCTCTGTGCTCAGTAGAAGCCTCACCGTCATCCCCCTTCACCCACTCCTCAACGGGTTCTGCGCACGCCATGACTGTGCCCACTTCTACAACCAGGATTATCCACCTCCACACTTCTTCCTGGCCATCTCATTTGGCCTTCTTGCTGCTCTGGACCTTTATATTTACAACTGCCACTGAGACATCGCCAGCATTTCTGTGTTTTTACTTGAATCTCGACGTCTGCAGACTTTCATGTTTCACTTCAAACCTAGGACCCTGTCCACAGCTCAACATTGATCCTACCCTAGCCCGACACAGGAAAGTGCTGGAGAAACTCAGCAGGATCTAGAGGAAGTAAAATGTAATCATCATCTCTGGCCTGGATCCTTCAACGGGAACTGATCCTTGTTTAGTTCCCAAGGATCCTTAAGTAATATTGTTCAGATTTCTGGCGGTTTGGTGAGTTGCCCTCTGTAAGATCTAGCACCAACAGGTGAGTGCTAGGATCTGGATGGAATTCAACTGAAGTACATCAAATTGAATTGAATTGAGGTGAATTCTTTATTGTCAAGTGGACTGAGATACGGGTAATGAGATTCAGTGAAAAGCTTCAATTTGTGTGCTATCTAGGCATGTCCACCCATTCTTAACTACAACAGTTGTTTCAATGAGAAAACAAAAATGCAGAGTACAGTGTTGCCATGAGTCAAAACCCCTTTCACACTTGCATCCCACTAAATTGGCCATTCAGTGTCCTGGGATAGGAATGGAGATTTGGCTTTTCACATTTGACCACTCCTAACTTTCACGCTTGCAAGGAGCCGTCTCTGGGGTTAGGACTGTTCTACCTTCTACCGGTGATGTCATGACCCATTGAGCGATGGTGGACCTGCCCTAAATCCTGATCAATGTATTATAATCTTATATTTGAACAACATTACTCATGCATAATTATAACATAATTAAGTTTTATGTACGGCTCAGTATGAGCCCTTCAGCTCCTGTTGTTGTTGTGCCAACCTATATAAACCTTTATAAGGAACTGTGAGAAGGTCGAGCAATAAATAGCAATAGCGAACAATTTTTAAACAGGGTGGGAAAGTTGGTCGAGCTATACCACTCAATTAATATCGCGTGGGAAAGTTGGTAGAGCTATACCACTCAATTGATATCGCGTGGGAAAGTTGGTAGAGCTATACCACTCGATTGATATAGCGTGGGAAAGTTGGTAGAGCTATACCATTCAATTGATATAGCGTGGGAAAGTTGGTAGAGCTATACCACTCAATTGATATAGCGTGGGAAAGTTGGTAGAGCTATACCACTCAATTGATATAGTGTGGGGAAAAGGCGATGGTGGACCTGCCCTCCCAGAATTCCATGAGGCAGAGAAAGGGCTGTATGCCTGGCTGCATTCATGGAGGGGTTACCCTGCCACACGGCATTCTAGGAAGTTTGGTCTGCCGTTTGCTCTTTCCCACAGTCTTTATAAATTGTACACTATAGCGCTACCAACTTTCGCACGCTGTTTAAAAATTGTCTGCTATTGCTATTTATTTCTTTTCTCTCTCTCTCTCTCTCTCTCTCTCTCTCTCTCTCTCTCTCTCTGCGATTTTCCCACGCCAAAGTTTAAACCTTCACTTCAATCTTCACGCACCTGCACTTACACAAAAACGGGTCATTTCAATCCCACAATGCAATTCCCCATTTCACACTTGCCTGATTGCAACGGCAGTGTCTGCACATGCTAGGGATTGTACTAGGGGTCGAAGCCATCAATCCCCTGTGTGAGATGACGTCATCTGACGCCGGTGTTAAACTGCGCTCTGCCGCCCCACATGAATGTACAGCCACTGCAAGTGGCAGGTTAGGGGCAGGCTGATGACGCCGTTAGCCTGTGACCCATCTCCCCACTCACCCCTCTCCCTCCATGACCCTCTCAAGGCAGGGGCAGTTGGCAGGAGACATCGGTGGTTCCCGCTGCATAGGGGATTATGGGTAGGGAAGACGGCCATTGCTCTGCCGCGTACTTATGATGGGTGGCGCTATGGCCTCCATCAGCTCTGGAGGGCGCTACGAGGCCTATTGACTACAGTGAGCCATGTGCAGGGTGGGGGTTACAGTGAGTCACAGAGTGCCAGGTGTGGTGACCCAGAGGTCTGCACGAACAATGCAGAGTCCTGAGATCAAATCCCACCAAGGCTTTTAAATACAATTAATAATGGCCAGTGTCTTGGTTAGCGTAGTGGTTAGTGCAACACTGTTACAGCTCCACCAATCGGAACCGGGATTTGAATCGCACACTGTGTGTCAGCAATTTGTAGATTCTCCCTGCGCCTGCATGGGTTTTCCCCAGAGGCTCTGGTTTCCTCCCACTGTTCAAAACACACTGGGGTGTAGGTTGATTGGGTGCAATTGGGCAGGACAGGCTGTGGGCCAAAGTGGCCTGTTACTGGAAAATATTAATGAGACCCCAGTGATCTTCTCGGCCATTTTGACGATCCTCTGTATTGACTTACAGTCAATGCTTTGCTGCTAATGTCCCACACAATGCTGCAGCCAGGCAAGACACTCTCGATCGTGCTCCTCTAAAACGTAGTCAGGATAGGGGTTGGTAGCCTTGCCGTCTCAACCTCCTGAGGAAGAACTAAGTACTCTGGAAAATACTAGTATTCGTCCTGTTGCATTACCACAAAAAGCACATCATGCCCTTCAGAGGAAGAAATCTGACATCTGTACATATTCCAGCCTAGACATGCCTCCAGACCCTTCACAAAGTTAACTCTCAACGGGCACCAGTCAGTGAAAATTAAAATTAAAAAGTTCCCCACAGGAGGTTGGGAAAAAAGATGGAGGCATTAGGTATAAATGAGGAGGTAGTGAAATGGATTCAGCAATGGTTGGATGAGAGGTGTCAGAGAGTAGTGGTAGAAAATTGTTTGTCCAATTGGAGGCCGGTGACTAGTGGAGTTCCTCAGGGTTCGGTCCTGGGTCCACTATTGTTTGTTATATATATTAACAATCTGGAAGTAGGGGTGGAGAATTGGATAAGAAAGTTTGCAGATGACACAAAGATTGGTGGTGTTGTGGACAGTGAGGAAGATTACCGTAGATTAAAAGGTGATTTAGGAAGGCTGGAGGTGTGGGCTGAGAAATGGCTGATGGAATTTAATACAGATAAGTGTGAGGTGTTACATTTTGGAAAGGCAAATCTAAATAGGTCATATGCATTAAATGGTAGGCTATTGAGATGTGCAGAGCAACAAAGGGATTTAGGAGTTGTGGTAAATAGTACCCTCAAGGCTGATACTCAGGTAGATGGTGTGGTGAAGAAGGCATTTGGAACGTTGGCCTTCATAAATCGGAGTATTGAATTCAAGAGTAGGGAGGTTATGATGAAATTGTACAAGGCATTGGTGAGGCCAAATTTAGAGTACTGTGTACAGTTTTGGTCACCAAATTATAGGAAAGATATAAACAAAATAGAGAGAGTGCAGAGAAGGTTCACAAGAATGTTGACAGGATTTCAAGGTTTGAGTTACAGGGAAAGGTTGTGCAGACTGGGGATTTTTTCTCTGGAGCGAAGAAGATTGAGGTGTTTAAGATTTTAAAAGGGACAGACAGAGTAAACTTGGATAGGCTTTTTCAATTAAGAGTGGGGGAGATTCAAACTAGAGGGCATGGTTTAAGATTGAAGGGGGAGAATTATAAGGGGAACATGAGGGGAAATTTCTTTACGCAGAGGGTGGTGGGGATGTGGAATGAGCTTCCGGCAGACGTGGTCGAGGCGGGATCATTGGTTACATTTAAGGAAAGACTGGATCGTTACATGGATAGGAGGGGACTAGAGGGGTATGGACCGGGTGCTGGTCAGTGGGACTAGGAAGGTGGGGATTTGCTACGGCATGGACTAGCAGGGCCGAACTGGCCTGTTCTGTGCTGTAAGTGGTTATATGGTTATATGGTTATATAGATCTGTGCAGACTTTGAGAAGATTCAGTATGTCCACCAAAGACTCATGCAAACTTCTACAGGTGTACTGTGAAGAGCATTCTGACTGGTTGAGTCTTAACTCCATTACGGACATCTACAAGAGGCAGTGTCTTAAGAAAGCAGTCTATTTCCTCAAGGACCCTCACCACCCAGGGCATGCTCTCTTCACACTGCTACGATACAGGAGCCTGAAGAAGAACACCCAGTGGAACAAAAACAGTTTCCACCATCAGAATTTCGAATGGACAATGAACCACCAGCACTTTTTCTAATTTATCTTTTAACATAATTTATAGCAATATTCACACTGCACAAAATAATGAATTTCATAACATGTTCATAACAGTAAATTCTGGTTCTGAATTTGGAATAACAGAGTTAATGTTTCAGGATGGAGACTTGGACATCCTTCGCCAGAACTGGGAAAGATAGAAGCCAGTTTGTATTAAGTAGGAGAGATGGTGGGGAAGGAATAGATAGGACGTGAAGAATATCTGTGATAGGGTAAGACTGTTGATTAAGTTATAGGGTGCAATAATGACATTCAAAAAACTCTTGGCTAGGCACTTGGGTGAAGGAACAATAGATGGTGATGGATGTAACATAGAGAAGGATTAGACTGTTTACCTCGGTCAGCAAACGTCATGGGCTAAAGGGCCTGTGCTGTGATGTGTTCGATGTTAATGAGTGACCAGTGAAGGATTCATTTTGGGCAATTAAGGATGGCCTTGCCACTGATGCCCACATTCTGAGACACACATTAGTTGTTCAGAAAGTCTCTTATTCATCCTTCACCAGAAGCTTCAAATATCCAGTTTTCCCTTGTGTTCTGAGATTGCAGGAGATGCGATATAAATTTTTTGTCAGGTCGTGAAGAATGGTTTGTTGGTGAAGCAGCTGAGAGGACTTGGCATCAGTAGAAATGTACCCCAGCAAGGAACCAAACCGTCTGCTGAGAATGGCAGAAAGTCTGCAGGGAGAAAGGAAAAAAACCCAGAGCCGTCACCAAGTCGGATCCAGGCACAGAGTAGTGGGTTTTTTAATTCAGTTTGTTTTCAGTACTCTGCAATCCGTCAGCGCAGCAGTGAGCAGGCAGTACATGAAAGGTTAATCAAGTCAGTACCTAATGAGTCACAAAAAAAAGCGAGTTGCTTCAGCGCCACAACAGCCATCGCTCCGCAGGTGTCTGTCCTCAAGACAGCTCGCGAGAGCATTTCTGTGCAAGTTGATATCAGCGTGCCCAGAAACCAAGTCGGAACCTTCCTCCAAAATCTCACTGCTGGCAACGAGGACCCATGCCCGACTAAGCGTCACAAAACAAAATAACTCAGTCGAGAGAAGGAGAGGGAATGGATGGCGATGCTTTTAAAATCTGGTGTCACAGAGCGGAGAGGATCCTGGAACAGTGATGGGGTGGGGTGGGAGACTGACTTTACATTGTGAGCTGTGTTTAAGGAGAAGGACAGGCTTGTGAAGCACCTTATTAGAACCTCAGGACATTACAGCACAGAAAACAGGCCCTTCAGCCCTTCTAGTCTCTGCAAACCTATTATTTTGCCAGGTCCCACTGATACACCTAGTCCATAGCCCTCCATACCCCTCCCATCCACGCACCTGTCCAAATTTTTTAAAACATTCTGATTAAACCCGCACTCAGCACTTCAGCTGGCAGCTCATTCCACACTCCCACCACTCTCTTGTGAAGAAATTTCCCCCAATGTTCCCCATAGACTTTACCCCTTTCACCATTTACCCACGCCCAGTGGCATGTATCTCACTTGCCCTCACTGTAAGAACCTACTTTTATTTCTCCATCATAATTTTGTAAACAATCATTCTTTTGCACGGTTAGCACAGCGCTGTTACAGGGCCAGCAACCCGGGTTCAAATCCCACGCTGTCTGTAAGGAGTTTGTATGTTCTCACCATATCTGAGTGGCTTTCCTCCCATTTCCTTCCATCCTTCAAAAAAGTACGGGGTTTGTAGGTTGATCGGGTGTATTTGGGTGACAAGGGCTCATGGGCCGAAAGGGCCTATTACCGTGCTCTGTGTCTAAATTTAAAATTTTTAAAACTCTCACTGAAGATGCCCATTGTCACAATCTATAATCTGGCACTCTCTGGCGACACCAGTGGAGAGGATGGTGAACAGGGCATTTGGCACGCTTGCCTTCATCAGTAGGGGCATTGAGAGCAAGAAAAGGGGTGCCACTCTCCAGCTGTTCAAGATGTTGACAAGACCACGGACCGCCAAAAATATACTGAGATTTCTTTATGAGAATTAAATTGAGTCTGCAGGAACATCCTCAAACAAAGCGACATTCTGGGAGAGAGTCGCGGCCTTGGATAATATGCTTAAATTTCGATTGTGGGACTCAAATCCACAAACTCTGTGACTGAGCCAAAATCGCTGCCAATTGAACCAAGCTGGTAACCACCATGAGTGTCTATAACAACCCAGCCTTACCATGTTCCCCCTCTCCACCCTCCCTATGCCAAAACACTGCAGAGATTAGCAGAATAATTGGGCCAATGCAGACCCTCCACCTCCCCCATCCTCACACCACAGCTGTGGGAATATGACATTCAGTTATTGGCCCCCAAGTTGTGTGAGCAGGACCTTCAATTTGCTGGCAACCCTTTGTTTGAATAAGGCATGTCATTTATTCATTAAACATATATAAGACTTAAGAAATGTAAAAATAGACCAGGACTGGAGGGCTTGGGTCATAAGGAGAGGCTGGATAGAGCCATAGAAAACAGCAGCACAGAAACAGGCCCTTTGGCCCATCGAGTCTATGCTGAACTATTATTCTGCCTAGACCCATTGACCTGCTCCCAGATCATACATCTCCCACCCACGTATTTCATTAAATGTCAGAATCGTGTCCGCATTCACCACTTCAGCTGGGAAAGTGTTCCACACTCCCACCACTCTCTACTTGAAGAATGCTCCTCGTAAACATTTCACATATATTACCCTTAACCCATGTCCTCACCGAACCTCAGTAGAAAAAGCCACTTGCATTTACCCCATCCATACCCCTCTTTATTTTATATATCCAAAGATGGGCTGGGACTTTTCTCCCTGCAGTGTGGGAGACTGAGAGGTGACTGTATAAATTCATGAAGGTCATGGATAAAGCAAACAACTGGAGTCTTTTTTCACAAGATAGAGGAGGCTAAAGTTTAGATAGAATAGATTTATAGTGATGGGAATGATTTAAAAGGGGAACATTTTTCAATGCACTGTCCCACTCAGCAGTAGAGCCAGATACAATCATTACATTTGAAACACATTTGGACGAGATAAGAGCCCGTGATATAACAGGAATCATACAAGCATGCGTACTGCATTGGCTGATTGGCAGGAAGCAAAGAGTTGGAATACAGGGATCATATTCTGGTTAGCTGCCAGTTTCTCGTGGGGTTCCATAGGGGTCGGTGTTGGGACCACTTCTTTTTATGTTGTATATATTAATGATTTAGATAATGGAATGAATGGCTTTTTGGCCAGGTTTGCAGATGATATGAAGCTAGGTGGAGGAGCAGGGAGTGAAGAGGAAATACAGAGGCAACAGAAGGACTTAGATTTGGAGAATGGGCAAAGTGGCAAATGAAATACAATATTGCAAAATGTACAGTCATGCACTTCAGTCGAAAAATTAAATAAGTGGACTATTTTTTAAATGGGGAGAAAATTCTAAATCCCCAGATGCAAAGGGGCCTGCAGGACAGCCTGAAGGTGAACTTGCAGGTTGAGTCGGTGGTGAAGAAGGCGAATGCGATGCTGGCATTCATGTCGAGAGGAAAAGAATACAAGAGCAGGGTTGTGATGTTGAGGTATTGTGAGCAGTTCTGGGCTCCTTGTTTAAGAAAGGATGTGCTGACGTTGGAGAGGGTTCAGAGAAGGTTCACAAGGATGAAAGGTTATAAGAGGAAAGTTTGACAGCTCTTGGCCTGTACTTGTTGGAATTTAGGAAAATGGGGGGAGGGGGAATCTCATAAAACATTTCAAATGTTGAAAGGCACAGGGAGAGTAATCAACATCCTGGCAAGTGGTTGGTAAGAGATGTTGGGGATGTGGTGAATTTCTTGTGACTTCTCGGGAACTAGTGGCATGAGGTGCACTTTCTTGGTCACAGTGTGATTGTGATTGGACCAGGACAGTTTGTGGGTGATACTTACACGTTAAAAACTAAGGGTCAGTACCATCTCCGCCTCAGCACCCTTCCTACAGTGCACTCTCAACCATTCAATCACAGGCAACTTTTCACTCCTTCAAGATGCACATCGCAATCTATCTACCTCAACAGGTGTCTGGGCATCTATCCTAATATCTGTTCAGCCGAACCAGAAGCCAAGGTGCTTAAGTATTCAATAAAAACAGAACACGCTCCATCACTGGGGACGGAGAGAGAGGAGAGAGAGTGCGGGAGAGAAAGAAACAGAGAGAGAGCCATAGCTTTTCAGATCTGTAAGCTTTCATCAAAACAGGAAGAATATAGAGGTGCAGCTCTGGTTTCCCAACTACAGGAGCTGGAGAGGGGGTAGAAAAGAAGTCACCAGATCGAGAGGGCTTACTAAGAGCGAGAGGCTAGATGGGCTGGGACTGTTTTTCCAGGAGAGATGAAGTTGAAGAGGGGTGGGGGGCCTTATAAAATCAGGAGGGATATGGATCGTTAATGCCTTATTCCCAGGGTACAGGAATTTAAAATGAGAGGGCGTCGGTTTAAGGTGAGGGAGGAAAGCCTCTTTTTGACAGGGAGGGTGGTGACAGAGGAAGTGGTAGAGATGGCTACATTTACAGACTCCACTCCCCAGCAACCCAACCCTTCCTTCCATCCCACCCAAAACCCTCTGTTTTTCTGACATTCATGTGCCAATCCTATTGTACCAGCCTCCACCACCACCCCCGGCAATTCTGTCCAGGCCCCCACCACTCTCTGTGGAAAAATACTTGCCCCTGACGTCGCCCCTAAACTTGCCTCCCCTCATCTTGAACTGATGTCATCTGATATTGGCCATTGTTGCCTCAGGAAAAAAGTGCCCACCTTCAACCCTATCGATGCCCCTCATAATCTTTCTTTTTTTAATCTTTTTATTAATTTTCCACAAAAAAAACATAGAATAATATACAGAAAACGTGGACAAAGTGGTAGATGCGGGTTCGATTTTAATATTTAAAGAAACGTTGTTTAGGAGTATGGACAAGAGAGGTGTGGAGGGTGTAGGGCCGGGTCTGGGACTAGGTGGGATCAGGTGTTCAGCATGGACTAGAAGGGCCGAACTGGCCTGTTTCTGTGCTGTAATTGTTATATGGATATTTATAAAAGGTGCTTTCAAATTAATTCAACATTTCCATATATTGACAGTTACATTGAGTAAGGAAGTGTCAAGTAAATGCATAAAACAAAAAAAATTTAACTCTGATGGAAAAAAAAGATTTAAAAAAAACCCCAAGACAACAAAAACAACTGGTCAATCCATTCGGAGAGTAATTTCAGAGTAGAAAAGAGATGCTTCCTGAGTAAACACAATGCCCTTGGAGAAAAAACAACAAACTGGAAGTGACTCTATTTCGTTCATTAGTTTGAGTCATACGAAAATATTGAAGAAATGCTCGGCAAGTTTTTTCGAAGTTAAAGGTTGTATAAAATGTCCGTCTTCTAATTTTTTTCTAAAATCTAAGTGTGACATAAGGGAGGAAAGCCTTTGAAGTAAAGTCGGCAGATTGCAATCTTTTTCCATTTGAGTCATCTAGCTCTCCTTGCCATCAACATTGAAAAGGCTACTAGCCTTTGGACTGAAGCAAGTGCCAAGCCTGATCCCAATACTGTGA
Organism: Narcine bancroftii; assembly: GCF_036971445.1. NCBI lineage: Eukaryota > Metazoa > Chordata > Chondrichthyes > Torpediniformes > Narcinidae > Narcine > Narcine bancroftii. The sequence continues at coordinate 4,161,935 of NC_091471.1, read as the reverse complement.
TCCCAAAAATAGCTGTGAGTAAGTTTGGCAATAAATCTAGATCCAACACTTCAGCTAAAGTTTCAAAAACACCTTGCCAAAAATTACCTAATTTTGTACAGGACCAAAACAGAGGAGTCAAAGTGGCCTCTTCAGATTTACACCTCTCACAAATAGGATTTATATTAGGAAAAATACAGGCCAATCAGCCCTATGCACTACCTGGAACTGAATCAAAGAGTGACAAGCACAAATTGAAGAAGTATTGAAAGTCGAAAAATTCTTTCCCATGAATCATCAGAAAGTAGATGCTCGAATTCCAGTTCCCAAGCCACTTTAAATTTTATCATTGGGTAAAGGACGTAAATTAAGCAAGCTGTTATAAATACTAGCGATCAATCCTTTACAGGAAGGATTTCATTGAAGAAGAGAATCAATCAAAATAGTTGAAAAGGCAAATGAAAAATCTGGCAGAAAAGAGTGTAGAAAACTCCTAATTTGAAAATATCTAAGATGTGTCTTAGGCAAATGGAACTTTTCAGCTAATTGATCAAAAGATATTAAACAATTTCCTTCAAACATCTCAAGAAAGGTTATTATTCCTTTATCTTTCCATAGGGCAAAAGCTTGATCAGATGATGTCTTAAAAAAAATAATTGGAATAAGTTTTACTGTACAGAACAAAATTATTTAAATCAAAAAACTGAAGACGTTGAAAGCAAATCCTTAATGTATGTCTGAGAATTGGATTAAAATCTTGTTTATATACTTTAGATAATGCCAAGGTGAGAGAAATACCTAATAGAGAAGTTAAAGAGTATCCTCAATTATTCTCCAATTCAACCCATAAAGGGCAATGGTGCATCTCAGAATAGTAAGTCCAGAATGTGATGTTTCATACATTAATTGCCCAGTAATAAACCTGAAGTTTATAATGCCATTCCACCATCTTTTTTTCTTTTTCTGGTAGTAATGGTTTAACCAACCTAAAGACTTTTATTATTCCATAGATAAGATGATACTTTAGGGACGAAAGTTGGATAGCTTGAAATGTTTATAAGAACTTTGGTAAGAATATTATTTTATTGTTTTAATTGCATTAATTTGACCTACTAATGATAGCATTACTGGTGACCATTTCAATAATATTTTAGTATAATCAATCAAAAGGAGATCATTATATTAGTATAAATAATTAAAGTGTTTTGCAATTTTTATACCGAGATATGTAAACTGATTTTAAACATCTTTAAAAGTCATTGATCATGTAAAATGCCCCTCATATCTTCTTCCCTCAAGGCAGGTTAATAGAACTGGCTCAGGTAGACATGGAAAAGGTGGTCATGTTTCCTTGTTAAGTTTGTGTGTGTGTGTGTGTGTGTGTGTGTGTGTGTGTGTGTGTGTGTGTGTGTGTGTGTGTGTGTGTGTGTGTGTGTGTGTGTGTGTGTGTGTGTGTGTGTGTGTGTGTACACTAGTGACAAAACCAAAAGGAAGCTCTAAAATGAGGAAGAAGGCGGGAGGGATTAAATGAAAAATTAGATGAAAATTTTATAATAAATGTTATTTACCAGACCGTGCATCTTGGCGCCTCACAGTTTGGCGGGCAGCAGCCTCCTTTGAAGAAGACCGCAGAGCCCACCTCACTGACAAAAGGCAAAGGAGGAAAAACCCAACACCCAACCCCAACCAACCAATTTTCCCTTGCAACCGCTGCAATCGTGTCTGCCTGTCCCGCATCGGACTGGTCAGCCACAAACGAGCCTGCAGCTGACGTGGACTTTTTACCCCCTCCATAAATCTTCGTCCGCGAAGCCAAGCCAAAGAAGAAGGAGTAATTGTGGCCATTAAAACAGTGCCGCCCAATTATCTTCTAACCCCATATGATTTGAAGGGTGAGAGGAAACCAGAGCATCCCAGGAAAACACACGCAGACACAGGGAGAACATATAAACATTTTTCCGATAGCGCTGGATTCTAGCCTCGTTTTGCTGGTGCCATCATAGAATTGTTGCTAACCGCATTGCTAACCATGCACGAGATGGTCCTGCACAAGGTGTAAATTACTAGAGCAGGGAGGAGAGAGAGCTGAGAGCATCTGGCAAAGAGGAATTGAATCCCATATCCTGAGGATGCGATGGTGAAAGATCCGGAGACCCATCCACGTACTAGTGGGTCCCTCACCTCAGTCAGCACTCCCTGCGGCTCAGATTGTCTGCTGCCAGCAAACGGGAGTCCTGTTCAGATTGACAGTGAATCCATTATACCTCCGCTGCTCAAACTGGGGGCCCTCTTCCCCCCAACCACCTCTCCCCACCCACTCCCCCCCCCCCACCCCCACCTTTGAAGGGAATTAAAAAGTCCAAAATATCATTCATGTTTTGATTTGGGTTTAGATTTTAAGTTATGTGGCATAGTTGATGTAACATTTAGCACTACACATTTACAGTGTCAGTGATCAGGACCTGGGGTCCGAATCCTGCACTGTCTGTAAGGTGTTTGTCCATTCTCCATGTCTACGTGGGTTTTCCTTGGGGGCTCCGTTTCCTCCCACCATTTGAAAGGTATCAGGGGTGTAGGTTAATTGGGTGTAAATTAGGTGGCGTAGACTCGAGGGCCGAAATGGCCTGTAACCATGCTGTATGTCTAAATTTAAAATTTACTGAACCTCCAATGTCCAGGTATAGTCTTTCTTCAAGTAAAATCAAACTGCTGGAGAAACTTAGCAGGTCAGACTGCATCCATGCAAGGAAATAAGACTTTAAGACATAGGAACAGAATTAGGTCGTTTGGTCCATCAAGTCTGCCCCGTCATGGCTGATATATTATCCATTTTTATCCCATTCTCCTGACTTCTCCCCGTTACCCTTGATTCCCTTCCTGAACAAGAAAGTATCTAAAATATCCCTTAAATATCCCCATTGACTTGGCCTCCACAGTAGTGGGTTCCACAGATTCTCCACCCTCCTCATCTGTGTTCTAAAGGAAAGTTTTTGTATTCTGAGGCTGTGGCCTCTGGTCCTAGACTCCCCCACCACAGGGAATATCCTCTCCACATCCAATCTATCCAGACCTTGCAGTTTTCATACAAAATAGAACATAGAACATAACAGCACAGTCCAGTCACTTCCACCCTCGATTTTATGCCAACCTATATATTCCAACCAAAAAAAAACACTCCCTACCTTATAACCCTCTATTTTTGTTCCATCCATGTGCCTGTCTGAGCCCCTAATGTTTCAGTCTCCATCACCACCCCGGCAAGGCATTCCAGGCCCCCACAACTCTCTGTGTAATAAACTTACCATTGATGTCTCCCCTAAACTCCCTTCTCTTCACTTTGTGCGCTCGTCCTCTGGTGTTTGCTGATCCTGTCCTGGGAAACAAGTGCTGACTGCCCACCCCATCTATGCTTCTCAGAATCTTGTAGACCTCTATTGTCTCCTCTCATCCTTCTTCGCTCCAAAGAGAAAAGTCCCAGCTCTGCTAACCTTGCCTCATAAGACTTATTTTCCAATCCAGGCAACATCCTGGTAAATCTCCACATAGTTTCCACATCCTTCCTATAATGAGGTGACTGGGACAGAACTCCATACTCTAAGTGTGGATTCATCAGAGATTTGTTTATTTGCAACATAATCTCTCGACTCTTGAACTCAATCCCCCGACTAATGAAGGCCAACATACCGAAGGCCTTCTTAATTATCCTAACAACCTGCATGGAACCTTTGAGAGATGGATGGATTTGGAACCCAAAGTCCCTCTGTTCTTCCACACTCTTAAGTAACTGGCCATTAACCCTGTACTCAACCTTCAAATTTGACCTTCCAAAATGTATCACCTCACACTTATTTGGATTGAACTCCATCTGCCTTTTTTCCTGCCCAACTCTGCATCCTGTGTATATCCTTTAATATCCTCCAACAACTTTCAACACTATCGGAATTGGATTAATTCTCAGAGTGCATACATGACATCACATACAACCCTAAGATTCTTTTACCTGTGAGTGAGGCAGAATTACCACTTATTGGCAGTGCAAACAAAAATTGACTCAACATATATATGTAAACAAATAAAGAAATCAATAAAGTGTAAACTTAAGAGACTTTAAACAAGTCACTGATTGAGTTTGTTGTTGAGGAGTCTGATGGTGGAGGGGTAGCACCTGTTGCTGAACCTGGTGGTGCGAGACTTGTGGCATCTACACCTCTTTCCTGATGGCAGCAGCAAGAACAGAGCATGTGCTGGATAGTATGGATCCTTGATGATTGCTTGTTCCCGTAGAGGGGAGGGTTTTGCCTGTCATATCCTGGGTTGTGTCCACTACCTATTGGAGGGCTTTACGCTCAGGGGTATTTGTGTTCCCGTACCAGTCCATAATGCAGTCAGTGGACTTTCTACCACACATCTGTAGAAATATGCCAGGGTTTCTGGTGTCATACCAAACATCTGCAAACTCCTGAGTAAGTAGAGGCTCTGACAAGCTTTCTTCGGAATGCCATTGACATTTTGGGTCCAAGAAAGATAAATACGGGACCATCAAACGGGTGCTCACCGGCTCCCTCGGCCTCTCCAGGCGCCAGCGTGCTGCTCGGATGCTGCGCCTTGATGCCTTGGGGGACAGAACTCCAATTGAGTTGATGGACGAGATGCTCACGCTCACGGACGATCACACCAACTGCCCACTCTTCGAGATAGTGACCCCCAAGAACATAGGTTTCAATGAGAACCCTCCCTCATTCTTCCAAACTCCCAGAAATGGACCGTCAACGTTTCAAATCATCTCTCCATTGCCCTCCACGGATGCTGCTTGACCAGGTGAATCCCTCCAGCAATTTGTGATATTTTGCTCCAGATTCCAGCAGCCCCCGTGCCTCCCACGGCACCCAGAACATGGACTTTCCCTTTCCTTCCACAGACGCTGACTGTCCTGTTGACTTCCCCCACCAGTTTGATTTTTGCTCTTTGTATATCTCCTCTCTGACTGTGTTTATACTTTTTTTCTGTCATTAGTGCTATCTAGAAGGTGATTAGATCTCTAAAACATTTTACAGAGGTTAAATGCTGATTAAGAATTAATTATTACTGTAAATAGCTTGGAGTGCCATATGGTGTAGAAATGAGACATATGTGCAGTTTGAGCAAATGAGGTGTTGCTTCCCATAATGCAGCAGGGCATGCCTCAGTTCGAGATCAGCTTCTGTATTATTGCACTTCAACTTCAGACTTTGCTTCACACAAGGTGAAAGTAAGCCAAGGTGTGAGTGTCACCGGTGTTTGTGAGCCTCTTGGCACGTTGGGCTAAAAATAAATGGAGAGGCGACATCGTGGCATGCTCTGGTGTAGAGAGAAACATTGCATGGATCGCAGGGAAGAAGAGCTGCCTTCTGTTGGAACTGCCCCTTGGGAGAACGAGCTCTAATGCTGAGATCCAGGGGCACTGGATTCCATGGTGAATATGCTGCTACATCCAGGAATGAATCGGAGTAGTTCAGAGGAGATAGGGAAGAAAGGGAGTGGAGTATGATGATATTGTCATCTAACGATGAGCGCCTCGCCCATAAGACATGAGAGCAGAAATAGGCCAATCAGCCCATCGAGTCTGTTCTTCCATTTAATCATGAGCTTGCGGCAGTTCGCCATGAGGCATGCGAACCGGCCCCGCTTGTCACGCACGCAGTGGGGCAGCCGGCCAAAATGGCGCCGTCGGGGGTTTCTTCCCGACCTTGGCACCGGGCTCAGAAGCCCACGCTTGGCGACCCACGTGATGCCTCGGTGACGTCAGGGCCCCCTAGCGCAGTTCTCAGCCAGGTCCTGGCTGGGAGTATAAGACCAGCCAGGCAGCCTGCAATAAATCAGTTTTGCTCACTGAACACAACCTGTCTGGTTGTGCGATCCTTCAGTTAGCAGTGTAGCCGCCGCTACAATTGGTGATCCCGACAGGTTCAAACGTCTTTGAACCCGACATGAACGACCCTTCAAGCAATGCTATAGCCATCAAGCTTCCTGACTTCTAAGTTCAGGAACCAGAGACCTGGTTCAGCCTCGCAGAGGCTCAGTTTCACCTCCGCCAGATTTCATCGGGTTCGACCAAGTTTTACCATGTGGTTGCCGCCCTGGACCAGGCCACCGCCAAACGAGTGCTGTACCTCGTTCAACACCCACCCGTGGAAGATAAATATGGGACCATCAAGCGGGTGCTCACCGGCTCCCTCGGCCTCTCCAGGCGCCAGCGTGCTGCTTGGATGCTGCGCCTCGACGCCTTGGGGGACAGAACCCCAATCGAGTTGATGGACGAGATGCTCGTGCTCATGGGCGATCACACCAACTGCCCACTCTTCAAGCGCATCTTCCTCGACCATCTGCCTGAAGACATCTGGCCGTTACTGTCCCAAGAGAGCTCCGTCGACCCGAAAGGTCACTCAAAAGGCTCAGGAGCTATGGCTCGAACGATTCCCGGAGGGCTCAGCAGTCCAGCAGGTTACGAGTCATGGGCATGACCACGCCAAACCTTCCTCTAGTGCTGCGGTGGAAAACCCAGACCCTGCAGGGGCCTCAAAGAGCATGGCCAGAAGCAAGCCATCCACTTCAGGCCTCTGCTTCTTCCACCAGCGCTGGGGAGCCAAGGTTCGGAAGTGTCATCAGCCCTGCTTGTTCCAGGAAATCGAGCAGGCCAGCCGCTGTTAATGGCTGCGACGGCTGGCCAAGAACACAACCTTCTCTACCTGCGGGATTCAGTCAGTGGCCGACACTTCCTCGTCAACACCAGGGCCCAGATCAGCATCATCCCGGCCAAAGCCATCGAGTCCCAGAACCGGCCTCGAGGACCTCCCCTCCATGCAGCCAATTCGATGGAGATCCGAATGTATGGAGACAAGACCGTCCACTTCCAGATCGGCCAGCTGAAGTTCTCGTGGAGGTTCACCGTTTCATCCCTTCCAACCACCATCCTGGGTGTCGACTTCCTCCTCGCCAACGGAATCCTGGTCGACATTTGAGTGAGGCGACTGGTAGATGCCCGTACCTTCTAATCCGTTCACCTCAGCGCCTTCCGCACAGAGCAGCCGCAGATGGCCATGGTCAACACGCCCAAGGACGGGTTTCAGCGTATCCTCGACGAGTTTCCATCTCTCCCCAAGCCGCAGTTCTCCACCACCTCACCACGCCACGGGGTGTTTCATTACATCCCCACCCAAGGCCCGCCAGTCCATGCCAAGACACGCCTGCTTCCGCCGGACAAGCTCCAGATAGTGAAGGAGGAGTTCTCGCATCTGCAGAAGCTGGGGATCATTCGACGCTCCGACAGTCCTTGGGCCTCACCACTTCACCTGGTCCCGAAAGCCTCGCCCCACAGAGATTATTGACGGCTTAACGACACGACGGTACCTGACCGTTACCCGATCCCTCACATCCAGGACTTTACAGCCAACCTGCATGGCGCAAGGGTATTCTGCAAGGTCGACCTGGTGGGCGGGGATCACCAAATCCCAGTGAATCCCGAGGACATACCCAAAACGGCCATCATCACCTTCTTTGGCTTGTTTGAGTTCCTACGCATGCCGTTCGGGCTCAAGAACGCCACCTAGACCTTCCAGCACCTCATGGACACAGTGGGCAGGGATTTGAATTTCGTATTCATTTACCTGGAAGACATCCTTGTCCAAAGCAGAGACCGGGCACAACACAAGTCTCACCTGTGCACCCTCTTCTCCCGACTGGTCGACTTTGGCCTAACGATCAATCCAGCCAAATGCCAGTTCGGGAAAGAGTCCATGCAGTTCTTGGGCCTTACCGTCATGGCCGAAGGAGCTACACCTGCCTCTACGAAGGTCACTGCAGTCAGGGAGTTCACACACCCGGACAACCTCAAGGGGCTACAGGGGTATGGTCAATTTTTATAACTGCTTCATTCCAGGTGCTGCGCGCATCATGCCTCATCACGGCCAAAGATAAGACTCCAGAGGCCTCAGGGCATTCGAAGCCATGAAAGAGGCCCTCGCGAAAGCTACCCTGCTCGTCCACCCATGCACCGACCTGCATATGGCGCTCTCCGTCGATGCCTCTGCCACAGCCATCGGCGCCGTCCTGGAACAGCAGGTGAATGGACAGTGGAAACCTCTGGCATTCTTTAGTCGTCTCCTTTGCCCGCCAGAGCACAAATAAAGCGCTTTCGATCGTGAGTTGCTGGGCATGTATCTGCCAGTGTGTCATTTCCGCTATTTCTTGGAGGGGAGGCCTTTCACCATTTTTACCGATCACAAACCCCTCACTCAGGCGCTCATTGTGACAAGAGATCCCTGGTCGGCTCACAAACAACGTCACCTCTCCTTCATGTCAGAATTCACCACTGACATTCGGCACAAGGCGGGGAAAGACAATGTGGTCGCCAACGCACTCTCACAACTGGCCATTTGCGCGCTGACACCTGGTCTCGACTTCGACCAGTTCTCCCGTGACCAGAAGTCCGATGAGGAGTCGCGGGCCTTCAGGACTGCCCTCACGGGCCTGCATTTCTAGGTCCTCCTGACTCCTCACAGTGAGGAGTCCTGTGCGATGTCTCCATGGGTACCCCACGTCCAGTGGTTCCCCAGCAGTGGTACAGGCAAGTCTTCCACCATATCCATGACCTTTCCCACCCTTCCATCAGGTCCACGGTCCATATGGTGCAGAATGTTTCGTCTGGCACGGGCTTCGGAAGCAGATTGCGGACTGGGCCAGAACCTGCACCCATTGCCAGCTTTCCAAGATACACAGGCACACCAGAGCGCCGGTACAAGATTTCAAACACGTCCGGGACATTTCCCAAGGTAACCATTACATTTTCACAGTAGTAGACCACACCACTTATTGGCCTGAGGCGATCCCGATGCCAGATGCCTCCACTGACTCCTGCTCCCGAGCTCTTTTGAACGGTTGGGTTGGCTGGTTCGGCGTCCCGAACCACCTCACCAGTGATCGGGACGCCCAGTTCACCTCTCCGCTCCGGGCACAGCTCGCCAACAGGCTGGGGATCGAGCTATATCACACCACAGCCTATCTCCCACAGGCCAATGGGCTAGTCGAGAGATTGTACCGCCACCTTAAGTCGGCACTGATGGCCCGCCTCACCGGCCCCGACTGGGTGGACGAGCTGCCCTGGGTGCTCCTGGGCATCCGCTCGACACCCAAAGAAGACCTACAGGCGTCATCAGTCGAGCTGGTCTACGGTGAACCGCTAGCCCTACCCAGTGAGTTTGTCAATGCACCTCACAACTCCCAGCAGTCACTGCAGTCTACTTCCCCACCTGTGGGCCCAGTTGGACTTCTCACACACCCACCGCCGCCCAGACATGGCACACAGGCTTCTTACGTCCCCACCGAGCTGTATTCCGCAGAGTACGTTTTTATCAGGTGGGGCCCGTCCACAGCACATCTACAAAGACCATTTGAAGGGCTGTACAAAGTCGTCCAGCGTTCAGGATCCACTTTCACACTGGACATCGGTGGTAAGAGGGAACTGTTTACGGTGGACAGGTTAAAGCCAGCCCACCTCGACCCCACCAAGCCACTAGGTGTGGCCCAACCCAAGAAGCGAGCCGCCTGGCAAAAAAGGACATTGGCGCCGGTTCTGGGGGGAGGGGGCTGTGTGGCGGTACGCCATTAGGCAGGTGAACCAGCCACGCTTGTCACGCACGTGGTGGGGCAGCCAGCCAAGATGGCGCTGTCGTGGATTTCCTCCTGACCTTGGCACTGGGCTCAGAAGCCCCCACTTGGCGACCCCGGTGACGTCATGGCCCCCAGTGCGGTTCTCAGTCAGGTCCGGGCTGGGAGTTTAAGACCAACCAGTCAGCCTGCAATAAATCAGTTTTGCTCACTGAACTCAACCCGGCTGGTTTACGATCCATCAGTTAGCAGTGTAGCCTCCGCTACAATCTAATTATTTTCCCACTCAGCCTCTCTGCCCAAAACCTTTGATGCCCTGGCTAATCAAGAACCTATCAATCTCTGCCTTAAATACACCCAGTTATCTGCCCTCCACAACTGCCTGTGGCAACAAATTTCACAGATTTACCACCCCCCTGGCTGAAGAAATTCCTCCTTGTCTCTGTTCTAAGTGGTCACCTTTCCATCCAGATGTTTTGCCTTCTTGTCCTAGATTCTCCCATCATGGAAACAATGTTTGTGCATCTTCTCTGTCCAAGCCTTTCAACATTCAAAATGCTTCAATGAGAACCCTCCTCATTCTCCTAAATAATGGTGAGACCAAGAGTAGTCAAATGCTCCTCACATCACCCTTTCATTCCCAGAATCATCTTGGTAAAGCTCGAACATCAGCACATCCTTTCTTAAATGAGGAATCCAAAACTGATCACAATACTCCAAATGAGTGGGGGGGGAGGGCGTGGGGAAGGTGAGGTCTGGGCCTGATGTTCCGTTCACCCAAGGAAAGTTCACGCGCAATACATCGCCTCTCCTTTCTCGGTGTAGTGATCACTGGATGGCCGCTATCTGGCTTAGCCAGGCAGGAGGTCACTGCAAATGGCCTCTCCTACATTATTGCATCTGTAGCAAAACCTTCTCATTGGTGTCCCCCGTTTTCACTGAGTTTTCTGCGTTATGGTGCGACCGAGTGTCCAGTGGTATAACTGGATGGGTAGCCTTGATTGGCAGCCAGCCTAAGAGAAGGAAAACTCTAATTTTGAACCCAGTCAGAAGGGGTTCGTTAGCCTTGTCAGGCTATCCATCTGGGAGAACGATATTCCGTAACACCTACGACCCAAGGACCTGGCTGTCACAGTCCCAGCTTGCTGGGCTGCAGCAGATAAGCCGCGGGTGTAAAGGGTGGGCCCAGTACTGCACACAATGCACTCCACCTAAAAAGAAACCATTGGGCAGACTCGAAGGACGTACCCAAGTCCACGATCCTTCCTAAATCTTGGTTCGCCAAGCCAAGCCATGACTGACTCCAAGTGAGATCTCACCAGTGCCTTATAAAGTATCAACATCACACCCTGAAATTCTATTCCTCTTGAAATGAAAGCCAGTGTTGCTTTCACCACCGACTCAACCTACAAGTTCTCCTTCAGGCCATCCTGCACGAGGACTCCCAGGTCCCTTTGCATCTGGGTACTTTCAATTTTCTCCCCATCAGGAAAAAATCTGCCCGATTATTTTTTTTCTACCAAGGTGCACGACTGACCACATTCCAACATCATATTTAATTTGCAAGGAGATGGCATGAGCCATCTCCTCTAAACACCCAGGGGAGACGGGGCAAGAGGACGGTGAGGAGCAAACCCATTTCTGAAGAGGATTGAGTTATCAGGACCTTATTAACGAGGATGATGGAAGAAGAGCATCAGAAAGGGAATTGGAATCATACATGAGCAACTATACCTGGCAAAGGTGTAGGGAAAGAGGGTGATGGGATTGTCCTGTAGGGAGCTGACATTGTTTTGATGGGCCAAATAGCCTCAGCCCACTGAAACAATGCTCTGTTCACATAGAAAACATGAGCTCTGCAGGTGTCATAGCACTTTTCTCCACCAGATGATATCTCAGGGCATTTACAGCCAATTAAATATGACTGAGGTACAGTCCTTTTTATGATGTAGGATTATTGAGTATCAGCAGATTCAAGAGCTGAGGATGGTAAAATTTATCAAATATACTCCTCTCCAACTCTGCATAGGGGAGGGTCACACACTTTCCTCTTCCACTGGGTGACAGGGGAGGGTCACACCCTGTCCTTACCCACTGGGTGACAGGGGAGGGTCACACCTGTCCTTACCCACTGGGTGACAGGGGAGGGTCACACCTGTCCTTACCCACTGAGTGATAGGGGAGGGTCACACACTTTCCTCTCCCACTCGGTGACACCGGGAGGGTCACACACTTTCCTCTTCCACTGGGTGACAGGGGAGGGTCACACCTGTCCTTACCCACTGGGTGACAGGGGAGGGTCACACCCTGTCCTTACCCACTGAGTGATAGGGGAGGGTCACACACTTTCCTCTCCCACTCGGTGACACCGGGAGGGTCACACACTTTCCTCTTCCACTGGGTGACAGGGGAGGGTCACACCCTGTCCTTATCCACTGAGTGATAGGGGAGGGTCACACACTTTCCTCTTCCACTGGGTGACAGGGGAGGGTCACACCCTGTCCTTACCCACTGAGTGATAGGGGAGGGTCACACACTTTCCTCTCCCACTCGGTGACACCGGGAGGGTCACACACTTTCCTCTTCCACTGGGTGACAGGGGAGGGTCACACCCTGTCCTTATCCACTGGGTGACAGGGGAGGGTCACACCTGTCCTTACCCACTGGGTGACAGGGGAGGGTCACACCCTGTCCTTACCCACTGAGTGATAGGGGAGGGTCACACACTTTCCTCTCCCACTGGGTGACACCGGGAGGGTCACACACTTTCCTCTCTCACTGGGTGACACCGGGGTGGGGGGGGGGAGTGTCACAGGAATCTCACGTCCTGTCCTCTCCCACTGGGTGACATGGGATTGTCATACCCAGTCCTCTCCCACTGGGTGACATGGGATTGTCATACCCTGTCCTCTCCCACTGGGTGACATGGGATTGTCATACCCAGTCCTCTCCCACTGGGTGACATGGGATTGTCATACCCAGTCCTCTCCCACTGGGTGGCATGGGATTGTCATACCCAGTCCTCTCCCACTGGGTGACATGGGATTGTCATACCCAGTCCTCTCCCACTGGGTGACATGGGATTGTCATACCCAGTCCTCTCCCACTGGGTGACATGGGATTGTCATACCCAGTCCTCTCCCACTGGGTGGCATGGGATTGTCATACCCAGTCCTCTCCCACTGGGTGACATGGGATTGTCATACCCAGTCCTCTCCCACTGGGTGACATGGGATTGTCATACCCAGTCCTCTCCCACTGGGTGGCATGGGATTGTCATACCCAGTCCTCTCCCAGTGGGTGACATGGGATTGTCATACCCAGTCCTCTCCCACTGGGTGGCATGGGATTGTCATACCCAGTCCTCTCCCACTGGGTGACATGGGATTGTCATACCCAGTCCTCTCCCACTGGGTGGCATGGGATTGTCATACCCAGTCCTCTCCCACTGGGTGACATGGGATTGTCATACCCAGTCCTCTCCCACTGGGTGACATGGGATTGTCATACCCAGTCCTCTCCCACTGGGTGGCATGGGATTGTCATACCCAGTCCTCTCCCACTGGGTGGCATGGGATTGTCATACCCAGTCCTCTCCCACTGGGTGGCATGGGATTGTCATACCCAGTCCTCTCCCACTGGGTGGCATGGGATTGTCATACCCAGTCCTCTCCCACTGGGTGACATGGGATTGTCATACCCAGTCCTCTCCCACTGGGTGACATGGGATTGTCATACCCAGTCCTCTCCCACTGGGTGACATGGGATTGTCATACCCAGTCCTCTCCCACTGGGTGACATGGGATTGTCATACCCAGTCCTCTCCCAGTGGGTGGCATGGGATTGTCATACCCAGTCCTCTCCCACTGGGTGACATGGGATTGTCATACCCAGTCCTCTCCCACTGGGTGACATGGGATTGTCATACCCAGTCCTCTCCCAGTGGGTGGCATGGGATTGTCATACCCAGTCCTCTCCCACTGGGTGGCATGGGATTGTCATACCCAGTCCTCTCCCAGTGGGTGGCATGGGATTGTCATACCCAGTCCTCTCCCAGTGGGTGGCATGGGATTGTCATACCCAGTCCTCTCCCACTGGGTGGCATGGGATTGTCATACCCAGTCCTCTCCCACTGGGTGACATGGGATTGTCATACCCAGTCCTCTCCCACTGGGTGACATGGGATTGTCATACCCAGTCCTCTCCCACTGGGTGACATGGGATTGTCATACCCAGTCCTCTCCCAGTGGGTGGCATGGGATTGTCATACCCAGTCCTCTCCCACTGGGTGACATGGGATTGTCATACCCAGTCCTCTCCCACTGGGTGACATGGGATTGTCATACCCAGTCCTCTCCCAGTGGGTGGCATGGGATTGTCATACCCAGTCCTCTCCCACTGGGTGGCATGGGATTGTCATACCCAGTCCTCTCCCAGTGGGTGGCATGGGATTGTCATACCCAGTCCTCTCCCAGTGGGTGGCATGGGATTGTCATACCCAGTCCTCTCCCACTGGGTGGCATGGGATTGTCATACCCAGTCCTCTCCCACTGGGTGACATGGGATTGTCATACCCAGTCCTCTCCCACTGGGTGGCATGGGATTGTCATACCCAGTCCTCTCCCACTGGGTGGCATGGGATTGTCATACCCAGTCCTCTCCCACTGGGTGACATGGGATTGTCATACCCAGTCCTCTCCCACTGGGTGGCATGGGATTGTCATACCCAGTCCTCTCCCACTGGGTGGCATGGGATTGTCATACCCAGTCCTCTCCCAGTGGGTGGCATGGGATTGTCATACCCAGTCCTCTCCCAGTGGGTGGCATGGGATTGTCATACCCAGTCCTCTCCCAGTGGGTGACATGGGATTGTCATACCCAGTCCTCTCCCACTGGGTGGCATGGGATTGTCATACCCAGTCCTCTCCCAGTGGGTGACATGGGATTGTCATACCCAGTCCTCTCCCAGTGGGTGGCATGGGATTGTCATACCCAGTCCTCTCCCAGTGGGTGGCACGGGATTGTCATACCCAGTCCTCTCCCAGTGGGTGGCACGGGATTGTCATACCCAGTCCTCTCCCAGTGGGTGGCACGGGATTGTCATACCCAGTCCTCTCCCACTGGGTGACATGGGATTGTCATACCCAGTCCTCTCCCAGTGGGTGGCATGGGATTGTCATACCCAGTCCTCTCCCACTGGGTGACATGGGATTGTCATACCCAGTCCTCTCCCAGTGGGTGGCATGGGATTGTCATACCCAGTCCTCTCCCAGTGGGTGGCATGGGATTGTCATACCCAGTCCTCTCCCACTGGGTGACATGGGATTGTCATACCCAGTCCTCTCCCACTGGGTGACATGGGATTGTCATACCCAGTCCTCTCCCAGTGGGTGGCATGGGATTGTCATACCCAGTCCTCTCCCACTGGGTGACATGGGATTGTCATACCCAGTCCTCTCCCAGTGGGTGGCATGGGATTGTCATACCCAGTCCTCTCCCACTGGGTGGCATGGGATTGTCATACCCAGTCCTCTCCCACTGGGTGGCATGGGATTGTCATACCCAGTCCTCTCCCAGTGGGTGGCATGGGATTGTCATACCCAGTCCTCTCCCACTGGGTGGCATGGGATTGTCATACCCAGTCCTCTCCCACTGGGTGGCATGGGATTGTCATACCCAGTCCTCTCCCAGTGGGTGACATGGGATTGTCATACCCAGTCCTCTCCCACTGGGTGGCATGGGATTGTCATACCCAGTCCTCTCCCAGTGGGTGACATGGGATTGTCATACCCAGTCCTCTCCCAGTGGGTGGCATGGGATTGTCATACCCAGTCCTCTCCCACTGGGTGGCATGGGATTGTCATACCCAGTCCTCTCCCACTGGGTGACATGGGATTGTCATACCCAGTCCTCTCCCAGTGGGTGGCATGGGATTGTCATACCCAGTCCTCTCCCACTGGGTGGCATGGGATTGTCATACCCAGTCCTCTCCCACTGGGTGGCATGGGATTGTCATACCCAGTCCTCTCCCACTGGGTGACATGGGATTGTCATACCCAGTCCTCTCCCAGTGGGTGGCATGGGATTGTCATACCCAGTCCTCTCCCACTGGGTGGCATGGGATTGTCATACCCAGTCCTCTCCCAGTGGGTGGCATGGGATTGTCATACCCAGTCCTCTCCCAGTGGGTGACATGGGATTGTCATACCCAGTCCTCTCCCAGTGGGTGGCATGGGATTGTCATACCCAGTCCTCTCCCAGTGGGTGGCATGGGATTGTCATACCCAGTCCTCTCCCACTGGGTGACATGGGATTGTCATACCCAGTCCTCTCCCAGTGGGTGGCATGGGATTGTCATACCCAGTCCTCTCCCACTGGGTGACATGGGATTGTCATACCCAGTCCTCTCCCACTGGGTGACATGGGATTGTCATACCCAGTCCTCTCCCACTGGGTGACATGGGATTGTCATACCCAGTCCTCTCCCAGTGGGTGGCATGGGATTGTCATACCCAGTCCTCTCCCAGTGGGTGGCATGGGATTGTCATACCCAGTCCTCTCCCAGTGGGTGACATGGGATTGTCATACCCAGTCCTCTCCCAGTGGGTGGCATGGGATTGTCATACCCAGTCCTCTCCCAGTGGGTGGCATGGGATTGTCATACCCAGTCCTCTCCCAGTGGGTGACATGGGATTGTCATACCCAGTCCTCTCCCAGTGGGTGACATGGGATTGTCATACCCAGTCCTCTCCCAGTGGGTGGCATGGGATTGTCATACCCAGTCCTCTCCCAGTGGGTGGCATGGGATTGTCATACCCAGTCCTCTCCCAGTGGGTGACATGGGATTGTCATACCCAGTCCTCTCCCAGTGGGTGACATGGGATTGTCATACCCAGTCCTCTCCCAGTGGGTGGCATGGGATTGTCATACCCAGTCCTCTCCCAGTGGGTGGCACGGGATTGTCATACCCAGTCCTCTCCCACTGGGTGGCATGGGATTGTCATACCCAGTCCTCTCCCAGTGGGTGACATGGGATTGTCATACCCAGTCCTCTCCCAGTGGGTGACATGGGATTGTCATACCCAGTCCTCTCCCACTGGGTGGCATGGGATTGTCATACCCAGTCCTCTCCCAGTGGGTGGCATGGGATTGTCATACCCAGTCCTCTCCCAGTGGGTGACATGGGATTGTCATACCCAGTCCTCTCCCACTGGGTGGCATG
Source organism: Narcine bancroftii (assembly GCF_036971445.1). Taxonomy (NCBI): domain Eukaryota; kingdom Metazoa; phylum Chordata; class Chondrichthyes; order Torpediniformes; family Narcinidae; genus Narcine; species Narcine bancroftii. Next base: position 4,145,092 of record NC_091471.1, on the reverse strand, counting down.
GGATTGTCATACCCAGTCCTCTCCCAGTGGGTGACATGGGATTGTCATACCCAGTCCTCTCCCACTGGGTGGCATGGGATTGTCATACCCAGTCCTCTCCCACTGGGTGGCATGGGATTGTCATACCCAGTCCTCTCCCAGTGGGTGACATGGGATTGTCATACCCAGTCCTCTCCCACTGGGTGGCATGGGATTGTCATACCCAGTCCTCTCCCACTGGGTGGCATGGGATTGTCATACCCAGTCCTCTCCCACTGGGTGACATGGGATTGTCATACCCAGTCCTCTCCCACTGGGTGACATGGGATTGTCATACCCAGTCCTCTCCCACTGGGTGACATGGGATTGTCATACCCAGTCCTCTCCCACTGGGTGGCATGGGATTGTCATACCCAGTCCTCTCCCACTGGGTGACATGGGATTGTCATACCCAGTCCTCTCCCACTGGGTGGCATGGGATTGTCATACCCAGTCCTCTCCCACTGGGTGACACGGCAGTACTACACCCTCTCCCCGCTGCTTATTCCATATCCCAGCACTTCCAGCTTTTGTGTTTCTTCTGCCACAACGATTCCATATTACACTGTGCCCCTTGCTCACCAGAAGTCATTTTCTTCCCCCCACAGATGCTGCTCGACTCCCTAAGTCCCTCCAACATCCTGTTGCCTTGCTCCTCCCTTCCCAGAAGGATTCATCGGTGACTCCCTATTATTTGTGCCCCCACATTCTGCTCTCTCCTGTGGGCAGGAAGATGTCATCCTCTACCATTTTGAAACCCTTTCCAATTATAAAGACCTCTCTTTGGTCCCATTTCCACCATCTCTTGTCAAGAGAAAAGCGCCCCAATCTGCCTCGTCTTAGCTGTCACCTCTCATTTCTGGTATCCTCCCAAATTAACCCAGAGCTTCCATTTGACTTAGTGCCTGATGATAAGATGTTATTCACAATATAAATATAAACAACGTATTAGGTTACAACGACTGACAGATTTTCGTCTTGAAAATGCGTCGGTTTCCCAAGATCGAAAGGAAGCTCAGTCATTTGTGCAGTGGGCCTGTTCCCAGCTGAGGCTGATTAACAACCTTTGCCAAAGCGCACATTTTTTTTTAAATTATTTGTTCTCAGGATGTGGCTGATACAAGCAAGCATTGCTCTCGCTTCCCTTTTTCGGAACTTTGCAGCCAAATTCTCGTAATGTTTTCTTCTCCCTGTCATCACACAGCACAGTACAGGCCCTTCTGCCCACCTCACCCATGCCAACCAAGTAGGTATCCTGCGCAAGTTTCCATTTGCCTGCATTTGCGCCGTTATCCTTCTGACCCCCTTTACATTTCAAATTTAGACATACAGCACGGTATCAGGCCCTTCCGGCTCAGGAGCCCGTGCCGCCCAATTAGCCTACATCCCGGTACATTTTGAATGGTGGGAGGAAATCCGCCTCCACGGGAAAACCCATGCAGACACGGGGACAATGTTTAAATTCCTTACAGTCAGCGCGGGATCGAACTCAGGTCCCAATCGCTGGCGCTGTAACAGCATTGCACTAACCGCTACACCAACTGTGACACTGTGATCCACGTATCTGTCAAAATGACATTTGAACGTTGTGATTGTATCCACCTCTGTCTTTCTCTGCTTGCTCGTTCCAGATACAGACCACCCTGAGTGAGAAGGTTACACACCCACCCCCTCCCCCAGCGCATTATTAAAATTCTCTGCTCACACCTCTGCTCTCTAATTCTTAAATCATCTAAGATATGGGAGCAGAAGTAGGCCATTTGGCCCATTGAGTCTACTCTGCTGTTCTATCATGAGCTGACCCATTCTCCCACACTCAGCCCACTCCCCTACCTCCTCCCTTATAACCATTTACAGCACAGAAACAGGCTAGTTTGGCCCTACTAGTCCGTGCCGAACATCTTCTCCCACCCAGTCCCACTGACCCGCATTCAGCCCTGCACCCTCCACACCTCTCCCGTCCATGTACCTATCATCCTTTCCTTGAATATTAACATCTCGCTTCTACCACCTCTGCCAGAAATTTATTCCATACCCCCACCACCCTCTGCGTGAAGTAATTCCCCTTCATTTTTCCCCTAAACATTTCCCCTTTTACTCTCAATCCATCTCCTCCACTCTCAGTGGAAAAAGCCTGTCCACATTGACTCTATCCGTTCCCCCTTATAATTTTGAATACCTCGATCAAATCACCCCTCAACCTTCTACACTCCAGGGAATAAAGTCCCAGCCTGCTCAACCTTTCCCTGTAATTCAAACCCTGAAACCCCAGAAACATCCTCATAAACCTCCTCTGCACTCTCTCTATATTGTTTATATCCTTCCTGTAATTCGGCGACCAAAACTGCACACAATATTCCAAATTTGCCCTCACCAATGCCTTAGACAATTTCAACATGACATCACAACTCCTGTGTTCAATACTCTGGTTTATGAAAGCCAACATACCAAATGCCTTCTTCACCACCCTATCCACATGTGATTCAACTTTCATGGAATTATCTACCATGACTCCTGAATCCCTTTGTTCCATTGCACTCCTCAATTCTCCATCATTTAACGTGTATGACCTATTTTGATTAGTCCTACCAAAATGTAGCACCTCACGTTTATCAGTATTAAACTCCATCTGCCATCTTCCAGCCCACACTTCTAACTGTCGTATATCACACTGTAAGCTTTGATAATCTTCCTTGCTGTCCACAACACCGCATAGCGTTTAATACCCTGACTAATCAGATACCTATCAATCTCTGCGTTCAATACACCCAATAACCCGGCCTCCTCAGCAGCCCATGGCAGCAAATTCCAGAGGTTCACCGCTCTCTGGCTAAAGAAATCCCCCCACATCTGTTTTAACTGGACACTCTTCAATCTTGAAGTTGTGCCCTCTTGACCTAGACTGTCCTATCATGGGAAACAACTTTGCCATGGTCTTATGCCACTGGTTCTCAATCTTTTTCTTTCCACTTGCATCCCACTTTAAGTATTCTCTGTGTCATAAGTGCTCTGTGATTAGTAAGGGATTGCTTAAGGTGGGATGTGGGTGGAAAGAAAATGGTTGAAAACCACTGTCTTATGCGTTGTTCCTCATGTTTACTTTTGGCCTCACCCGGGCAATTGATGTGGTCCAGGAAGTGTGAGTTTTCATGCAAGGTCAGGCATGAAATCACACTGCCCGTTAGCATAGGAGTTAATGCAACGTTACTGAGAAGACGAAGGAGAAACTTTTATCACCCACTTTACACATGGACATACAATCCGGCAGACAAGAGGCACATAATCCTCAGCAAAAGCATTCAGGAACCTCAACAGTCTCAGCCTTGGCTGCGTGATCAGTGCTCATGCTGCCGAGAGAGGAGGCCGTGACATTGTCGTTCTTTAGAGGCAATCTCTACTGTTAGTTTCCAATTCAGAAGTGGTTGTTATTGTAGCCAGTGAAGAAGGATGCCAAAGATGGCAGCAGGAACTTGATCAGTTGGGAAGGGGGTCGGAGGAATAGTTGATAGAATTTAATGCAGGGAAATGTGAGGGAGGTTTGACATGGGTAGGACCAACACGGTGAATGATAGAGATCTGAGGAGTGTGGTAGAGCAGAGGGATCTGGGAGTACAGGTACATAATACCTTGAGAGTGGTGTTACAGGTAGATAGGGTGGGGAAAAAGGCTTTGGGCCCATTGGCCCATTGGCCTTCATTCGTCAGAGTACTGAGTATAGAAGCTGGAAGGTCATGTATAAGACGGTGGTGAGGCCCCATGTGGAGGATTGTGTTCAGTTGTGGTCACCGAGCTGCAGGAAAGATGTCGTTGAGCTGGAGAGGGTGCCGAGAAGATTGATGAGGATGTTGCCAGGACTCGGGGCCCTGAGCTACAGGGAGAGGTTGAACAGGCCGGGGCTTTATTCCTCGGAGCGCAGGAGGGTGAGGGGTGATCTCACAGAAGGAGACAACATCATGAGAGGATTAGATCGGGTGAACGCAGAGGGTCTTTTGCTCAGTCAGGGAATCAGTAACCAGAGGGCACGGGTTTAATGTGAGGGTGGAGAGATTTAACAGGAACCTGAGGGGTAATGTTTTTACACAGAGGGTAGTGGGTGTATGGAATGGGCTGCCGGAGGAGGTGAGGCCGGTAGAAGTGCCAAATTAAATAAACATTTCGACAGTTACATGCGTAGCATGGGTTTAGAGGGGTATAGGCCAAATGCAGGCAGGTGGGACTAGTGTGAGGAGGGACATTTAGGTCGGCATGGGCAAGTTGGGCCAAGGGCCTGTGTCCACATTGTGTTACTATGGGACTGACTCAGGCAGACCACAGAAAGCCCAAATCACTAAGTCAAGATGGGAGACTCCCAAGTTCTTGCCCAATGTACATTCTTTGACCAACCTTGTGAGGGCATATGATGAGATTCCTGTTCAAGGGACTCTACTTCCTTGCACAAAATAGAGGCCACAAAGCCTTTCTATCAGTGAGAGGACAAGAAATGTTCTAATTACTCCTGAAGCACGTTTCGGTTGTGAAATCTGCCTCAAGATTTCACGAATAACACTGCGGTTGACACCACCCTGTTATAGCGCCAGTGACTCGGGTTCAAATCCAGCTGTAAGGAGTTTGTACATTCTCCCTGTGCCTGCATGGGCCTCCTCCGGGTGCTCCAGTTTTCTCCCATCCCTCAAAACATACCGGGGTCTCAGGTTAAATGGGGGTAATTGGGTGGTATGGGCTTGTGGGCCGAAAGGGCCTGTTACCTTGCTGTATGTCCACATTTAAATGTAAATTTTAAATCCAAATTTGAAATAAGATCGAAAGAATGAAGAGAAGATTGACTGGGACGTTGCCCGGACGTCAGGAACTGAGTTACAGGGAAAGGTTAAACAGGTTAGGGCTTTATTCCCTGGAGCGTCTGTGAATGAGGGGAGATTTGATGGATATGCTGGGTCTATAGAAAATAAATGCAAGCAGGTTTTTCCCGCTGAGGTCAGGGGTAAAGAGTGAAAGGGGAAAAGTTTAGGAGGAACTTGAGGGGAAACTTCTTCACACAGAGAGTGGTGGGGGTGTGGAACAAGCTGCCAAATGAATGGTGAATGTGGGCTCAATTTTAACATTTAAGAAAAATTTGGACAGGTCCATGGATGGAAGGGGTATGGAAGGCTATGGACCGGGTGCAAGTCAGTGGGACCAGGCAGAGACTAGCAGGGTTGGAGGGCCTGTTTTCTGTGCTGTAATGTTCTATGATTCTATGAATAAAAATATATTGTTTTGTCTGTATTGTGGAATAAGTATTGGTCGGGTCATCAAAGAGAGCTTTTCTAATCAACTTTCTGAGGTACCACAGAATCTTTTCAAGTTATTTTTTCTTTCAAGGAACAACCAAAATGTGATGTCTCTCTCCAGGTATCACTCCCTCGGTACCGTGCTGGAAGAGTCAGAATGCATTTGAACTGCTGGGCTGGGATTTGAACTGATAACCATCTGAGTTTGAGGCAGGAATTTTACTCGTGAGCTGTGGCTATCCAATTCTGATCCTATCATCAGTTGTCCATTATCTTTGGTATCTGGTATTTGCCAGATTTGGGGTAGAGAAAATGTGAATCTGTGACCCAGATCATTTGACTCAATTCTGACAAAAGGGTGGCACAGTTGGTGTAGCAGTCAGCGCCACGCCTTTACAGCGCCAGCCATCAGGACCAGGGTTTAAAACCCGCAGTGTCCGTAAGGAGTTGGTACGCTCTCCCCGTGTCTGTGTGGGTTTTCCTGGGGGTGCAGGTTAATTGGATGCAAATTGGGCAGCACGACCTTGTGGGCCAGAATGGCCTGTTACTGTGTTTTTTTTTACATTTTTAAATTTGTAATTTTAAAGGAGGTGCAGCACATTTAAAATGAAGTAATGTTAACAGGGAGGTTTAACAGCTTATAAAATGCTTTGTGTGTGTCTGATGCAGGATTTGGTTGTTTGATTTGCGCGTGCATGTGCACAGGCGCGTGTGTGTGTGAGTGTGTGCAGGCACGCCTGATTGTGATGTGTGTACGTATATGACAAATTGGTTTTGTGTGTGTACATGTGTGTGAGAGATTGTACTGGAGGTGAGTGTGTTTCTGTATGCACTTGTGTGTGGGTGTGTAAGATGTGAAAGAGATTGTGATGTTTGTCTCTGAGTGTGTGAGGGATTGTTGTGTTTATATTATAGATATGTATGAGAACGCATGTGGGAGATTGTGTTGGGGGGGTGTGTGGTTGGCAGGTGTGAGAGTAATTGTGGTGTGTGTGGGTGTGCGCGCCCGCCCGCGCACGCGCGCACACACACTCTTTGACAGACAGCAGTGACTCACACCTCACTGGGAGGTGCTCAGCAGGGGGGTCTTCATACCACAACCACTACATCCTCAGCCAGAAGAGAAAGTAGCATCAATTCCTTCTCAGTGTACAATCACAAAACAGATGGAGCCCAACCTGAGTGCAAAATAGCAGCGGTCACGTGTCTTCAGTCCAGTCCTCTCCTCCTGCTTTTACCTTTGTAACGTGGCATTAGCTGAGCCAAAACCACAACCGATATTGTTCTCAGACAGATAATATCTTGATTTTATAATTCCCCTTCCTGTTAATTCATAGCCCAGTCCCTATCCCAATTCCCGCAAACCCTTGACTTCCCACGAGGCCATGAATCCCTGAATTTTGTGTCCATTTGGTCATCCTAGATTTTCTTGGGAAAGCAGAATACAAGAGATGATGGAAATCTGAAATTGCCGAATAAAGTAATTTACCAGAAGCAGTAAACTCCGAATTTGCTGACCTGGGGTGCTGAATATCTCCAGCATTTCCTGCCTTTATTCCCGATTTTCGGAGTTTCGCCCTTGGGGTCTGGATCAAGTTCTGTCCAGGACAGAGGTCTGCATTTCCCTCCCAAACCTGTTCCCTTTCAATGGAGGGAGTGCAGAGGCGATTCACCAGGCTGAGACCTGGAATGGCAGGAATGACTTAGGAGGAAAGATTGCGCAAATTGGGATTGTACTCGCTGGAGTTTAGAAGATTGAGAGGGGATCTCATAGAGACCTATAAAATTCTGGCAGGACTGGACAGAGTGGATGCAGATGGGATGTTTCCAAGGATGGTTTGAGGATAATAGGCAAACCATTTAGGACCGAGATGAGGAGGAATTTCTTGACCCAGAGGGTGGTGAATCTGTGGAATTCGTTGCCACAGAGGGCAGTAGAGGCAGGGAATTAGATCTATTTCTTCAGTATAAGGGTATTAAAGGTTACGGAGAGAAGGCGGGGACGGGGTACTGAACTTTAAGATCAGCCATGATCTCGTTGAATGGCGGAGCAGGCTTGAAGGGTCGAATGACCTACTCCTGCTCCTATCTTCTATGTTTCTATGTTTAAACAAGATCAAGTTTAGGTTTATTGTCACATTTAAGGAGGGACAGGGAGAAAGTTTGTTTTGTCTGTAATCCAGCTGGTAAGATGTACCTTGAGGTAACAATTTTGGGGCTTGGGATCCTCTCAGAGATAGTGATCGCAGACTTTGGAGGCCAGGTCATTAGGTGTATTTAAGGTAGAGATTGAAAGGTACGTGAATAGTCAACGTATCAAAGGATATGGAGAGAAGGCCGGGGAGTTGGGCCGAGTGGGAGAGTGGATCAGCTCATGATGGAAGGGTGGAGCAGACTTGATGGGCCGAATAGCCTACTTCTGATATCTGATATGAATGCAGTCTTGGTGAATGGTTCCAGCCCTAAAAAAGTGAACATTCCTCTTCTCCCATTACCACTGCTTGACCCACCAAGTTGACCCACTGCAGGGTTGTGTTGAGAGATTCTGAGAGGGATTGACAAGTTACCATATAACCATATAACCACTTACAGCACAGAACGAGCCAGTTCGGCCCTACTAGTCCATGCCGTAGCAAATCCCCACCCTCCTAGTCCCACTGACCAGCACCCGGTCCATACCCCTCTAGTCCCCTCCTATCCATGTAACTATCCAGTCTTTCCTTAAATGTATCCAATGATCCCGCCTCGACCACGTCTGCCGGAAGCTCATTCCGCATCCCCACCACCCTCTGCGTAAAGAAATTTCCCCTCATGTTCCCCTTATAATTTTCCCCCTTCAATCTTAAACTATGTCCTCTAGTTTGAATCTCCGCCAATCTTAATTGAAAAAGCCTATCCACATTTACTCTGTCTGTCCCTTTTAAAATCTTAAACACCTCTATCAAGTCCCCTCTCAATCTTCTACGCTCCAGAGAAAAAAGCCCCAGTCTGCACAACCTTTCGCTGTAACTCAGACCCTGAAATCCTGTCAACATTCTCGTTAACCTTCTCTGCACTCTCTCTATTTTCTTTATATCTTTCCTATAATTTGGTGATCAAAACTGTACACAGTACTCCAAATTTGGCCTCACCAATGCCTTGTACAATTTCATCATAACCTCCCTACTCTTGAATTCAATACTCCGATTGATGAAGGCCAACATTCCAAATGCCTTCTTCACCACACCATCTACCTGAGTATCAGCCTTGAGGGTACTATTTACCACAACTCCTAAATCCCTTTGTTGCTCTGCACTCCTCAATTGTCTACCATTCAATGTATATGACCTATTTAAATTTGCCTTTCCAAAATGTAGCACCTCACATTTATCTGTATTAAATTCCATCAGCCATTTCTCAGCCCACACCTCCAGCCTTCCTAAATCACCTTTTAATCTACGGTAATCTACCTCACTGTCCACAACACCACCAATCTTTGTGTCATCCGCAAACTTGCTTATCCAATTCTCCACCCCTACATCCAGATCGTTAATATATATAACAAATAATAGTGGACCCAGGACCGAACCCTGAGGAACTCCACTAGTCACCGGCCTCCAATTGGACAAACAATTTTCTACCACTACTCTCTGACACCTCCCATCCAACCACTGCTGAATCCATTTCACTACCTCTTTATTTATACCTAATGCCTCCACCTTTTTTCCTAACCTCCTGTGGGGAACTTTGTCAAAAGTTAAATGCTAAAATGATATTTCAGCGCAGTAATCTCTCTGAACAGCCTTCAACTCAAGTTGGTGTCTCCTTCAGCGCAGGATAACCACAGTACTGCAATGCCACCTTGTCCAGTTGTGCAGTTTTGGACTCTATCCTTTGTGTAAATAACGCCAACATTCCATTGGCCTTTTTAATGGCTTTCTGTACCTACATGTGCACTTCGTGTCTCTAACACAAGAACACCATGGTCTTTCTCCAAGGGTATATGATTCTAGAACTAGAAGGCACAGTTTTAACATGAGATGGGAGAGATATCTGAGGGGCAATTTTTTTCACTCAGAGGGTCGCCCGTATCTAGAATGAACTGCTGAAGGGAACTATAATTTTGACATTCAAAAGACATTTGGACAGAAACATGAAGGGCTTCGAAGGATAAGGACCAAATGCAAGCAAATGAGACTAGCCGAATGGTCCGCATGGTTGAGTTGGGCCAAAGGGTCTGTTCTGTGCTGTGTGACTGTTTGACCCAGACCTTCTAACCCACAGCCCTTTGGTCTCACTCCACATCAGCAATCTGCTTTTTTAATCCTTCCTACCTAGTCTTGAGTTTTTTGAGGAGGTAACGAAAGTGTGACAGAGTATTTAGAGGTGGCTTGGGAGGAATTGTTAGAGCAGGTTGCACACAAACATTTTAAAACACAGAATCTTTGCAGAACTTTTGCAGAATGCTTTTTGCAGAATACAGCTGGCCTGGGAGTGCGTGTGAGTTTTGCAGGCAGACGGAGATCAGTTTTGCTCACAGAGAGGGAGGGAGTGAAACAGAGAGGAGAGACACAGAAATCAGTTCCAGAGGGACAAGATGGGAAACTTTGGAAGGCTGCCTGGTCAAAGGAGAAGACTGGCGGTCTGAAAGGTGACACGAAAGAAAGAGGATCATCTGGAGAACCCTGAAGGGGGCAGGTTTCGTCAGCAAGACTGATATAGAAGGAATCAGTTGTGAATGTCCTGGAACAAAAGGAATCTCTCTAAAAACCAGCAAGAACCCTCCTGAGTGTTAACCATTTGCCTGTTAAGCACCAAAGCCTGGTGAACTTTGTTAATGCTAACTTCTGTGCACAGAACAAGAATGGCCTGCAACCAGTGAGATTAGACTGTGATCCAAAGAACTTTTCTTATCTCAAATATACATTACACACACCTGCGCTTAGTATTAGAGGGGGTATTAAGTAGTTAGGTAGGTTAAGTAGTAAGTTAAAGTTTAATTCTGTTTTCTTGTTCAATTATAATTAAAAACTACTTTTGTTTAAATGACCCTGTGTTGTGGTGCAGATCTATTGCTGCTGGTTTTTAGGCTCCTCTGGACTCCGTAACAAAAGAAATTGATGAAAGTATGGCAGTAGATGTGGTGCATATGGATTTTAGTAAGGTATTTGTCAAGGTCCTCCATGGTAGACTCATTCACAATGTCATGAGGCATAGGGTCCATGGAATCTGGTTGTGTGGATTCAGAATTGGCTTGCCTGCAGAAAATAGAGGGTGGTAGTGAATGGAACATAATCTGACTGGAAGTCAGTGACCAGTGGTGTTCTGCAGGGATTTGTTCTGTGAGTCCAGCTCCTTGTGATTTTTATAAATCACATGGTCGAAGAAGTAGAGGGATGAGTCAGTATGTTTGCAGACAACATGACGGTTGGAGGAGCTGTGGATAGTGTAGAAGGTTGGCATAGATTACCACAAGGCAGAGGCAGGATGCAGAGATGGGGAGAAAAGTGGCAGATGGAGTTCAATTCAGGAAAGTGTGAAGTGATGCATTTTGGAAGGTCAACCTGAAGGCAGTATAGATGGTCAACAATAGTGTGGAAGAACAGAAGGACCTTGGGGTCCAAATCCATAGATCTCTCAAAGCTGTCACACATGTTGAAATGGTATTTAGGAAGGCTTTGAGTACGCTGGCCTTCATTAGTTGGAAGATTGAGTCCAAGAGCTCTATGAAACACGAATTAGACCACACTAGAATATTGTGTTCCATTCTGGTCACCTCATCTATGGAGAGGGTGCAGAGGAGATTTACCAGGACATTGCCTGGATTGGAACATGTGTCATATGAGGGCAAAGTTAAAAGACTAGGACTTTTGTCTTTGTGCGAAGAAGGATGAGAGGAGACTTAATAGAGGTCTATAAGATTTTGAGAGGTAGACAGACAGCACCTATTTTCTGGGCCAAATTTAGCAAACACCAGAGGATGTACCTACAAAGTGAGTGGAGGAAAGTTTTGGGGAGACATCAGAATATTTTTTTTCACACAGAGAGTGGTGGGTGCCTGGAATGTATGGCCAGGGATTGTGGTGGATGCTGGTACAATGGGAGCACTTAAAAAACTCTTAGACAGGCACATGAATGTAAGAAAAATAGAGGGTTAGGCAGGCAAGGTTTAATTTTCTTAGTAGGTTCATAGGGGTTGGAACAACATCGAAGGCTGAAGGGCCTGTACTGTGTGGTAATATTCTATATGCTAACATTTCCCCAATTTGTGCATTATTTTTGTGCATTATTTGCCAAATCATCGCTCCCTCACTGAGGGAGTAGGCCATTCTGTCCCTCTAGCCTGCACCACCATTCAATGGCTGATCTACATCAGGCCTTGCCTCCTCATCTATGCCAGATCCTCACCGCCCTCAGTTCCCTGATTTGAGGATAGGATTGTCCTCAATAACAACAGCTCTGCAGCTGAGCAGGCTGATGGTACTTTACAAGGAGACCCTGGTGAACGGTCAAAGTTCACACTCATCAAGCATCATGCTTGCAGGAATGAAAGGTCAATCAATTCAGAGTTCAAAATCAACATTCCAAGTTCATATTTATAGTTAGAGGACATACATGGCATCATCTACAAGCCTGAGATTCTTTTTTCTGCGGCCCAGGCAGAATTTCGACGAATTGGTTGTGCAAACAAATGTGGAACATCAAACACGACAGCACAGTACAGTCTGGTCCTTGCTTATGGCATATGAGACCCCAAGGTCCCTCTGTTCATCCACATTGCTAAGTAACCAACCATTAACCATGGACTCAGTCTTCAGGTATGACCTTCCAAAATGCATCACCTCACACTTATCCAGATTGAACGCCATCTGCCACTTTTCTGCCCAACCCTGCATCCTGCCTACATCCTTTAGTAACCTACAACAGGCTTCAACACTATCAACAGCCCCTCCTGACCCATCCTTCCGCCTCTTCATCTACGTCATTTACAGAAGCCAAGTACACAAAAGAGAGAAATGTAAACAAACGAGGAAGTGCAAACAAACTGACCACTATATAGAAAATAATAATCAGTAATAAATAACGAACAAAACTGATTGAGTCTGTTGTTTAGGAGACTGATGGTGAAAGAGTGGCAACTGTTCCTGAACCTCCAGTCTTATGGCACCCATAATTCTTTCCTGATGGCAGCAGCGAGAACAGAGCGAGTGCTGGGTGGTGGGGGTCCTTGACGATGGCTGCTGCTCTCCGACGGCAGCGTTCCCCGTAGATGTTCTCGTTGGTGGCGAGGGTTTTGCCTGTGATGTCCTGGGCTGTGTCAACTACCTTTTGCAGGACTTTATGGTCAGGGGTATTGGTGCCCCCAGACCAGGCCATGATACAGCCCACTTTCCGCAACACGCCTGTGGAAATTTGCCAAGGTTTCAGACATCATGCCGAACCTCTAAAAGCTCCTGAGGAAGTAGAGGTGCTTTCTTCATGGTTCAACTGAGTCCTCACCCCTTTCCATTTTATTTTGTAGATTGAAACTTCAAAACTGGAACCAGAGATCAAGGCAGCGACACTGCGCAAAAGTTGCTTTTACAATAAGGGTCTGTGAGAATCTGTGATACCTCAATCTCTCAGGAGCGAAGAAGAAATCTGTTCATCGTAACTACTGATTGGTGATAATTACAGCCAGCAATATTTTTTGGCATAATTTAGCTAATTGCTCCCAGTTGTCAATCAATTTTCATAAAATCTAACTGCATTGCCAATATCTTATGACTGATTCTTAATCCAGGATCTGTTTTGGATGTGAAATATTCCTCTGCTGGGTTGGGGTATGTGTGCCTGCCTGGAGAATTAAACATCCTGTAAATCTGATTTCTGTCTGTGGATCAGGAGACAGGTTATTGGATCCGAGCAGGCAGACACCAGGGCTTCAAATGGCCAACCTTTTAGTAACTAATCAGTCATTAAACCATCAGCTATTGGAGGCCATTCAGGCAATTGTCAGGCAACTAGCCTTAATGTTCATAAGACCTAGAGCAGAAGTAGGCTATTTGGTCCATTGAGTCTGCTCCGCCATTCCATCATGAGCTGATCCAGTCTCCCACTCAGCCCCACTCCCCGGCCTTCTTCCCATAATCCTTCACTATTCAGATGCCCATCAACCTCTGCCTTAAATACACCCAACAATCTGGTCTCCACAGGCCCCCCCGTGGCAGCAACTTCCAGAGGTTCATCACCCTCTGGCTAAAGGAATTCCTCCACGTCTCTGTTTTAAATGGGTGCCTTTCTGTCCTGAAGTTATACCTTCTTGTCCTTGATTCCCCTACCGTGGGTAACAACTTTTACACGGCTACTCTGTCCAGGCCTATCAACATTCAAAATGTTTCCATGAGGTCCTCCTTCATTCTTCTGAACTCCAAGAGCTGTCAAACGTTCCTCACATGTTAATCCCTTCATTCCAGGAAACAATCTTCTCTGAAGCTTCTCCAATCCCAGCACATCCTTTCTTAAATAATGAGCCCAAAACTGTACCCTGTACTCCAAGTACAGCCTCACCAGTGCCTTATAAAGCCTCCTCCTCCCTCATTTTTTGATTCAGTTTTTAATTCAGTTCCCTTCCCATTTTGAATCTACCTCTACCACTCTTTGTAGTCATGGGTTCCAGATCACAATTCACTGGTGGCACTGTTTGCGCACCCCAGGCCAGCGATCAGGACTGGGTTTTGAATCCCACGTTGACTGCAAGAAGTTTGAACGTTCTCCCCGTGTCTGCGTGGATTTTCCCCGGGGGCTCCGGTTCCCTTCCGCTGTTCAAAACCTACCTGGGGTATAGGATATTGGGGCGTAAATTGGGTGGCACGAACTATGGGCTGAAATGGCCTGTTACCGTGCTGTAGGTCTAAATTTAATTTAATTTTAAAAAACAACCTTTTCCCACCTGTGGCTCTTTCATCAATCACTGGTAATTTGTCCCCTCCAGTTCGTGGCCCTCCTGTTTGGCGTAAATAATTTGAACTAGACCATCCAACTTCCCCTTCACCTTTAGTCTTTTAAGAAGAACAGATGTGTCCCATCGAGCAGCACAATTGACCAGCAAGAATCTCGATAAGAATTTAAAACATAGGAGCAGAAATAGGCCATTCAGCCTATCGAGTCTGCCCTGCCGTTTAAACATGTGCTGATCTATTTTCCCATTCAGCCCCACTGCCCGGGGCTAATCAAGAACCTGCCAATCTCTACCTTAAATACATCCAATGACCCGGCCTCCACAACCACCTGTGGCAACAAATTCCACAGATTCACCACCCTCTGGCTGAAGAAATAACTCCGCGTCTCCAGTCGCTGGATCCTGTTTAGTGGCCTTTCCCCCAGTTTTGTGGGCAAAGCTCAGCTGCCCGATTGAACCGAGTCAAAACAGCGGCCCCTTTCATCATCTGTCTGTCGTTTCATTGCTATCCCTTTGTGGATTGACTTGGGAAACAGGTGGTTAATGTGCAACTGCCCCAATCAAGTACAACTGGACAAAACTGTGTTCTCCAGCCCTCAGTGTAAAACCATGCAGACACACATATAGATACAGCACACATATTTACAAGTGATTTATATGCAATACAAAGATAAATAAATATTGTTTAATAAATAGTAGAGTCTCAGAGGGTTTGTATGAGCAGTTTATTCAGTCGTTCAGCATTATCACTGCCGTGGGAAGAAGCTGTTCCTCAGCCTGGTGGGGCTGGCTCTGATCCTCCTGTATCTCTTCCCCGACGGGAGCAGTTGAAAGATGCTTTGTACGGGATGGGTCCTCAATGATATTGCGCGCCCTCTTCGGACAACGATCCCTGTAGATCACGTCGATGAGGAGTAGAGAGACTCCAGTGATCCTCTCTGCCACTCTTATGGACCGACCTTCGATCTGATGCTCAACTGTAATCGTACCAAACTTGCCGTTCAACACACTGAACACCCCCCCCACAGACAATTGCTACCCCATGCAGAAGGAGGCAATAGGGCTCAGATCCCTGTATGGATGGAAACTCAGCACGTATTGTCAACTACAGAACAGAGGGAGAGAGCCAGCAGACAATTACATTGAATGATTATTCCCACACATTTCCATAACTGTTTATTCCTGTCACTTTTCTTGATTTTTTTTATCATACACTTTGGCAATCAAATTTGCCCTCTGGTCGAGCAAATGGTTCAGATCAGCATTAGCTGGCATCAAACCAATACATGTCCCCCCTTCACACCAACACAGAGACACTCACACAATAACCTTCATTCATATGTCTACAGATGTCAATGCAACTCCACCTGTCATTCAATAACCCACAATATTGATTCTGGCTTTCCCTTTTCCCTCCCTCACACCATCCTTCAGTGACCCCTCTCCTCCAGCGACCTGTGTCGTTGACTGTAGCCCCACCGACGTTAATCCCAACACCCCCACACTGTCCCTCAGTGACCGCGCTCTCCCAGCACCCTGTGTCACTGACTGTACCCCCACCGAGGTTAATCCTCACTCCCCCACACTGTCCCTCAGTGACCGCGCTCTCCCAGCACCCTGTGTCACAGACTGTACCCCCACCGACGTTAATCCCCACTCCCCCACACTGTCCCTCAGTGACCACGGTCTCGTAGCACCCTGTGTCACTGACTGTAACCCCCACCGACGTTAATCCACACTCCCCCAACTGTGCCTCAGTGACCGCGCTCTCCCAGCACCCTGTGTCACAGACTGTACCCCCACTAATGTTAATCCCCACCTCCCCACACTCTCCCTTAGTGACCGTGCTCTCCCAGCACCCAGTGTCACTGACTTTACCCCCCACCGACGTTAATCCCCACTCCCCCACACTGTCCCTCAGTGACCACGGTCTCGTAGCACCCTGTGTCACTGACTGTAACCCCCACCGACGTTAATCCACACTCCCCCACACTGTCCCTTAGTGACCGTGCTCTCCCAGCACCCAGTGTCACTGAATGTACCCCCACCCACGTTAATCCCCATTCGCCCACAATGTCCCTCAGTGACCCCCATCCCCCAGCACCCTGTGTCACTGACTGTACCCCCACCGAGGTTAATCCTCACTCCCCCACACTGTCCCTCAGTGACCGCGCTCTCCCAGCACCCTGTGTCACAGACTGTACCCCCACCGAGGTTAATCCCCACTCCCCCACACTGTCCCTTAGTGACCGCGCTCTCCCAGCACCCTGTGTCACAGACTGTACCCCCACCGACAATAATCCCCACTCTCCCACACTGTCCCTTAGTCACCGTGCTCTCCCAGCACCCAGTGTCACTGACTGTACCCCTCATCGACGCTAATCCTCACTCCCCCACACTGTCCCTCAGTGACCGCGCTCTCCCAGCACCCTGTGTCACTGACTGTACCCACCACCGACGTTAATCCACACTCCCCCACACTGTCCCTCAGTGACTGTGCTCTACCAGCACCCTGTGTCACCGACTGTACCCCCACCGACGTTAAACACCACTCCCCCACACTGTCCCTCAGTGACCGCGCTCTCCCAGCACCCTGTGTCACTGACTGTACCCCCACCTACGTTAATCCCCACTCCCCCACACTGTCCCTCAGTGACCCCCCTCCCCCAGCACCCTGTGTCACTGACTGTACCCCCACCGAGGTTAATCCTCACTCCCCCACACTGTCCCTCAGTGACCGCGCTCTCCCAGCACCCTGTGTCACTGACTGTACCCCCACCTACGTTAATCCCCACTCCCCCACACTGTCCCTCAGTGACCCCCCTCCCCCAGCACCCTGTGTCACTGACTGTACCCCCACCGAGGTTAATCCTCACTCCCCCACACTGTCCCTCAGTGACCGCGCTCTCCCAGCACCCTGTGTCACAGACTGTACCCCCACCGACGTTAATCCCCACTCCCCCACACTGTCCCTCAGTGACCACGGTCTCGTAGCACCCTGTGTCACTGACTGTAACCCCCACCGACGTTAATCCGCACTCCCCCAACTGTCCCTCAGTGACCGCGCTCTCCCAGCACCCTGTGTCACAGACTGTACCCCCACTAATGTTAATCCCCACCTCCCCACACTCTCCCTTAGTGACCGTGCTCTCCCAGCACCCAGTGTCACTGACTGTACCCCCCACCGACGATAATCCCCACTCTCCCACACTGTCCCTCAGTGACCGCGCTCTCCCAGCACCCTGTGTCACTGACTTTACCCCCCACCGACGTTAATCCCCACTCCCCCAACTGTCCCTCAGTGACCACGGTCTCGTAGCACCCTGTGTCACTGACTGTACCCCCCACCGACGTTAATCCACACTCCCCCAACTGTCCCTCAGTGACCACGGTCTCGTAGCACCCTGTGTCACTGACTGTACCCCCCACCGACGTTAATCCACACTCCCCCACACTGTCCCTCAGTGACCGTGCTCTACCAGCACCCTGTGTCACCCACTGTACCCCCACCGACGTTAAACACCACTCCCC
This sequence comes from Narcine bancroftii, assembly GCF_036971445.1. Lineage (NCBI taxonomy): Eukaryota > Metazoa > Chordata > Chondrichthyes > Torpediniformes > Narcinidae > Narcine > Narcine bancroftii. The sequence goes on along the minus strand of NC_091471.1, from coordinate 4,127,353 downwards.
CACACTGTCCCTTAGTGACCGTGCTCTCCCAGCACCCAGTGTCACTGAATGTACCCCCACCCACGTTAATCCCCATTCCCCCACAATGTCCCTCAGTGACCCCCCTCCCCCAGCACCCTGTGTCACTGACTGTACCCCCACCGAGGTTAATCCTCACTCCCCCACACTGTCCCTCAGTGACCGCGCTCTCCCAGCACCCTGTGTCACTGACTGTACCCCCACCGAGGTTAATCACCACTCCCCCACACTGTCCCTCAGTGACCGCGCTCTCCCAGCACCCAGTGTCACTGACTGTACCCCCCACCGACGATAATCCCCAATCTCCCACACTGTCCCTCAGTGACCGCGGTCTCCCAGCACCCAGTGTCACTGACTGTACCCCCCACCGACGTTAATCCCCACTCCCCCACACTATCCCTCAGTGACCACAGTCTCGTAGCACCCTGTGTCACTGACTGTACCCCCCACCGACGTTAATCCACACACCCCCACACTGTCCCTCAGTGACTGCGCTCTCCCAGCACCCTGTGTCACCGACTGTACCCCCACCGACGTTAAACACCACTCCCCCACACTGTCCCTCAGTGACCCCCCTCCCCCAGCACCCTGTGTCATTGACTGTACCCCCACTGACGTTAATCCCCACTCCCCCACACTGTCCCTTAGTGACCGTGCTCTCCCAGCACCCAGTGTCACTGACTGTACCCCCACCGAGGTTAATCCCCACTCCCCCACACTGTCCCTCAGTGACCGCGCTCTCCCAGCACCCAGTGTCACTGACTGTACCCCCACCGAGGTTAATCCCCACTCTCCCACACTGTCCCTCAGTGACCGCGCTCTCCCAGCACCCAGTGTCACTGACTGTACCCCCCACCGACGTTAATCCCCACACCCCCACACTGACCCTCAGTGACCACGGACTCCCAGCACCCTGTGTCACTGACTGTACCCCCACCGAGGTTAATCCACACTCCCCCAACTGTCCCTCAGTGACCGCGCTCTCCCAGCACCCTGTGTCACAGACTGTACCCCCACCGAGGTTAATCCCCACTCCCCCACACTGTCCCTCAGTGACCATGGTCTCGTAGCACCCTGTGTCACTGACTGTACCCCTCATCGACGTTAATCCCCACACCCCCACACTGTCCTTCAGTGACCGCGCTCTCCCAGCACCCAGTGTCACTGACTGTACCCCCCCACCGACGATAATCCCCACTCTCCCACACAGTCCCTCAGTGACCGCGCTCTCCCAGCACCCTGTGTCACTGACTGTACCCCCCACCGACGTTAATCCACACTCCCCCACACTGTCCCTCAGTGACCCCCCTCCCCCAGCACCCAGTGTCACTGACTTTACCCCCCACCGACGTTAATCCACACTCCCCCACACTGTCCCTCAGTGACCGCGCTCTCCCAGCACCCTGTGTCACTGACTGTAACCCCCACCGAGGTTAATCCACACTCCCCCAACTGTCCCTCAGTGACCGCGCTCTCCCAGCACCCTGTGTCACAGACTGTACCCCCACCGAGGTTAATCCCCACTCCCCCACACTGTCCCTCAGTGACAATGGTCTCGTAGCACCCTGTGTCACTGACTGTACCCCTCATCGACGTTAATCCCCACACCCCCACACTGTCCCTCAGTGACCGCGCTCTCCCAGCACCCTGTGTCACTGACTGTACCCCCTCCGAGGTTAATCCTCACTCCCCCACACTGTCCCTCAGTGACCGCGCTCTCCCAGCACCCTGTGTCACAGACTGTACCCCCACCGACGTTAATCCCCACTCCCCCACACTGTCCCTCAGTGACCACGGTCTCGTAGCACCCTGTGTCACTGACTGTAACCCCCACCGACGTTAATCCACACTCCCCCAACTGTCCCTCAGTGACCGCGCTCTCCCAGCACCCTGTGTCACAGACTGTACCCCCACTAATGTTAATCCCCACCTCCCCACACTCTCCCTTAGTGACCGTGCTCTCCCAGCACCCAGTGTCACTGACTTTACCCCCCACCGACGTTAATCCCCACTCCCCCACACTGTCCCTCAGTGACCACGGTCTCGTAGCACCCTGTGTCACTGACTGTAACCCCCACCGACGTTAATCCACACTCCCCCAACTGTCCCTCAGTGACCGCGCTCTCCCAGCACCCTGTGTCACAGACTGTACCCCCACTAATGTTAATCCCCACCTCCCCACACTCTCCCTTAGTGACCGTGCTCTCCCAGCACCCAGTGTCACTGACTTTACCCCCCACCGACGATAATCCCCACTCTCCCACACTGTCCCTCAGTGACCGCGCTCTCCCAGCACCCTGTGTCACTGACTTTACCCCCCACCGACGTTAATCCCCACTCCCCCACACTGTCCCTCAGTGACCACGGTCTCGTAGCACCCTGTGTCACTGACTGTACCCCCCACCGACGTTAATCCACACTCCCCCAACTGTCCCTCAGTGACCACGGTCTCGTAGCACCCTGTGTCACTGACTGTACCCCCCACCGACGTTAATCCACACTCCCCCACACTGTCCCTCAGTGACCGTGCTCTACCAGCACCGTGTCACCGACTGTACCCCCACCGACGTTAAACACCACTCCCCCACACTGTCCCTTAGTGACCGTGCTCTCCCAGCACCCAGTGTCACTGAATGTACCCCCACCCACGTTAATCCCCATTCCCCCACAATGTCCCTCAGTGACCCCCCTCCCCCAGCACCCTGTGTCACTGACTGTACCCCCACCGAGGTTAATACCCACTCCCCCACACTGTCCTTCAGTGACCGTGCTCTCCCAGCACCCAGTGTCACTGACTTTACCCCCCACCGACGTTAATCCCCACTCCCCCACACTGTCCCTTAGTGACCGTGCTCTCCCAGCACCCAGTGTCACTGAATGTACCCCCACCCACGTTAATCCCCATTCGCCCACAATGTCCCTCAGTGACCCCCATCCCCCAGCACCCTGTGTCACTGACTGTACCCCCACCGAGGTTAATCCTCACTCCCCCACACTGTCCCTCAGTGACCGCGCTCTCCCAGCACCCAGTGTCACTGACTGTACCCCTCATCGACGCTAATCCTCACTCCCCCACACTGTCCCTCAGTGACCGTGCTCTACCAGCACCGTGTCACCGACTGTACCCCCACCGACGTTAAACACCACTCCCCCACACTGTCCCTTAGTGACCGTGCTCTCCCAGCACCCAGTGTCACTGAATGTACCCCCACCCACGTTAATCCCCATTCCCCCACAATGTCCCTCAGTGACCCCCCTCCCCCAGCACCCTGTGTCACTGACTGTACCCCCACCGAGGTTAATACCCACTCCCCCACACTGTCCTTCAGTGACCGTGCTCTCCCAGCACCCAGTGTCACTGACTTTACCCCCCCACCGACGTTAATCCCCACTCCCCCACACTGTCCCTTAGTGACCGTGCTCTCCCAGCACCCAGTGTCACTGAATGTACCCCCACCCACGTTTATCCCCATTCGCCCACAATGTCCCTCAGTGACCCCCATCCCCCAGCACCCTGTGTCACTGACTGTACCCCCACCGAGGTTAATCCCCACTCCCCCACACTGTCCCTTAGTGACCGCGCTCTCCCAGCACCCTGTGTCACAGACTGTACCCCCACCGACAATAATCCCCACTCTACCACACTGTCCCTTAGTGACCGTGCTCTCCCAGCACCCAGTGTCACTGACTGTACCCCTCATCGACGCTAATCCTCACTCCCCCACACTGTCCCTCAGTGACCGCGCTCTCCCAGCACCCTGTGTCACTGACTGTACCCACCATCGACGTTAATCCACACTCCCCCACACTGTCCCTCAGTGACTGTGCTCTACCAGCACCCTGTGTCACCGACTGTACCCCCACCGAGGTTAATCCCCACTCCCCCACTGTGTCCCTCAGTGACCACGGTCTCGTAGCACCCAGTGTCACTGACTGTACCCACCACCGACGTTAATCCACACTCCCCCACACTGTCCCTCAGTGACTGTGCTCTACCAGCACCCTGTGTCACTGACTGTACCCACCACCGACGTTAATCCTCACTCCCCCACACTGTCCCTCAGTGACCGCGCTCTCCCAGCACCCTGTGTCACTGACTGTACCCCCACCTACGTTAATCCCCACTCCCCCACACTGTCCCTCAGTGACCGCGCTCTCCCAGCTCCCTGTGTCACTGACTGTACCCCCACCGAGGTTAATCCTCACTCCCCCACACTGTCCCTCAGTGACCGCGCTCTCCCAGCACCCTGTGTCACAGACTGTACCCCCACCGACGTTAATCCCCACTCCCCCACACTGTCCCTCAGTGACCACGGTCTCGTAGCACCCTGTGTCACTGACTGTAACCCCCACCGACGTTAATCCACACTCCCCCAACTGTCCCTCAGTGACCGCGCTCTCCCAGCACCCTGTGTCACTGACTGTACCCCCCACCGACGTTAATCCCCACTCCCCCACTGTGTCCCTCAGTGACCACGGTCTCGTAGCACCCAGTGTCACTGACTGTACCCCCCACCGACGATAATCCCCACTCTCCCACACTGTCCCTCAGTGACCGCGCTCTCCCAGCACCCTGTGTCACTGACTGTACCCCCCACCGACGTTAATCCCCACTCCCCCACACTGTCCCTCAGTGACCGCGCTCTCCCAGCACCCTGTGTCACTGACTGTACCCCCACCTACGTTAATCCCCACTCCCCCACACTGTCCCTCAGTGACCGCGCTCTCCCAGCTCCCTGTGTCACTGACTGTACCCCCACCGAGGTTAATCCTCACTCCCCCACACTGTCCCTCAGTGACCGCGCTCTCCCAGCACCCTGTGTCACAGACTGTACCCCCACCGACGTTAATCCCCACTCCCCCACACTGTCCCTCAGTGACCACGGTCTCGTAGCACCCTGTGTCACTGACTGTAACCCCCACCGACGTTAATCCACACTCCCCCAACTGTCCCTCAGTGACCGCGCTCTCCCAGCACCCTGTGTCACTGACTGTACCCCCCACCAACGTTAATCCCCACTCCCCCACTGTGTCCCTCAGTGACCACGGTCTCGTAGCACCCAGTGTCACTGACTGTACCCCCCACCGACGATAATCCCCACTCTCCCACACTGTCCCTCAGTGACCGCGCTCTCCCAGCACCCTGTGTCACTGACTGTACCCCCCACCGACGTTAATCCCCACTCCCCCACACTGTCCCTCAGTGACCGCGCTCTCCCAGCACCCTGTGTCACTGACTTTACCCCCCACCGACGTTAATCCCCACTCCCCCACTGTGTCCCTCAGTGACCACGGTCTCGTAGCACCCAGTGTCACTGACTGTACCCCTCATCGACGTTAATCCCCACTCTCCCACACTGTCCCTCAGTGACCGCGCTCTCCCAGCACCCTGTGTCACCGACTGTACCCCCACCGACGTTAAACACCACTCCCCCACACTGTCCCTCAGTGACCGTGCTCTACCAGCACCCTGTGTCACTGACTGTACCCCCACCGACAATAATCCCCACTCTCCCACACTGTCCCTCAGTGACCGCGCTCTCCCAGCACCCAGTGTCACTGACTGTACCCCCCACCGACGTTAATCCCCACTCCCCCACACTGTCCCTCAGTGACCACGGTCTCCCAGCACCCTGTGTCACTGACTGTACCCCCACCGACGTTAATCCCCACACCCCCACACTGTCCCTCAGTGACCACGGTCTCCCAGCACCCAGTGTCACTGACTGTACCCCCACCGACAATAATCCCCACTCTCCCACACTGTCCCTCAGTGACCACGGACTCCCAGCACCCTGTGTCACTGACTGTACCCACCACCGACGTTAATCCCCACACCTCCACACTGTCCCTCAGTGACCACGGACTCCCAGCACCCTGTGTCACTGACTGTACCCCCACCGACATTAATCCCCACTCCCCCACACTGTCCCTCAGTGACCACGGTCTCCCAGCACCCAGTGTCACTGACTGTACCCCTCATCGACGTTAATCCCCACACCTCCACACTGTCCCTCGGTGACCACGGACTCCCAGCACCCAGTGTCACTGACTGTACCCACCACCGACGTTAATCCCCACTCCCCCACACTGTCCTTCAGTGACCGCGCTCTCCCAGCACCCTGTGTCACTGACTGTACCCCCCACCGACGTTAATCCCCACTCCCCCACACTCTCCCTCAGTGACCACGGTCTCGTAGCACCCTGTGTCACTGACTGTAACCTCCACCGACGTTAATCCCCACTCTCCCACACTGTCCCTCAGTGACCGCGCTCTCCCAGCACCCTGTAAAGGGCGGTGCGTCCACAACAGGTCTCTCAGACCTAATGATCCATCTTCAACTCTCATCTCTCAGAAAACATTGAAAAGTAATCTGCAGTTAAAAATAAAGCCAAGGTTTATTGGGTGCTGATGAAGGGCATCACAGTCTCTGAACTTGGCGGAGCAATTAATCCCCCTCGACTCAACCATGCGGGACCACTTGATTTGGTCTTTGATTTTATTACGACAGGGAATGTAGCAACTGAGAGGGAATTAAACATGTGTCTGAAAATGTGCATTGACTTTCTAAACCAATATTCATGTTGGAAGTGTCTTTACCATTGATAAAGGTGTGAAAAACGACAGTCTGCAGATGCTGTGATTGTAGTGAAAACAGAAATGCTGAAGGAGCTCAGCCGGTCTCGCAGCATTCTTAGAAGGTAAAGATATATTACCGACATTAAACATCGGTTCTATATCTGTACCTCCTGTGGCCACTTTGAGACGCGCTGAGTTCCTCCAGCATTTGTGTTTTTAACCATTCTCTTGTATTTGTGATTTCTAATCTAAGAATAAAAAGATGCCAGTGTGTCGTGCATACCCATACCCCTGTGCTCGAACTTCCAACTGAGACTGGCAAAATGCTTGCACACGCCAACCCAATGTCTGAACCTGTGGATCGAGGTTCAGTAATCAGAACCGTGCACCCTGGCTTGGCTCCCCTTGGGGGTACGCCACACCTTTCACTGCTTGAGAGCCGTGTTTAGGGTGCCAATTCTTAAGAAAACATTTGGACAGGTACGTGGCTGGGAGGGGTATGGAGGGACATGGTCCAGGTTCAGGGGCAGGTGAGTGCGACCAGGTAGAAAATTAGCTCAGCACATACTAGAAGGGCCCAAGGACGGTTTCAGTGCTGTAGTGTTCTAAGGTGCTATGTCCAGTTAGACGCAATGCATAACTATAGCACTATTGAACAATATAGCACAGAAACAGGCCCTTCAGCCCATATAGACCAGGCTGAACTATTATTCTATCTTGCCCCATCGGTCTTCATGAATCCATGAATCAATCCCATTTTTTCTAAAATATCAAAACTGAGCCTCCATTTCACAAGCAGTGATTTCTCACAAGGACTGTAATCCAGAGCATTTAGTTGATAAAAAGAACTTAGTCAACCATCGTCCTGCCACAGTTTAGTGCTTTTGACATTTTTCGTGACAATGTACATGGTTCTTAACTGTTACACAGATTCGTGACCGTGTGTGAGTCCGTGTCAATTGGTTCACTTCTGTGTGCTTTATGTTTGCATCATGGAATTATAGAAGAATTACATCCAAGGAGGAGTTGATTCCATATACAATAAAAACCCTGGAACTTATGGGGAGTGGTAGATGCTGGATAAGTATATTTTCCGGTTGTTTGAGATTTACTCTGACAATGTCTAACTAATACACCTGTATTAGAATAAACAGTTTAAAAGACAAAAATACTAGACGGTACTTACACTGAACAAACTTCACTTGCATGAACATATAAACCTTAAAGCATTTAACTTTATTTTCAGTCACATTCTTTGAAAATGTTTAACCGTGGCTGCATCTGCAGGTTCCTCCCCCTCCATGGAGCCGCCTGAAAGACGACCAGGTAAGTTTACAGATAAAGCCTCTGATTGGGGCAAACCCTTACTAAAGAGGGATATAGAGACACTTTTAGACGGCGAGCGGCATCAACCAGTTCTTCATCCTGGGCGACGCCATTGCTGTTTCACACAACTTGATTCAAACAGCTACTACGGCTCTCCACTGGCTGAATATTCACTACCATCTTAGAACCATAGAACAATACAAAACAGCACAGAAACAAGCCTTCTAGTCTGTGCCAAACTATTATTCTCCCTCGTCCAACTGATCTGCACCCCGACCATAGCCCTCTATACCCCTCCCATCCATGTACTTATCCAAATTCTTCTTGAATGTTAAAATTGAGACGGCAAACACCAACCACTTCAGCTGCTAGCTCGTTCCACACCCACCCCACTGCTCTATGTGAAGAAATTCTCCCTCATGTTCCCCCTAAACCTTTCCCCTTTTACCCTTAACCCATGTCCTCTGGTTTGTATCTCACCGACCCTCAGTGGAAAAAGCCGACCCTACATTTACTCTGTCTGTCCCCTCATAATTTTAAATACCTCTATCAAATCTCCCCTCATTCTCCTACACTCCAGGGAATAAAGTCCTAACCTGTTTAACCTTTCCCTTTAACTCAGTTCCTGACGTCCGGGCAACATCCTAGTAAATCTTCTCTGCGCTCTTTCTATCTTACTGATATCTTTCCTATAGTTCGGTGACCAAAACTGCACACAATCCTCCAAATTTGGCCTCACCAATGTCTTGCACACCTTTTCCGTTACAAACCTTTTCCTTCAGAGAACATTTGCTTTTACAATTTAAACTTATGTATTTTTTACCTATAATTTTATTCTTATTTATTTAATTTCGTAATTTATTTTCCTCAGTTTTTTTTTGCCAGTTGCTTGAATTCCAGCTACCAGGAGTTCTACTGCATCATGGCCAATTCACTCAGCAGATTGCCACCAGCCTCACCCCATCTTGCGATGCTGCATCTGTAGTCCAGCAGGTCACTGCCTCATCCAGCAGTTGTTTGATGGGTTCTTGACCCCCCACCCCACTATCCTCTGGATGTAAAAAGTACCTCATCATCATCGCTCTAAACCTACTTCACTTTTATTCCTCAACCTCTGTTTCTTTTTTACCTATTCCACGAAAGGAAATGAGTTAGAGACATGGAAACAGCCTCCTCAGCCCACACGTCCATTCCAGCCATGTCCACTCCTTTCCACTTACTCTGTCCAGCCCCTCTGAATTGAATGCACCTCAATTTACTCGACAATTTTTTTGAAAAGGTTTGCTTCCTGAAATAAAATTGGGGATTATGATAGACAACTTCAAGCTGAACACAAAGATAATTTCAGATTTGCTGTATCACGTAGAAAGTTGGAGAAACGTTAAATTAACTTTTATTGAATTTTTTTAATAACTTCATTTAAAAAATTTTAAATCACAAAATATTGAAATACATTCAAATATAATGATTCATATAGGAATCTTCTTTGGCTTGGCTTCGCGGACAAAGATTTATGGAGGGGCATGTCCACGTCTGCTGCAGGCTCGTTGGTGATTGACAAGTCCGATGCGGGACAGGCAGGCACGGTTGCAGCGGTTGCAAGGGAAAATTGGTTGGTTGGGGTTGGGTGTTGGGTTTTTCCTCCTTTGTCTTTTGTCAGTGAGGTGGGCTCTGCGGTCTTCTTCAAAGGAGGTTGCTGCCCGCCGAACTGTGAGGCGCCAAGATGCACGGTTGGAGGTGATATCAGCCCACTGGCAGTGGTCAATGTGGCAGGCACCAAGAGATTTCTTTAAGCAGTCCTTGTACCTCTTTCTTCTTTGGTGCACCTCTGTCTTGGTGGCCAGTGGAGAGCTCGCCATATAACACGATCTTGGGAAGGAGATGGTCCTCCATTCTGGAGATGTGACCTACCCAGTGCAGTTGGGTCTTCAGCAGCGTGGATTCGATGCTTGCGGACTCTGCCAGCTCGAGTACTTCGATGTTGGTGATGAAGTCACTCCAATGAATGTTGAGGATGGAGCGGAGACAGCGCTGGTGGAAGCGTTCTAGGAGCCGTAGGTGATGCCGATAAAGGATCCATGATTCGGAGCCGAACAGGAGTGTGGGTATGACAGTGGCTCTGTATACGCTAATCTTTGTGAGGTTTTTCAGTTGGTTGTTTTTCCAGACTCTTTTGTGTAGTTTTCCAAAGGCGCTATTTGCCTTGGCGAGTCTGTTGTCTATCTCGTTGTCTATCCTTGCATCAGATGAAATGGTGCAGCCGAGGTAGGTAAACTGGTTGACCATTTTGAGTTCTGTGTGGCCGATGGAGATGTGGGGGGGGCTGGTAGTCATGGTGGGGAGCTGGCTGATGGAGGACCTCAATTTTCTTCAGGCTAACTTCCAGACCAAACATTTTGGCAGTTTCCGCAAAACAGGATGTCATGCACTGTAGAGCTGGCTCTGAATGGGCAACTAAAGCGGCATCATCTGCAAAGAGTAGTTCACGGACAAGTTGGTCTTGTGTGAGCTTGCAGGCACCTCAAATTGAAGAGACTGCCATCTGTGTGGTACCGGATGTAAACAGTGTCTTCATTATTGAGGTCTTTCATATAGGAATATACATGGAATATATAATAATCCACCACCCCCATGCACACCATTCCCCCTCCCACACTACTATCCCTCTCTCAACCCCCTCACCCTCCTTATAACCCAAACCCTAAAGATAGAAAAGAGAGAAAGAAGAAGGAGATCCAAACCATCCATCACACAACAAAAAGCCACAGACAAGAGTAACACCACCACAACACGCCGTAGAAAGTTCCAGATAATCCAAATAAGGACTCCAAACTTTCCAATAAAAAAATAATCATCATGTTATCTTTTCCAGAGGAATACACGAGCTCAACTCCATATGCCATCGATGCAAACTTAAATTAACCTCATTTTTCCAAGTAATCGCTATACGTTTTCTCGCTACAGTAAAGCTAATCTCAAAAATGCAATTGATGCCTAGTTAATCTCAATTTCAAGAACAACATTTTAACATTACTTAATAAAAATAATGTTGGTTCCATCAGCAATTTATTCTTAAGAACTTACTCTAAAAAACCTTTAAGTCGTGTCCAAAAATGTTTAACTGTGGTCACATAACCACGTAGAATATAGAAAAGAATTTACTTCCTGAAACATAAATCTGAGGAAATTAAATTATATCTCTTTAATTTTTCAGGGGTTAAATATCACTGATGTATAAAGTTATAATGAACCAACCTATATCTTACATTAATAATCTTAGTCATATTATCTTTACATAAATTTCTCCAAACTTCCTGATCAATTATTATCCCTAAATTTTTTCCCCACCTTAATCTCGACTTAAGTAAATCTACCTTAGGCATTTTATTCTGTAATAATGAATACATTTCAGATACAAGTTTTTTCTTCCCAACTTCCATAAGCAAAATTTCAAATTTTGACTGCCTTGACAACCTTACAAATGTCCAAAATTATCCAGTAGTAAAACTATCTAATTTGGTAATAATAAAAAAGAGAACTTTGTAGAATTTCATATTTTTCCTTCATTCTTTGAAAAGACATTAAATAACCTGCTTTGTAACAATCTTGTATAATTTTACTTTCTTTCTGATCCCATATTTTCAAAAGTTGATTTTTAAGCGTAAAAGGAAAAAGTTTATTCTGGTATAAAGGTGTCTTCACTGTGCGCCTATTTCCTCATTTATCATATTCCATAACTCAATTAAATGTCTCAAAATAGGTGAATTAAATATAAATAATAACTGAGAATTCAATTTATAAATAAATTTTTCTTCTCGCCAATTTTAGTTAACTCAATATTAGCTCATACCAATGGATTATCCAAATCAAACAATCTATTAATAAATTTCATTTGTGCTGCTCTATAATAATTTTGAATGTAAACCTTGAATGTAATTTTGAATTTTTCCACAAAATTTCCTAACTATAGAATTAAATCCCTAAAAAACTTTTGAAGAACTTTACAAAATATGGATTGAAAAAGATGTTGTATTCTAGGAAAAATATTCATCTTAATACAATTAACTCTACCTATTAATGTTATAGGTAATCTTACCATCTATTTAAATCACTCTTAATTTTCTGAAATAAAGGTAAATAATTTAACATACAAATTATCTAAATTCTTATCCAATCTAATACCTAAATATTTAATTTGATCTGACCATTTAAATTGAACAATCTTTTTTACAATGAGTAGAATCAGCATCAATCAATGGCAGAATCTCATTTTTTCCCCAATTAATTTTATAGCCAGATATTTCACCATATTGTTTTAATCTTTCACATAATTTTAAAGAATTTTGAGGTTCTGTTAAGTAAATCAAAAAATTATCAGCAAATCAATTGATTTTGGACTCCTCAGATTTCACTTTAATACATTTAATAAAAGAGAGACATGTGTTGACATAGGACCAATAGAAAATGATGCTGGGGAAATTATAATGGGTTACAAGGATATGGCAGAAGAATTAATTCAAAACTTTATGTCATTATTCACTTTGGAAGACATTAGTAATATCCCTGACAGACAGAGGCTTCAGGGAGTAGAGTTGGATACAGTTGAGATTACTAGAGAAATTGTACTAGGTAAATTAAAGATTGATAAATCTCCCGGACCAGATGAGGTACACCCATGGATTTTGAAAGAGGTGGCTTTGGAGATTGTAGATCCACTGGTGACAATCTTCCAGAAATCAATAGTCTCTGGGTGGTTCCGGGGGATTGGAAGTTTGCGAATGTGGTTCCGCTGTACAAGAAAGGAGGGAAACAGAAAAAAGGAAACTATAGATCTATAAGTCTGACGTTGGTGGTTGGGAAGTTATTAGAGTTGATCCTCAAGGATGGAGTTACGAAATCCCTGGAGATGCACGACAGGATTGATCTAGTCAGCATGGTTTTTTAAAGGGTAGATCCTGCCTGACCAACCTATTACAGTTTTTTGAAGAAATCTCAGGGAGGATAGACAAGGATAGACTGTGGATTTTCAAAAGGCTTTCGATAAGGTGCCGCATGTTAGGCTGATAAATAAGATGAGGGCCCATGGAATTACAGGGATACTATTAGACTGGATAGAAAATTGGCTGATAGGCAGAAAGCAAAGGGTTGAAACTGAGGGACCCCGTTCAGGATGGCTGCCTGTTCAGCAGGGGTCGGTCTTGGGGCCACTGTTGTTTACAATTTATATTAACTATTTGGATTGTTGAATGAATGATTTTGTGGCAAAATTTGCAGATGACACCAAGAAACCGTAAAGATGCAGAAGGATAATAGACAGATTAGGAGACTGGACAAAAATATGGCAGATGAAGTACAATGTTGAGAAGTGTTCAGTTCCATATTTTGCCAGTGGAAATAAATAGGCAGATACTATTTGGAAGGGGAGAAAATTCAATCCTCGGAGGTGCAGAGAGACCCGGGCGTCCTTGTGCAGATTAATCTAAAAGTTAATGCCCAAGTGGGATTGGTAGCATTCATTTCAAGAAGAATAGTGTATAAGAATAGAGAGGTGTTAATGAGACTCTGTGGGGCACTGGTGAGACCCCATTTGGAGAACTGTGTACAGTTTTGGGCCTCCTATCTTAGAAAAGATGTGATGTTGTTGGAGAGGGTGCAGAGGAGATTTACCAAGGTGATTCCTGGAAATCAGGGGCTGGCATGTGGGGAGTGTTTGACAGCTTTTGGGTTGTATTCGTTGGAGTATAAGAGAATGAAAGGATCTCATAGAGACATTTTGAATATTGAAAAGTTTTGACAGGATGAATGCGGATAAGGTGTTTCCCTTGGTGGGTGAATCGAGGACAAAGGGTTATAGTCATAAAATTAGAGGTTATTCATTCAAAACAGAGATGAGGAAGAACTTCTTTAGTCAGAGGGTCGTGGATCTGTGGAACTCACTGCCGCACAAAGCAGTGGAGGCCAAATCACTAGGAATATTTAAAAAGGAAGTGGATAAGTATCTGATTAGTAAGAGTTTCAAGGGATATGGGGAAAAGGTTGGAAATTGGAACTAAGGGTGAGCATAGTTCAGCTTAGTGTAGAATCATGTAGATTTGAAGGGCCGAATGGCCTGCTTCTGCTCCTTTAACTTAAGAACTACCTTACGCAAGTGGCAATAAATGACACTGGAGACAGTAGAGTCAGGAATCAGTGCCTTTATTGTGCTTAACCACAGCTTTTATAGTTCCCTCTGCGCACTTCACGCTGAGCTTTCTGGGATGCGGTATTGATGTCACTTTCCAGCCTCGAGTGTGGGTGCCATAAAAAGCGCAGGCTCTTATTCACGCGTTTTTCCTAATTACTGGTGCCTGGCTTGTAGCTGGAGGTCTGGGACTTTGTTGGAGGCTATGCGCTCTGGTAATGCGCTTGCTTAGCTGTTGTGGCTACGCGTGATTCTGTTATATGCGTGGGGCACCCACTACAATCGTGGCTGCCATACGCAGGTTCCTGATGGTAGATCAGCCTGGGGCATCCTCTGGGACTTTTCAGTGGTGACGAGATCGGTCTTGAAAGGTCAGTGTGTGCCGGTTTCAGTTGTTCAATTGTGAACATACACTCTTGGCCCCCTATGTCCAATGTCAATACCACACATTCTCACCTGATTACCCTAAAGGGCCCCTCATATGGGCATTGAAATCCTGATCCTTTCTGACCTTTCCTAACCATCACAAATTCTGCAGTCAATAGGTCGTGTGGCATCTGATGTTTGGAGCTCCCTTGAAAAATCTTGGGATAGGGTTGTTTTGCCCTTTTGCTGTCTCTCACAAGACGTAAAATATTCAAGTCAGCTGTCTGATTTATGTCACTACCGAAATGTATGTCACCTAGAATGGATAGTGGAGTTCCATAGATCACCTCAGCAGTCGAAACTTCCTTTGGTGCTGTACGTATTCCCAATTACACCCACGGTAATTTGTCCATCCAGTTCAGTCTATGGAACCGTTCCACAAGTCCATTTGACTGAGGATGATAGGCGGTTGTGTGGTGTAATTTACTTCCACAGAAGTTTGAAATCTGTGTTCACAGGTGGGAAGTAAACTGCGTACCTCTATCCGAAGTGATGGGACTAGGTACCCCAAATCGTGCAATCCAATTAAAAATAAAGGTCCGTGCACACATCTCCGTGTCTGCTGCCTGGATAGGGGTTGCTTCCGGCTAATGACTAAAACGGTCAATAACAGTAAATAAATATCTCATCCCTTGACAGACCGGCAAAGGTGGACGTGGTGAAATTTTGCATCCACTGTGGAGAATCTTTCAGGCGGTACACGTGTGTGTCTGTGAATTTTAGCTTTTTGGCACTGAAGACAAGTTTTGGCCTACAGGGTGACATCTCTCTTTAGACTGTGTCACACATAACAATTTGACACTAGGTTAAAGGATGATCTAATGGAAGGATGCGAAAGATTATGTATATCATCGAAGATCTTCCTGTGCCAGCTAACCGGTAGAATGGGTCTAGGGTGTCCTGTGGAAATGTCGCAAAGGAGTGTGGGTTCCCTTGCCAGTAGTGATTTCCTC
This sequence comes from Narcine bancroftii, assembly GCF_036971445.1. NCBI lineage: Eukaryota > Metazoa > Chordata > Chondrichthyes > Torpediniformes > Narcinidae > Narcine > Narcine bancroftii. The sequence continues at coordinate 4,111,869 of NC_091471.1, read as the reverse complement.
AATCTGGAGACTGGTAATGGCAGTTTTGTAGGCTTGTACCTCCTCATCCCGTTGCTGGTCTTCCACCAACTGTGCCGTGTTAATTCCACCCTGGACTGCAGAGACAGTTGGTCTCGATAGGCCATCTGCCATTGGATTGGAAAAACTGGCCATGTACCGAATGTCAGTCGTGAACTCAGAGATGAATGACAATTGGCGTTGCTGCCTCGCGGACCATGGGTCAGATATCATACTCATGGCCTGCACGAGAGGTTTATGATCAGTAAAGGCCATAAAGACTCGGTCCTCCAGCATGTATCTGAAATGGCGCACCGCCAAATACAACGACAGTAATTCTCGGTCAAATGTGCTGTATCTCATCTCTATAGGTTGAAGATGTCTGGTATATAATGCAAGTGGCACCCATTGTCCTTCTATGAGTTGTTGCAAAACTGCACCAATTGCATGGTCGGATGCGTCTGTAGTTAGCGAGAGGGGCGTTTTGTGATCTGGGTGGGTGGGCAAGACTTGCCACAGATGCCAAACAATCCTTGTTTTTTTCAAAAGCCATGTCTGCCTCCTCATCCCAATGCAATATATTTGATCCTTTTCTATTTAATAGGTCAAACAGTGGACGCATCGCGGCTGCCGCTCCTCTAATAAAACGATGGTAAAAGGTAACCATTCCTATAAATCGTTGCAAATCCTTCTGGGTAAGAGGCTGGGGAAACTTGCGTATGGCAATCACTTTGTCTGGCAATGGTATAGTTCCAGTACGAGAAATCCTGTGGCCGAGTAAATCAATCGCAGCTGTACATTTTGCGGGGTTGACTGAAAGGCCAAAATCCTGTAATTTAGAGAATAGGAGACGGAGGTGTCGTTTATGCGATTCCTCATCCGGGCTCGCTATGAGGATGTCATCCAAATATACGGAAGTTCCTTCTAAGTCCCTGGTGACAACGTCCATCAATCTTTCAAACGTCTGGGCTGTGTTCTTCAGACCAAATGGCATTCTGATAAATTCACAGAGACCAAAGGGGTTATAATAGCCGTCTTTGGAACATCCACAGGGTGAATTGGAATCCGATAGCATCCCTTCACTAAATCTACTTTGGAAAATATAGTAGCATTAGCCAACCGTGCTGAGATGAGGGATTGGATAGCAGTTGGGGACTCTTATATCATTCAACCGCCTGTAGTCCCCACATGGCCACCAACCACCACAGTTTTTAGGCACCATGTGAAGGGGTGAATCCCATGGACTTTTGGACCTGCGTACCTCCCTTAATTCCTCCATTACTGCGAATTCTGCTCTTGCAATTGTAAGCTTGTCTTTGGGAAGCCTGCGAGTCCTAGCATAAACAGGTGGACCAGTTGTATTAATATAATGACATACACCATGCCACGGCTTATAATCCTGAAAATCAGTCGTCAACAGTCCCGGGAACTCTTTAAGTATCGAGGTGTATGCATTCTGCTGAATCGCCTGAACTCTTACCGTTTGGAATGAACGATGCATTCTTTTAAGGGGCAAACTTTGGAAGTTGGCCGTGTTTATCAGACGATATCTATGTATATCCACCAAGAGACCATGCTCTCTCAAAAAATCCATGCCTAACAGGGGAAAACCTCCTGAGGCCACCATGCATTTCCAGTAGAATACCGCTGAACCCGTATGTATCGTGACCTTTCTCATTCCGAAAGTAGGAATCGTGGTACCATTAACTACTGAAAGTGGTGGAGTACGTGCACCTTGTGCCAACTCAAACTGTGTCGGGGGAACAATACTGAACTCAGCCCCATTATCTATCAAGTAATCCACCCCCGAAATCATGTCATATAAACAAAGAAGACCTTGTTCTGTGCCAATCGCCGAGGCCACTAACGGCGGTTGGCGGGTCCATTTACCTGACGTGGTGGTGGACCTGGGTAAGTGCAAGGACTCTTATATCTATAGGCAGAGCGACTCCATCGGCGATGATAAAAACAGTATCCAGAACTCTTGTTTCCTTGATCAGGACGTGGTCACTGTACTGCCGCACATGCCAGTGGTCATGGCGTTTTGGGAGGCTCGGACAACTCAGCCACACAGATGGGCTGCACCTGCATTCTGTTCACCTGTAGAAGGCCATAAAGTCAGTCGGCCTCTCTTGCTACCAAATGCGGCTCTGTAAAACTCATGTGCGCCATTCCCGCCACCACATGCACTGGTAATTTCGATAAAAACTGCCTCAAAAAGAAAGCAATCCGGATGGCCTGAGGCTAGTGATACCAGCTCTTGCATTAACTGGGATGGACTACGGTCCCCAAGTTCTTGCATATTCAAAATCCTTATAGTCTGTTTATGGTGAGAAAGCTCAAATGTTTCCAGCAAAAAGTCCTGGAATTTAGTGTACTTCTGGTCCATCGGAGGGTTCTTTGGCTTCGCTTCGCGGACGAAGATTTATGGAGGGGGTAAAAGTCCACGTCAGCTGCAGGCTCGTTTGTGGCTGACAAGTCCGATGCGGGACAGGCAGACACGGTTGCAGCGGCTGCAGGGGAAAAATGGTTGGTTGGGGTTGGGTGTTGTATTTTTCCTCCTTTGCCTTTTGTCAGTGAGGTGGGCTCTGAGGTCTTCTTCAAAGGAGGTTGCTGCCCGCCAAACTGTGAGGCGCCAAGATGCACGGTTTGAGGCGATATCAGCCCACTGGCGGTGGTCAATGTGGCAGGCACCAAGAGATTTCTTTAGGCAGTCCTTGTACCTTTTCTTTGGTGCACCTCTGTCACGGTGGCCAGTGGAGAGCTCGCCATAACTCGGAGGGTTATTGATGAATGAACTCACCCTTGCTGTGGTTGTAGTATCTAATGCACTCACAACGTGCCAATATCTCGTGTCCTCAGATGTAAGGCTCCGAAGCACAAATTCCGCTTTGGCCAACTGCAGCCAGCTACGTGGTTCATCCAACCAGAATGGAGGCAGGCAAACTGCTACTACATTAACCACCACCGGTGTTGCAGCCAGCGAGGCTGTGTTGACCTCCACCTTTGAAGTCATCGGTTGCTTCTCCATGTCAGTCATGTGGGACTCAGTGTAGCTGAGACCCGTCGGGGTCACCAAAATATGTAGTGGCCTATCTGACGACACTACCTTACGCAAGTGGCAATAAATGACACTGGAGACAGTAGTCAGGAATCAGTGCCTTTATTGTGCTTAACCACAGCTTTTATAGTTCCCTCTGTGTGTTTCACGCTGAGCCTTCTGGGGATGCGGTAGTGATGTCCAGCCTCGGGTGTTGGGTGCCATAAAAAGCGCGGGCTCTTATTCACGCGCTTTTCCTAATTGCTGGTGCCTGGCTTATAGCTGGAGGACTGGGACATCGTTGGAGGCTATACGCTCTGGTAATGCGCTTGCTTAATTGTTGTGGGTGTACGCGATTCTGTTATACGTGTGGGGCTCCCGCTACACCGTACAGGTTCAGAAAAAATAGGCCACACATATAGATGGAGATTTAATTCTTTATTGTTAAGAAATGTCGAGTTTTGTAATTTTATAAGATCAAATACAGAATACAGCAATATTTACAAATAAATACAAATTCTGTTAATAGTAAGTTTGTCTTGCGGGATGCTTTAAAAGCATATTTTAGAGGACAAATTATTGGTTTTTTGACTAAAATTAAGAAACAGTAATTTTTTTTGAGGTTTTTACAAGCCCAAAGGACCCCAAAACCCAGCAGTAATAGACAGTCACCAAGTAGTTTTTAAAACAAAAGTTATTTTTAATCAACTTTAAACATGAAAACAGAATCAATCTTTAACTTACCTCTATACTTAACTAACCCAAATTAACCCCCTTCTAATTCTAAGTGCATGTGTATGTAATGTGTGTGTAAATTTAAGAAAAGTTCTTTGGTTCACAGTTCAATCTCACTTCTCATTCTTCCAAGTTCACTGGATGCAGGCAATTCTTAGACTGTGCACAGAATTTAACATGTATAAAGTTCACCAGGCTTTGGTGCTCGAAAGGTAAATGTTTACCGCACAGGAAGATTCTTGTCGGGTTTGCAGAGAGAGATTTGTTGTTCCAGGATTTCCACAACTGAGGTACCACCATTAGTCACCTCAGTGTCTTGCTGATGAAACTTGCTCATCAGGGTTTTCCAGATGGTAACCTCTTTCTTTCAGACCACTACAGAGTTCCTTTCTGTTCCATTTATTCCAAGAGAAACATCAGACAGATCGCACTTCCAGCCATTCACTGCTTTGGAACTTTATTTCCTACCAGTTCTTCCTGGCTTGCACTGTTCAGCTCCTTTAGTATCACACACACTAGCTGGGAGAACATATTAACTTGTCTCTCTCTCTCTCTCTCTCTCTCTCTCTCTCTCTCTCTCTCCAACTACCAACTGCCAGAAAGCCCATGTGACTCTCTCACTTGCAAAAGCCCCCACCTTCTTCAGCAAATAACAGGAGATCTTCTCCTTAGTCAAGTTGTTGTCTTAGATAAACAAAACCTAGGGTTGACCTTTCTGTGAGCACTTTGCTGAAAGGTACTTGTAGCCAGTTTGTCTCCTCCAAAACAATGGTATTTCATTTTATATTGTCATTTCAATTAGCACCTACTTGTGAAATGTGCATCACATTCTCCAGAGATCCTGTAATGTTATTGAATATGAATTCTTCAGTCTTTCAAATAAGATCTGTTTTAAAATATGTGTATGGATGTAACTCACTAATCTTTCCAAAATCCTCCCAATATTATATTGGAAAAGGAGATAGAAAATGATTTACAGCAGAATTCAACAGAGACTAAAAAAGATACAATTGATAAATAAGAAATTGCATTATAATTCATTACAGACTTATAAATTTGAGAAATTATTACAAAGAACTAGACAAAAATATTATGAATTGGGGAAGAGCTCATAAGGTATTAGCATGGCAATTAAAGACGGTGTAGGTTTCTAGAACAAGTAATGCTATTAGGAAAAATTCTAAAATTACATATAAGCCTCAAGAAATAAATGATGCCTTTAAGGAATTTTATTTGAATTTATATACATCTGAACATGAAAAAGATGAGATTAAAAATTATTATTTTTTTAGCAGATCTTCAGTTGCCTTTGAGTATTCGAGAGCGTAATGAATTGGATGCTCCCTTTATTTATAGAGAAATTATAAAAGTACTTAAATCAATGTCTAATGGGAAATCTCCTGGTGATGATGGATTTATATCTGAATTTTATTAAAACAATTTCAAGATTTATTAATGCCATTGTTAATGAAACAAACAATAGAGGTTTAATCTTTACTTTTATTGAATTTAGCATGTTTCATCACATAATGATGCTGACACATTTAGTTCAACTGATCTAAAAATATTTTGCCACTGATTTTCGTTTGTACTCAGCATTTGATGCCTCTCATGTCAGTGTCCATCAATGGTCAGCCAGCATTAATGGATTCCAGTGGCCCCGATACCACTTTTCCTTGGTCACAATGTCCTGGTAAAATCCTTCACCATATTTGTCACTGACTGCGCCAAGATCAGTAGGGGAGAAGTCCAAGTGCGAATGCAGAAAATGAATTTTCAATGACATGTTGCACTTCATGCTTTTGTTTGCTTGATGCACCTTGTCAATCAGCTGCATGTAGTTTGGTGCTCTGTAGTTGCTAAGAAAACTGCATCGATCCTGACCAGGCCTAAGACAACATTTGCATAGCACCTACATTGAGTGCATGCCTAGGCACGCTTGGATGGTCAAAACCACTTGCTTTATGGGCAACATACTTACAATATGACAGGAAATCACAAAAATAAGTTATATCTTTTTTTAAAAAAGTACGTGATAGGAAAATTTGAAGATATTTTTCACGATCAGCAGACCCAAATCCATTAAAATAAACCTAAAAGTGTTCAGGAAGAAAATTCTTCATTGTCTAGTGTTAAATCACTCTTCCACTCTGTTTCAGATGAAAGACCCCAGCCCAGCTTTTCCCTTGTCTCTGATCACCCTGCCTCTGATTCCAGTCGACCAGAAGAGATCTCAGCTTCTTGCCTGTAAATCAAAACAAAATCCCATAAATACCTGTCTAACAGTGCAGATCACTTTTTAATGTTAGATTAATGGGATTGGCTATGACATGGATACTACTTTTAAGGGGCTGAAAGACACACTAGAATCCAAAATATCATTTTCTTTGGCTTGGCTTCGCAGACGAAGATTTATGGAGGGGTAAATGTCCACGTCAGCTGCAAGCTCGTTTGTGGCAGAAAAGTCTGATGCGGGACAGGCAGACACGGTTACAGCAGTTGCATGGGAAAATTGGTGGGTTGGCGTTGGGTGTTGGGTTTTTCTTCCTTTGTCTTTTGTCAGTGAGGTGGGCTCTGCGGTCTTCTTCAAAGGAGGTTGCTGCCCGCCGAACTGTGAGGCGCCAAGATGCACGGTTTGAGGCGATATCAGCCCACTGGTGTAATTCAATGTGGCAGGCACCAAGAGATTTCTTTAGGCAGTCCTTGTACCTCTTCTTTGGTGCACCTCTGTCACGGTGGCCAGTGGAGAGCTCGCCATATAACACAATCTTGGGAAGGCGATGGTCCTCCATTCTGGAGACGTGACCTACCCAGCGTAGTTGGATCTTCAACAGCGTAGATTTGATGCTGTCGGCCTCTGCCATCTCGAGTCCTTCGATGTTAGGGATGAAGTTGCTCCAATGAATGTTGAGGATCAAGCGGAGACAACGCTGATGGAAGCGTTCTAGGAGCCGTAGGTGATGCCGTCTCCAGAATGGAGGACCATCGCCTTCCCAAGATCGTGTAACATGGCAAGCTCTCCAGTGGCCACTGAGACAGAGGTGCACCAAAGAAGAGGTACAAGGACTGCCTAAAGAAATCTCTTGGTGCCTGCCACATTGACCACCGCCAGTGGGCTGATATCCCCTCAAACCGTGCATCTTGGTGCCGCACAGTTTGGCGGGCAGCAACCTCCTTTGAAGAAGACCGCAGAGCCCACCTCACTGACAAAAGACAAAGGAGGAAAAATCCAACACCCAACCCCAACCAACCAATTTTCCCTTGCAACCGCTGCAACCATGTCTGCCTGTCCCGTATCGGACTTGTCAGCCACAAACGAGCCTGCAGCTGACGTGGACATTACCCCTCCATTAATCTTCGTCCGCGAAGCCAAGCCAAAGAAAAATATTGACAAAGATTCGCCATCAGCAGAAATTGGCTGGTGCCCCTTACAGTCAGAGGGAGAGAAGCAAAGAGAGTCCCCTCAGAAACCCTGAGTGTCCGTGGATTCGCCTCCAGCCCTCCCGCAGCCCCCGCAGCCAGATCCAAACATCTAGCGTGATCAGGAGGTCCTTGGCACCCCTTTGCATTCCAGTACAGATAGATAGTACCTCTACAGCCAGTCTCCAGCTGTCTGCAGCCTGCATATCCCATCACTCTGGACTTCCCTTGCCCACCAGGATGATCTGAGGGTTCTTTCTATTTTCCCATCCTCTTCCCACCCCCTTTCATCTGACTGGGTTCTTTCTTTCCATTGCTCTCTTTCTCTCTCTCTTTCCCCTCTCTTTCACCCTCTCACTCTCTCCCCCTCTCTCTCCCTACCTTCTCCTGCTCTAGACTCTCTCTTCCTCTCCCCCTCTCTTCATCTCTGTCTCTCTGTCTCTCGCTTCCTCCATCCCCTCTGCCTCTGTCACTCTCTTCCTGCTCTCCCTCCTTTCCTCTCTCTCCTCTCTCTGTCTCTTTCTCTTCCACTCTCTCTCCCCTCTCCCTCTCTCGCTCCCTGCTCTCTTTCTCTTTGCCTCCCTCTCCTCTCTCTGTCTCTGCTGTCCTGCTCTCTCTCTCTCTCTCTCTCTTTCTCTCTCTCTCTCAGCTTCCCTCCCTGTTTCCTTTCTTTTCCCCCTTTTTCTCTTTCACTCTTTCCCCCTTTCTCCCTCTCCCTCCCACTCTCTCCCTACCCTCTCACTCTGCCTAATGCTCTCTCTCCTCTCATCTCTCTCCCACCACTCCCCCTATCTCTCTCTCTCTTTCCCTCCCTCCCCTCTCTCTGTCTGTCTGTCTGCCTCTCTCTTTCTCTCTCTTACTGTAATGTGGGCCCAGTTTCCTCTTTGTTGGATACATGGACAGGTTCTAATCCAAGTTTTATTTAGAACCCCTTCCCCAACAATCTTCACCACATTTTTTTTATTTTTTTATTTTTCATACTATGAACCATATTAACCAAATTAGACACAAACATTTCCCTCTTGAATATACTCAGTGTCATTTTCTCCCCTTCCCCCCTCCCTTCCCTCCCTCCTTCCCACCCCCCTCCCCACCCACTAAACATTCAACATATACAATACAATAAACCCATTAAACAATGTCATCACACAATGAAAATAAACAATAAAATTTTGTCATCTACTTTTACCCACTGGGTCAGTTCATTTCGTTGTCTTCTCATTCAATCTTTTTAGGGGGTGGAGGTCCGAGGCGAGCCCTCTCTGTTGTGTTCCATGTACGGTTCCCAAATTTGTTTGAATAATGTGACTTTATTTTTTCAATTATATGTTATTTTTTCCAATGCAATACATTTATTCATTTCCATGTACCATTGCTGTATTCTCAGGCTCTCTTCTGATTTCCAAGTTGACCTTATACATTTTTTGCTACTGCTAAGGCTATCATAATCAATCTTTTTTGTGCTTCATCCAAATCGAGTCCAAGTTCTTTACTTCTTGTATTACTTAGAAGGAAGATCTCTGGATTTTTTGGGATGTTGCTTTTTGAGATTTTATTTAATACCTGATTTAGATCTTCCCAAAATTTTTCCACTTTCCCACATGCCCAAATTGCATGTACTGTTGTTCCCGTTTCCTTCTTACAGTGAAAACATCTGTCTGATGCTTTTGGGGCATGATATATACCCTGTATAACCAATTATATTGTATCATGCGTAACCTCGTGTTTATTATATTCCTCATAGTTCCAGAGCATAACTTTTCCCATATTTCATTCTTTATCTTTATGTTTAGATCTTGTTCCCATTTTTGTTTGGGTTTACAGCTTGTTTCATCGTTCTCTTTCTCTTGCAGTTTGATGTACATGTTTGTTATAAATCTTTTAATTATCATTGTGTCTGTAATCACATATTCAAAATTGCTTCGTTCTGGTAACCTCAGCCTGCTTCCCAATTTGTCCTTTGAGTAGGTTTTCAGTTGGTGGTATGTAAACATTGTACCGTGAGTTATACCATATTTGTCCTTCATTTGTTCAAAAGATAATCATTTATTTCCAAAAAAACAATTTTCTATTCTTTTGATCCCTTTTCTCTCCCATTCTCTAAAGGAAATGTTATCTATTCTGAAAGGGATTAGTTGATTTTGCGTCAATATCAGTTTTGGTAGGAGGAGTCACGCGATGGAGTAGTGGCCGGACGGTGAACTCCAGCCCTCTCCAGAAAAGTCGGGAAAAACAAGAGAAAACACAAAGGCACAGAAATAAAAGTTACAGAAAAGTGAGTATAAAGGTGGAAAGAAGATGGCGACAAAAAAAGAAAAATCGAAAGCAACGGTAAGAAGAGAGGAAGAGAAGACAAAGGAGGAAAAAGGTGAAGGCCTTACCTGTCCGAAGAGGCCCGCTGCGGAGAGAGAAACCCGCTCCCTCAGGTCGGTAAATAATGGACTACAAAAATGGCTCGCAGAGCCGAGTAAAAGTGCGCAACCACGCATGCGCGAAGTATCGCGCATGCGCGATGCGAATGAAAAAAAACACACCGACGGGAGGGGGGACCAGCTGGGGAGTCGATCTCCACAGCCGGCAACGACAGCTGCAGAACACCTGCAGCAAGAAGAGACCACAGAAGACAATGGAAACAAGAAAGAAGAGGAGGAAAGGGCACCAAAGAAACAACAGATGGTCAACCCAGAGGAAGAAGAAGAGGAAGAGTATGGTGAAATAGAAGAAGAAAAGATAGGCAAGGTAAAGGATATACTTGCTCTTATTAAAGGATACATGGAGTCATTTAAAGAATGGCAAACACAGGAATTTAAGGATTTAAGAAAAAGAATAAACAACACAGAGGAGAAAATAATTAAAATGGAGATGACCTTAACAGAAATGGGAAAAAAAATGGACAAGATGGAAGAGCGGGCAGTAGCAGCAGAAATGGAGGTAGAAGACTTAAAAAAGAAATTGGAGAAATCTAATAAAAAACTAAAGAGACACAAGAACTACTAGCTCAAAAAATAGATACAATGGAAAACCATAACAGAAGAAATAACATAAAGATAGTGGGCCTTAAGGAAGATGAAGAAGGCAAGAATATGAGGGAGTTTATAAAAGAGTGGATCCCTAAGACCCTAGGATGTCCAGAACTACAGCATGAAATGGAAATAGAAAGGGCACATAGAGTATTGGCCTCTAAACCACAACCACAACAAAAACCAAGATCTATTGTAGTAAAATTCCTAAGATATACTACAAGAGAAAAGGTACTGGAGAAGACAATGGAAAAAGTAAGAGAGGGCAACAAACCACTGGAGTATAAAGGGCAAAAAATCTTCATTTATCCAGATATAAGTTTTGAACTCCTAAAGAAGAGAAAAGAGTTCAATACAGCAAAGGCGATTTTATGGAAGAAAGGGTATAAATTTATACTAAAGCATCCAGCGGTATTGAAAATATTTATTCCAGGACAGCAAAACAGACTATTCTCGGATCCAGAAGAAGCACGAAAATTTGCAGAACAATTACAAAAATAGACTGAGGGAGGAAGACGGGTAATGAGAGTTAAAATGATCACGACTGATATGTATGTGGGTAAAGACAAAAATAGACTGAGGGATGAAGACGGGTAATGAGAGTAAAAATGATCACGACTGATATGTATGTGGGTAAAGACAAAAATAGACTGAGGGATGAAGACGGGTAATGAGAGTAAAAATGATCACGATTGATATGTATGCAGGTAAAGAGGTATAAGAGTGAATAGAGACAATGAGCATACATGAATGTATCTGTACTTAGAGGAAAATATAGATAGTATAGACAAGAATTAATAAGGGAAGGTAATGGAATAGAGAGAATAAGGAGGGAATTAAAAGAGGGACCTTTGTGACATATGAAAAGTGAAATCTTTTCTGGGGGAGGCGGGGTGGGGGGAAATAGCGGTCACTGCAAAATCAGTTGACGCTTGCGAGTGGATTCGCAAATCCAAATGGAGAGGGGAGATGTGGTTGTCCGACAAGGGATAAAGGACAACTCAGGAGGTGAAGGGGAGATTGGGGATAAATAAGATAGAAATAGGAGAATAAGGAAAATGTTAGATGTTGTAGGAATGTTGTCTTATAAAGAGTTGAAAATAAGAAAACAGAAATGGAAAAGGAGGAAAGGTAATGATGGAAAAACGGAAAGAGAAGATAAACAAAATATAAAAGGGCTACGCTGAACTATATGTCTTTAAATATTAATGGAATACATAACCAAATTAAAAGGAAGAAACAACTAAATTTAAATGAATAAATGCATTCCATTAGAAAAAATAACATATTGGTTAAGAAATAATATTGAAATATTCGAACAAGTATAGGAGCCTTACATTAAATACAATAGCGAAAACCTACCGGGGACAAACATTACCTAAGTTGATGGAAGGAGAAGGAAAGAAAAAAATGGACTCAGTAGAATTTCTGGTGTAATTTTGTTGAATGACAACATTGTCTGACTGGCTTAATGCAACCTAGATTGTATACCTAAAATGGATGAGAGGGGGGGGGGGTGGGGGGGTGGTTTGGGAGGAAAGGGGGGGGGGGAGAAAAAGTCACTGTATATGTGTGAAAAGAAATAGTGTATATCATGGCTAATGTGATTTATGGTGTGAAAAAAAAAATTAAAAAAAAAAAAAATATATCAGTTTTGGTAGATGGTAATTTGTTTTTTTTTCCTTTCTACGTGAATCTTCTTCCAAATGTTGAGCAAATGGTGCAGTACTGGTGAATTCCCATGTTGCACTAGCTTTTCATCCACTTATATAGTATATATTCTGGTATCTTCTCCCCTATTTTATCTAGCTCTAATCTGGTCCAATCTGGTTTTTCCCTTGTTTGATAAAAATCTGATAGGTATCTTAATTGTGCTGCTCTATAATAATTCTTAAAGTTTGGTAGCTGTAAGCCCCCTTGTTTGCACCATTCTGTTAATTTATCTAGTGCTATCCTCGGTTTCCCCCCTTTCCATAAGAATTTCCTTATTATTTTCTTTAGCTCTTGAAGAATTCCTCTGTTAGGTGAATTGATAATGATTGAAATAGGTATTGTATCCTTGGGAAGATATTCATTTTAATGCAATTTACTCTTCCTATCAGTGTTAGTCATAAATCTTTCCAATGTTCTAAGTCATCTTTTAATTTCTTCATTAATGGCTGATAGTTTAATTTGTATAGATGGCCTAGATTATTATCTAGTCTAATACCTAGGTATCGGATTGCTTGTGTTTGCCATCTAAATGGTGATTCTTTCTTAAACTTTGTGAAATCCGCATTATTCATTGGTATCACTTCACTTTTATTTGCGTTGATCTTGTACCCCGATATTTCTCCATATTCCTTCAATTTCGTATGTAATTCTTTTATTGATATTTCTGGTTCTGTTAAGTATACTATGATGTCATCTGCAAATAGACTGATTTTATATTCCTTCTCTTTTATTTTTATCCCTTTTATTTTATTTTCTGTTCTTATCAGTTCTGCCAAGGGTCCTATAGCTAAAGCAAACAGTGAGGGAGATAGTCGACATCCCTGCCTAGTTGACCTGCTTAATTTAAATTGGTTTGATATATATCCATTTATTGTCACCTCCGCCAATGGTCCATTATACAATGCTTTAATTCAATTAATATATTTTTCTGGTAGGTTGAACCTCTGTAGTACTTTGAATAAATAATTCCATTCTACCATGCCAAAGGCTTTCTCTGTGTCTAAAGCAACCGCCACTGTTGGCGTCCTATTTCCTTGTACTACATGGATTAAGTTAATGAACTTACAGATATTGTCCGTTGTTCGTCTTTTCTTAATAAATTCAGTTTGATCTAGTTTTACTATTTTTGGTTCACAGTTGGCCAATCTGTTTGCTAATAGTTTAGCTATTATCTTATAATCTGAGTTAAGTAGAGATATTGGTCTATACGATGCTGGTGTTAGTGGATCTTTCCCCACCTTTGGTATTACTGCCATTATTGCTGTTTTACATGAATCTGGCATGTTTTATGTTTCTTCAATTTGGTTCATTACTTCCAGGAGAGGAGGAATTAATAAGTCTTTAAATGTTTTATAGAATTCTATTGGGAGTCCGTCCTCTCCAGGCGTTTTATTGTTCGGTAGCTTTTTTCATATATCCTGTATTTCCTCTATTTCAAACGATTTTATTAATTTGTTTTGCTCCTCTTGCAATTTCGTTAGTTCAATTTTAGCTAAAAACTCATCCATTTTGTCTTCTTTCCCTTCGTTCTCAGTTCGGTATAATTGTTCATAGAAATCCTTGAAGTTTTCATTGATCTTTGTTGGGTTATATGTAATTTGTTTGTCCTTTTTCCTTGATGCCAATACCGTTCTTTTAGCTTGTTCTGTTTTAAGCTGCCAAGCTAGTATTTTATGTGTTTTTTCTCCTAGCCCATAATACTTCTGCTTTGTCTTCATTATGTTCTTCTCCACCTTATACGTTTGTAGTGTTTCATATTTTATTTTTTTGTCCGTCATTTCTCTTCTTTTTGTTATATCATCCCTTGTTGCTAGTTCCTTTTCTGTACTTACTATCTCCCTTTCTAGCTGTTCTAGTTCCCGATTGTAGTCCTTCATCTTAGTTATATAACTTATTATCTGCCCTCTAATGAAGGCTTTCATTGCATCCCATAATATAAATTTGTCTTTCACTGATTCCGTATTTATTTCAAAGTACATTTTAATTTGGTGTTCAATAAATTCCCTAAAATCCTGCCTTTTAAGTAGCATGGAGTTTAATCTCCATCTATATGTTCTTGGTGGGATCTCCTCCAGTTCTATTGCTAATAACAGGGGTGAGTGATCCAATAACAATCTAGCTTTATATTCTGTTTTCCTAACTCTCCCTTGGATATGGGCTGACAGCAGGAACAGGTCAATCCTTGAGTATGTTTTATGTCTACTCGAATAATATGAGTATTCTTTCTCCTTTGGGTGTTGCCTCCTCCATATATCCAAAAGTTTCATTTCCTGCATTGATTTAACCATAAATTTGGCTACTTTCTTCTTTCTGCTCGTCTTTTGTCCAGTTTTATCCATCTTTGAATCCAAATTAAGGTTAAAGTCCCCTCCTATCAATATATTCCCCTGCATATCTACAATCTTCAAAAAAATATCTTGCATAAACTTTTGATCCTCTTCATTAGGTGCATATATATTGACCAAATTCCAGAATTCTGAATATATCTGACACTTTATCATTACATATCTCCCTGCTGGATCTATTATTTCCTCCTGTATTTTGATTGGTACATTTTTATTGATTAATATAGCTACACCTCTGGCTTTTGAATTATATGATGCTGCCGTTACGTGCCCTACCCAGTCTCTCCTTCATTTCTTGTGTTCCACTTCAGTTAGATGTGTTTCCTGCACAAATGCTATATCAAATTTTTCTTTTTTCAGTAAATTTAATAGCCTCTTCCTTTTGATTTGGTTATGTATTCCATTAATATTTATAGTCATATTGTTCAACATGGCCATCTCATACTTTGTTTACCTCTCATTCCTGCTTCCTCACCACCACCTTTCCCCTTTTCCCCATTTCCATTTCTCAGTTTTCTTTTCTTCACATTACATCAAAGCTCCCCCTCATTTCTTCTTTTTTTTCCTCTTTATTTATTTATTTATTATTAATATATTTTTAACCCCTCCTCTTTTTTCCCCTCTTCTCCGTTACTTCCCTTTTCTTCCCTCCTTTAGTTCTTACTTATACATTATCTTTACTTCTTTATATGTAGTTTGTCATCGATCTTCGTTCTTGTTACATCTCTTCATCTCTCTTTCTGTCTTGCAGGCATTCTGCAAATTCTCGTGCTTTCTCCGGATCCAAGAACAGTCTGTTTTGCTGCTCCGGGATAACTATTTTAAGTACCACTGGATATCTTAACAAAAATTTATAGCCTTTTTTCCATAGGATCGAATTTGCTGCATTAAACTCCTTCCTCTTCTTCAGGAGCTCAAAACATATGTCTGGGTAGAAAAAAATTTTTTGACCTTTGTATTCCAGTGGTTTTTTGTCTTCTCTCATTTTATTCATTGCCTTCTCCAATATATTTTCTCTTGTCGTGTATCTCAGGAATTTTACTAAAACTGACCTTGGTTTTTGTTGTGCCTGTGGTTTCGGGGCTAATGTTCTGTGTGCCCTTTCTATTTCCATTCCTTCCTGCATATCTGGCATTCCCAGGACCTTTGAGATCCATTCTTTTATAAATTCTTTCATATCTTTGCCTTCTTCATCTTCCTTAAGGCCCACTATCTTTATATTGTTTCTCCTACTATAGTTTTCCATTATATCCATCTTCTGAGATAACAACTCCTGTGTTTCTTTAACATTTTTGTCACTTTCTTCCAATTTTCTTTTTAAGTCGTTCACTTCCAATTCTACCACCATTACACGTTCTTCCACATTTTCTAACCTTTTCCCTACATCTGTTATGACCAGCTCTATTCTACTCACATTTTCTTCTGTACTTTTCATTTTTCTTTTCATTTCTATAAATTCTAGTGTCAGCCATTCTTTTAATGCTCTCATTTGTTCTTGAAATTTTTTTTAATCTATGTATTGTCCATTCATTTTACCTCCTATTCCTCTGTGCAGAGCTTGGTGTTCGCCTTCTTCTTCTGTGTCTGCTCTTGGGTTTGTGTCTTCTATTTCCCTTCCTTGTATCTGTGTTTCTTTCTTGTTGAGCTGCTTGTCTCAGTTTGTTGGGTTTTTTTTTCCCATGGTTTCTTGATGTTGGTCCTCTTCTTCTGGGCTGGTTATCTGTTGTGTCTCTTGCTTCCTTTTTCCTTTCTCACCCCTCCCGTTCCCATTGTTTTCTTTATCTTTCAGCTTGGAGCCCTGCTGTTGGGTCTCTCTCAGCTGGTCCCCCCTCCCGTCGGAGTTCTCCTTGTCATGCGCGAGGTTGCGCACCCCTGTTTGGCTCTGTGAGCCATTTTTGCAGTCCCGTGGTCGGTGGGTTGTGACCCTGTGGGGTCTCCACTAACCTCAGGGTGTGGCCTCCTCTTTCAATGGCGGGTCCCTGCTTTTTCTCTTCCGGCATCTTTCCTTCTTTTCTTCTCGTTGTTTTTGGTTTTTCTTCCTTAGTTGCCATTTTCTCCACACCTTTATTTTTTATTTGTTGTGATTTGTGTGTCTGGGGCTTTGCTTTTTCTTCACTTTTTTTCTTCTTTTCTGGAGAGGGCTGGTATTCTCCTACCGGCCACTCCTCCGTCACGTGACTCCACCAATCTTCACTACATTGATGACTGTATTGGTGATGCTTCCCTGCTCTCGATTCACATGGTAAATTACTGATTCTTCCCTTATAGTCACCTACCAGCATCCTTTACAAGCCCGGCAGCTTTTCTTAGCCATCGTGTCTATAGATTCTCCCTTGGAGAACTTAATTTCTCTCTCCATTTCTCTATCTCTATCCCAGTGTTTTCTCGATTTCTGCGGGAACTAAAATGGTGGCACAGTTCGTGTAGTGGTGAATGCAACGTTACTGGTAAATCAGTGAACCCGGTGCTGTCTGTAAGGAGTTTGTATGCTCTCCCCATGCCTCTGGATGCTCCAGTTTCCTCCCACCCTCCAAAATGTGTTCATTATGGTATTTGGGCGTCATGTAAAGAGCCCTCAGATCATCCTGGTGGGCAATGGAAATCCAGAGAGGTGGGATATTCTTGGTGTTGATGGGCTGGTGGGCTGGAATTGTGCTGTCCATTAAATTGAAAATTTTAATTCTATCTGTTTGGACAACAAGACTTCTGCACCCATTGCATCTTAACCTTAATCAATGGCTTGTCCTCTCCACAGGAGGTCTTAGAGACTTCTCCCCGATTATCTGCACCTCTGCTTTCATCCCATATCCTGCCAGCCAGAGTAGGACAAGATACTCCTCCACCTCACCTTACACCCACAGCACCGACGTTCAATGGATCGTCCAACACCTTCACCAGGACAGAACCACCACCCTGAGCCTCCTCTCCCATCCCCCCTTGGCATTCCATGGGGGACTGCGACTCCCTGATTTGCCAGCTATGCCCCATCTCTTGGCAATTTGTCACATAACCTGCTGCTCCACCTCCTCCCACCTCCAGGGACACAAAAGGGTCTTTCCAGGTGAAGAGCAGATTAACTTGCACTTCCTTCAATGTGTTGCATTGACTACAACTGTGGTGATCTGGTCTCCTCTGCAGGGGAGTGAGGCTGGTGCTCGGTCTGGACCTGGAGTCTCAGGGTGGTCCACAGGTGAGGAGGGGTGACATGACTATTGAGCATAGAAACAGGCCCTTTGGCCCGACCCATCCATGCCCGACTGCAAACACACAGGAGACTGAAAATGTTGGAATCTAAAGCTGAACACAATCAGCTCAGCAGGTCGAGCACCGTCAGTGGGAGTAAAAAAGTGGGTGATGTTTTGAGCCAATTTTTTTTTGATTGAAACTGGTGATATGTACAAAAGAAGCCAATGCAAAGAAAACAGGGTGGGGGTATGGGGTAGGGGGCCATAGTTGTGCTACAAGACTGCTTTGAGAACATGGACTGGATCTGTTTCAGGGAGGCATGTAAACATCGAGGAGCAGACGAGCTCAATGGTCATATGATTTCAGATTTATTGTCCAGAGTACATACATGACAAGACATACAACCCTGAGATTCTTTTACCTGCGGGCCAGGCAGAATGACCACTTATTGGTAGTGCAAGAATAATGTACACAACGTGTATACAAATAAAGATGAAACAACTGACTGTGCAACACAGAGAGGAAAATAATCAATCATGTTCAAAGTACGAGTCCTCAACTGAGTCCCTGATTGAGTTGGTCGTTGAGGGGTCTGATGGTGGAGGGGGAGCAGCTGTTCCTGAACCTGGTGGTGCCAGTCTGGTGGCACTGATACCTCTTTCCTGGTGGCAGCAGCGTGTGCTGGTCCTTGATGATCGCTCCTGCTCTCTCAATGGCATTATTCCCTGTAGATGATCTTGGTGGGGAGGATTTTGCCTATGATGTTCTGAGCTGTGTCCACTACCTTTTGCAGGGCTTTATGCTCAAGGGTATGGGTGCCTCCAAATCACACCATGATGTTGCCAGACAGTACACCACACATGTCCCACTGCAAATCTCCAGAAATTTGTTTCTTTTTATTGAGTGACAACATTGTTTGACGGGTTTAATGTATCTTATATTCTGAACTTTAAATAAATGGGAGGGGAGGTGAGGGAGGGAGGGAGGGGAGGAGGGAAGGGGGGAGAAAATGACACTGTATATATTTAAGAAGGAAAATGTATGTATCTTGATCAATATGGTTTATAGTGTGAAAAATAAAAAATAGTTGGACGCAGAGATCTGGGTCCTTCTCAGGGCTTGCAATGGTGCCTTCAGGACAGGGGACAGGAAGTCATTTTTGTTTTTTATATTACTTAGGAGGAAGATCTCTGGGTTTTTTGGTATATTGCTTTCTGTGATTTTATTTAATATCTAGTTTAGATCTTCCCAAAATTTTTTCACTTTCTCACATGTCCAGATTGCATGAATTGTTGTTCCCATTTCCTTTTTACAGCGAAAACAAATGTCAGATACTGCTGGGTCCCATTTATTTAACTTTTGAGGTGTGATGTATAACCTGTGTATCCAGTTATATTGTATCATACGTAACCTTGTGTTTATTGTATTTCTCATCGTTCCAGAGCATAACTTCTCCCATGTTTCATTCTTTATCTTTATGCTTAGATCTTGTTCCCATTTTTGTTTAGTTTTACCATTTGTTTCCTCATTCTCCTTTTCTTGTAGTTTAATATACATATTTGTTATAAATCTTTTGATTATTTTTGTGTCTGTAATCACATATTCAAAATTACTTTCCTCTGGTAACCTCAGACTTCCTCCCAATTTGTCCTTCAAGTATGATTTCAGTTGGTAGTATGCAAACACTGTATCTTGAGTTATATTATATTTATCCTTCATTTGTTCAAAGGATAATAATTTATTTCCCGAAAAACAATTTTCTATTCTTTTGATCCCTTTTTTCTCCCATTCTCTAAAGGAAAGGTTGTCTATTGTAAAAGGGATTAGCTGATTTTGCGTCAGTATTAGTTTTGGTAGTTGGTAATTTGTTTTATTCCTTTCTACATGAATCTTCTTCCAAATGTTGAGCAGATGATGTAATACTGGAGAATTCCTACGTTGTACCAATTTTTCATCCCATTTATATAATATATGTTCAGGTATCTTCTCCCCTATTTTATCTAGTTCTAATCTAGTCCAATCTGGCTTTTCCCTTGTTTGGTAAAAATCTGATAGGTATCTTAATTGTGTGGCTCTATAATAATTTTTAAAGTTTGGCAGTTGTAAGCCTCCTTGTTTATACCATTCTGTTAATTTATCTAGTGCTATCCTCCTTTCCCCCCTTTCCATAAAAATTTCCTTATTATTTTCTTTAACTCCTTGAAGAATTTCTCTGTTAAGCGTATTGGTAATGTCTGAAATAGGTATTGTATCCTTGGGAAAATGTTCATTTTAATACAGTTTATCCTTCCTATCAGTGTTAGTGGTAAGTTTTTCCAATGCTCTAAGTCGTCTTGTAATTTTTTCATTAGTGGATAATAATTGAGTTTATATAGATGGCCGAGGTTTTTATTTATTTGTATACCTAGGTATCTTATTGCTTGCATTTGCCATCTGAATGGTGATTCTTTCTTAAATTTTGAGAAATCCGCATTATTCATTGGCATTGCTTCACTTTTATTTGCGTTAATCTTGTACCCCGACACTTCTCCATATTCCTTCAATTTCCTATGTAATTCTTTTATTGATATTTCTGGTTCTGCTAAGTAGATGATCATGAACTTCAGGGGGACCAGGAACAACCACCCTCCGCTACATATCAACACTCTGTAGTAGAGAGAGTGGAGAGCATCAAGTTCCTTGGAGTTCACTTAACTAGTGACCTATCATGGACACTCAACATCTCCTCATGTATTCAGGAAGGTGCAACAGGGACTGCATTTCCTGAGAAGACTGAGGTGGGCAAGACTACCGGTCACCACCATGACAACTTTCTACAAGAGCTCTATTGAGAGTGTCCTAGCCGGCTGCATCATAGTGTGGTACAGTTATTGTAGAGATTTGGATCGGAGGACAATCCACAGGACCATAAGAGCGGCAGAGAAGATCACTGGGATCTTAATCCCTGCCAATCGATAGGATCTACTGGGATCATTGTCTGAAGAAGGCACACAAAATCTGTGAGACCCCTTCCACCCTGCACACAGCATCTTTCAACGGCTCTTGTCAGGGAAGAGATACAGGAGGATCAGATCCAGCACCACCAGGCTGAGGAAGAACTCTTTCCCATGGGCAGCGAGAATGCTGAACGACTGGATGTACTTCAAAAAAAACTCTCCATGATTCTTTTTATTAATAATATTTACTTTAAATATATGTTTATAAGACACGTATATAGGTTCTGTGCATACGTATTGTTTGTCTGTGTGTGTGTTATGTCTGGATGTGTGTTTGTGTGGTGGCCCGCCATGTGGCAATTGAGCTGGTGCTCCGAACGGTGAGCGCAACCAAAGGCCAGCAGCCTGTGCAGCGGCACTGGCCCCAACATGTGAACCAGCAGGTGAATGGCAAGGGCAGCTTAAAGGCCAGCAACCCCAAAATGCTGGGATGGTGCGTGGGGAAGAAGGGCATTGATACATAGGAAAGTACCGCACGCGAGAAAGTACTGCATGTTTTGTGGGTCGTGACGTCAGTAAAGGGGGAAAACGGCGGGAATGGGGCGAGTATAAAAGTTGGGCCTGAGCTCTAATAAAACTCAAGAGCTTAACCTGACTACACAGAATTTGTGTGTCTTCCTTCGAGTGGCGCACAGCTACAATTGGTGACCCCAACGGTTTAGACAGCATCTAAACCCAGCAATGAACGATCAGGCTGCAGTCCACGCAGTCGCTCTCAAGCTGCCAATCTACTGGATGAATCAACCACGCGTGTGGTTCGATCAGGCTGAGGCACCGTTCCAGATCCAGTAGATCACAGCAGAGTCCACCCGGTATTACCTCGTGGTGAGGGCCCTGGACCAGGACACAGCAGGAAGCGTGGCCAACTTCATCCAGGAGCCCCCATCGGAAGGCGCATACACAACCTTCAAGGACTTGCTAATCGAGACATTTGTGCTCCCACAACATGAGAGAAGGGCACGTCTGCTCCACATGGATGGACTAGGAGGACAGGCCCCCATCAGCTCTCATGAACGAGATGCTGGCCCTCCTGGGCAAACACGAGCCCTGCATCATGTTCGAGCAGGCATTCCTGGAGCAACTGCCCGAGGACATCCAACTGCTCCTGGACGACACGGATTTCAGTGACACCCGGAAAGTTGCAGCATTAGTGGACGTTCTGTGGAAACAGAAAAGATAGTTCTTGGCATCTGTGGGCTCGTCACAGCCCCACAGCCAGACCTGTTCAGAACCACCAAAGTGCCCTAGAGGAGGTGATCCAGACGACCAGTGATGTTTCTACCACCAGAGATGGAGTGACAGAGCCCGCCGTTGCAGGCCACCATGTACGTACCAGGGAAACGTCGGAGCCAGCCACCGCTAATGGCCATGACAATTGGCCAACAAAACAGCTTCCAGTACTTTTGGGACTGCGAGTCCGGACGATGTTTCCTTGTATTCAGGAGCAGAGGTCAGCGTCCTGCCCCCGTTGGGACAGGATACCAGGAACAGGCAGTCGGGCCTCACGCTGAGGGCTGCCAACAACAGCATGATCTGGCTCTATAGTAATTGTAAGGTCCAACTGCAGTTGGGAGGCACCCTCTTCTCCTGGGTGTTCATGCTGGCCGCAGTGGAACAGCCGCTCCTCGGGGTTGACTTCCTGCGCACCCATAGCCTGGTAGTGGACCACAAGGGTCAAAGATTAGTCCACACCAAGAATTTCCAAATCATCCCCCTCAAAGACGCCAAGCTCCCAGCACTCCACCTGGACTCTGTGCAGCGATCGACCGATAAATACGCAGGGTCCTAGCTGAGTTTCCAATGGTGCTATCCCCCCCAATTCACCACAGTGATGCCTCGGCATGGAGTACAGCACCACATCCTGACCCAGGGCCCATCGCTCCTTCCAAGAACGTGTTCCTCCGGAGAAGCTCCACCTGGCGAAGAATGAATTCAAGAAAATGGAAGAACTCGGCATCATACGGCAGTCGGACAGCCCATGGGATTCTCCCCTGCATGTGGTGCCCAAAGCAACACCGGATTGATACTCTGTGACGCACATCCAGGACTTCACAGGTAACCTGCACGGAGCAAAGACCTTTTCCAAAGTGGACCTTGTGCAGGGATATCATCAGATCCAGGTAGACACCGATGATATCCCCAAGACCACCATTATCACCCCGATCGGCCTGTTCAAATTCCTCTGAATGCTGTTCGGGCTGGAGAACGTGGCACAGACCTTCCAGGTACGCATGGACACAGTGGGCCGAGACCTGGACGACACCTTTGGGTACCTAGACGACATCCTCATGGTGAGTAGGAACCAACAAGAACACATGATGCATCTCCACAACCTCTACACCCAATGGAACGAGTTCGGCCTGACGATGAACCCAGCCAAATGCCAGGTCAGGTTGGAGGTCACAGGATAACCAGGGAAGGAGCCACACCACTACCCAGCAAAGTGGAGGCCATCCAGAAGTTCCCCAGACCCAACGTGACAAAGGGTCTACAGGCGTTCATGGGGATGACCAGTTCTATCACAGGTTCATCCCCTCAGCTGCCTGGATTATGCGGCCTTTGTTCGCTCAGATGGCAGGCAAGGCGAAGGACATCACTTGGGATGAGGAGTCGGCGGAAGCCTTCATGAAGGCCAAGGAAGTCCTGGCGGACGCCGCCTTCCTGGCACATCCCAGGTCAGATGCTCCAATGGCCCTGTCAGTGGATGCCTCAGGAACAGCGATCGGCGGAGTTCTGGAGCAGCAGATCGAAGGAAGTTGGTGGCCACTGGCTTTCTTCAGCAAACATCTGTGGCCTCCAGAACTGAAGTAGAGTACTTTTGACAGAAAGCTACTGGTGCTGTACTCAGCCATCTGCCACTTCAGCAACTTTCTAGAGGGCAGATCTGTCATGGCTTTCACAGATCACAAGGCCCTGACTTTCACCTTGGCTAAGATCTCGGACCCCTGGTCAGCCCACCAGGATTGACACCTGTCTTACATCTCGGAGTACACCACAGATGTAAGACATTTCTCCGGCAAGGACAACGTGGTGGTCGACGCACTGTCCAAGCAAAGTATCCAGACGTTATCAAGGGGAGTGGAGTTCATGGCACTGGCGGAGGTGCAGCAGAAAGACGAGAAGATGCCCCATTACAAGACTCCCATATCAGGACTGCAGCTCCAGGATATCCCATTCGGCACAAGTAACACCACCCTCCTGTGCAACGTGGCCACCGGTCAGGTCAGACCTATTGTTCCGGCAGCTTGGAGACAGCAGGTTTCCGATTCCATACATGGACTGGCTCACCCGTCCATCAGGACCACAGTCCAGCTGGTGACCAGCAAATACGTGTGGCATGGATTGTGGAAACAGGTCAGTGGGTGGGCGAAAGCGTATACGCAGTGCCAAACCACCAAGGTACACTATGACCCCACCTCTCGAGCCCGCGGAACGAAGGTTCGACCACATCCACGTGGACATAGTAGGACCCTTACCAGTATCCCAGGGTTTCCACTACCTGTTCACAATGGTTGACCACTTCACCAGATGGCCAGAAGCAGTCCCGCTGGTAGACACGCGAACAATCTCTTGCGCCAGGGCCCTTATCTCGTCTTAGGAGGCACAGTTTGGGTTACTGTCCCTCATCACATCCAACAGAGGGGCCCAGTTCACCTCTAGTCTATGGTCCGACCTCAACAGCCTGTGGGGTGCCCAGCTGCATCACACAACAGTTTACTACCCACAGTCCAATGGTTGGTGGAGCGCTTCCACAGGCACCTCAAAACTGCGCCCATGACCAGGCTCCAAGGACCCAACTGGGTAGACGAGCGCCACAGGCACCTCAAAACTGCGCCCATGACCAGGCTCCAAGCACCCAACTGGGCATCTGCACGGCACCCAAGGAGGACCTCAACACCTCTTCGGCTGATCTCGGTGTTCCCAGGGGGATTTGTAAATCTCCAGGCAGACAGCAGAATGACTCAGCAGCGTTCCTCAGCAGGCTGAGGGAAAGAGTTGGCAACCTGGCCGTGATTCCACCTTCCAGGTACGGACACGCGAGGACCAACATACCCAAAGATCTGCGAGACTATGAGTATGTTTTCATTCGCAGGCGTCCACATCGTCCACTGCTGCAGAGGCCATAGGAGGGTCCGTTCCAGGTCACCGGCATCAATGGGGCTGCATTCGAGCTGGAGGTCGGAGGCAAGATGGAGGTTTTCACCACAGACAGGCCGAAGCTTGCACACCTTGGCCCAGCATCCCGGTTGAGACACCAGCACCATGCCGGAGAGCCAGGCCACCAAAGGCTGCAGAGACTCTGCCTCCGGACACCAAGGACAACACCGCCGGTTCGGGGGAGTCATGTGATGGCCCACCACAGCGACGATCAATCCAGCACTCTGGGCAGCGAGCGCAACTAAAGCCCAGCAGTTCGTAGAGCAGCACTGGCCCCAGCCAACGAACCGGCAGGCGGACAGCAAGAGCAGCTTTGTTGCACAACCAACAGACCGGGGACGTTGCTCGGGCAAGGGATTGTTATGCAGGAAAGTACCTGTACGCGGGAAACCCGCTTTTGTTACGTGGGTCATGACATGAGGAAAAGGGGGAAACAGTGGGAACGGAGCGAGTATAAAAGTCAGATCTGAGCCCCTAATAAAATGCAGAGCTGAACCTGACTAACCCTACGTGTGTGTGTGTGTTTTCCTTCGAGTGGCGCATGGCTGCAATTGCATTGTTTTTGCACCGAGGACCGGAGAACACTGTTTCATTGGGTGTTAGGTGTGGAAATGGCTGACAATAAACTTGAAAACTTGTCAATCTTCTACAGGAGCTCGATCTAGAGAGTCCAGACTGGCTGCATCGCTGTGTGGTACAGTTGCTGCAGAGAAATGAATAGGTCAGTCCACAGGACCCTCCATTAGGTCGTTTATTGTCATGTGATTGAACAAGTGCAACCCGATGAAACAGCGTTCTCCGGTCCTGGGTGCAGAACACGTAGACACCTAACCAGACATAACACATACAGTCAAACAAAACACAAGCAGGGCAAGTATTTCACCTATACAAATAAATAAATATTGTTTCATGAATATGAAAGTCTCTGATGGTCAGGGTGAGCAGTTCCTCTGGTCGTTCAGCATTCTCGCTGCCCGTGGGAAGAATCTGTTCCTTGGCCTGGTGGCGCTGGCTCTGATCTTCCTGGATCTCTTCCCCGACGGGAGCAGCTGAAAGATGCTGTGTGCAGGGTGGAAGGGGTCCTCAATGGTTCCAGTAGATCATGTCGATGGTTGGGGGTGGTGGAGTGGGGGTAGACTCCAGTGATCCTCTCTGCCACTCTTATGGTCTGATCCATTTCTATGCACCCACCACACCCACTCTGATGCGGCCAGCCTGGATGCAGTCCCTGTTGCACCTTCCTGACAAGTGAGATGTTGAGTGTCCAGGATAGGTCACTAGTTCAGTGAACTCCAAGGAACTTGGTGCTCTCTCCCCACTCTCTCCACTACAGAGTTGTTGATGTGTAGTGGAGGGTGGTCGTTCCTAGTCCTCCTGAAGTCTTGTCCGTGTTCCTCTCATAACATTTCACGAGATTTTCTGCCTCTTCTCTGTAGTGCGACTCATTGTTGTTGCTGACGAGCCCGACGACTGTTGCGTCATCTGCAAACTTGATGACGCTGTTGGAGCTGGATCTGACGATGCAGACCTGGGTCAGTAGCGGGAACAGGAGCGGACCGAACAAACACACAGCCCTGAGGTGTGGCAGTGCTCAGTGTGACGGTGTTCAATGTTCTGCTACCTCCCTGGACAGACTGAGACCTTTCCATTAGGCAGTCCAAGATCCAGCCACAGAGAGGGGTGCTGAGTCCAAAGAGCGGCAGGAAGGATCACTGGAGTATTCCTGCCCACACCCCCACCACCACCCATTGACATGATCTACCGAGATCGCTGCTTTAAGAGATCTCGCAAAATCACACACAGCATCTTTCAGCTGCTCTCGTCGGGAAAGAGATACAGGAGGATCGGAGCCAACACTGCAGGGTTGAGCATAGCTTCTTCCCACGGGCGGTAAGGATGCTGAATGACTGAAATGAACTGCTCATTCAAGCTCTTTGAGGCTCTGTTATTTATAAACAATATTTATTTTTATATCACAAGATAATGGAGCAGAAGCAGGCCACTAGGCCCATTGAGTCTGTTCCTTGACTCTATACTAAGCTGAACTATGCTCACACCTAGTTCCAATTTCCAGCCTTTCCCCCATATCCCTTGATACCCTTTCTAATTACATACTTATCCACTTCCTGTTTAAATACTCCCAATGATCTGGCCTCAACCGTTGTATGCGTATATATGTATCTACATATGTAGATACAAACTGAATATGTATCATTTTTCTGTATGCGTGTCACGACTGGCTGTATGTCTGCATGTTTCTGCACAGAGGACCGGAGAACGCTGTTTTGTTGATGTGTAGTGGAGGGTGGTCGTTCCTAGTCCTCCTGAAGTCTTGTCCGTGTTCCTCTCATAACATTTCACGAGATTTTCTGCCTCTTCTCTGTAGTGCGACTCATCATTGTTGCTGACGAGCCCGACGACTGTTGCGTCATCTGCAAACTTGATGACGCTGTTAGAGCTGGATCTGACGATGCAGACCTGGGTCAGTACTTGTACAATGGGATGATAACACGTGACAACAATCGCATCAAGGTGCCGACACATTGCCTTAGTTCAACTGACCTAAAAATATTTTGCCGCTGATTTTCATTTGTACTCAGCATCTGATGCCTCTCATGTCAGTATTCACCAATAATCGGCCAGTGTTGATGGATTCCTGATACTATTTTTCCATGGTCACAATGTCCCGGTGAAACCTTTCACCATGTTCATCACCGACTGCACCGAGATCAGCAGGGAAGACGTCCAAGTGCAAATGCTAAAAATTAATTTTCAATGACGTTGCATTTCATGATTTTGTCTGCTTGAAGTGGACTTCAAATATGACAGGAAATCACAAAAGTGGGTTAAACAGTATGTGATAGGAAAATTTTAAGGTGATTTTTCATGATCTGCAGTCCAAAATCCATAAAATACACACAAAAGTGTTCAGGAAGAAAAATGTTTATTGACCAGTGTAATGAACTTGAGCTGGAGGTCACATGCGAATGAATGGAGCTGAAGGCAGGGTCTGAGTTATCCAGCCGTTCGCCCTGCCTTGGAGGGAGTGTCGTTTCTAGACACTGACAATGAGCTCGTCAACTCGGTGTGGACTCGACCACGAAGTTTACTTTGGCTGGGTTCTCCCACATAGCTCAACAATTAACAGATTAACCTCTGAGGAATTCTGGGCTCAGGAGAAGAGACAAAGAATCCAAAGGGTGAAACACATCTCCCTGGGAGACTGATGGAAGCACTGGGTTGGAACATTCACCTTTGCCATTGATAAAAAAATGTCCCTTTAGATTAGAGATTTTCTTTATCCAGAGGGCCGTGAATCTGTGGGATTTATTGCTGCAGATGGCATTGGGGATATTTAAAAGAGAGATTCTTGATTAGGGAGAGAATTGAGGGTTCTGGGGAGAAGGCAGGAGAATGGTGTTGAACAGGATAGTAAATCGGTCATGATGGAACGGCAAGTCAGACTCACTAGGCCGAAGGGTCTAATTCAGTGGTTCTCAACCTTTTTCTTTCCACTCACATCCCACTTTAAGTCATCCCTATGCTATCGGTGCTCTGTGATTAGTAAGGGATTGCTTAAGGTGGGATGTGAGTGGGAAGGGAAGGTTGAGAATCACTGCTCTCGACCTAATTGTTACTGAAATATTTTGCTTGAGAAAAATCGTCTTTGGCCCATTTCCTTTGGAATTATGAAACCATGCACATAACGAGTCAATTAGGGACGATTAAAACAGTGGTTTTCAAACTTTATCTTCCCACCCACATATTCTTACTATTCACAGAGCACCAATGGCATAGGGATTACTTAAAGAGGTGTGTGAGTGGAAAGGAAAAGGTTGAGAACCACTCCATTCCTATGCCTCATCTCTGATGAGCTGTTATCTTGTGCTAAAAAAAAATTTGTAAAATGCTGGAGCAACTCAGCAGGTCGAACAGTGTACTTTATATAGCAAAGGTAAAAATACATCTCCGACGTTTCGGGCTTCAGCCCTTCATCAAGGTGTGAGAGAACATCAGCAAGCGTCCAAATGAAAGGGTAAGGGGGGGAGGTGGGGCCGCAAAGGCAGGAGGTGATAGGTGGAGAAGGGGACAGCAGCGAGCAGGGGGAGGAGGGAGGGGTGGGTGAATAGAGAAGGAAGGGGGTGGAGAGCCTAACCCAGAAAAATCGATGTTAGTGCCGTCCGGCTGGAGAGGGCCCAGACGGAAAATCAGGTGTTGTTCCTCCAATTTGCGGGTGGTCCTGGTGTGATAGTACACAAGGCCATGGACAGACATGAGTAGGGGAATGGGACACAGAACTGAAATGGTTGGTCTCTATCACTGGTGCGGACAGAGCGAGTCTGACCTGCTGAGTTTCACCAGCATTGTGTTTTAACTTCAACCACGGTGTCTGCAGATGTTTGTGTTTTACTGCCTGTTTGGCTCTCTCATAGATAGTATTTCCCAGATTGTTCTCAACAGGATCTTCTACACACAGAGAGGTGTGGGAGTGTGCAACGAGCCAAAGTGGTGAATGCGGGCTCAATTTTAAAATTTAAGGGAAATTTGGACAGATCCATGGATGGGAGGGGTCTGGAGGGATATGGCCCGGGTGTAGGTCAATGGGACTATGCAGAGTAACGGTTTAGCACAGACTAGATGGGCAGAAAGGCCTGTTGTGCTGGAAAGTTTTCAATTGTTCAGGATACGGGTATTATTGGCATTTATCACCTGAATGACCAAGGAGGTACAGGCCCTTCTGCCCACATGTCTTGGCT
Organism: Narcine bancroftii; assembly: GCF_036971445.1. NCBI lineage: Eukaryota > Metazoa > Chordata > Chondrichthyes > Torpediniformes > Narcinidae > Narcine > Narcine bancroftii. Next base: position 4,082,502 of record NC_091471.1, on the reverse strand, counting down.
GAGCCTGATGCCCAAATTAAACTTGAACTCTTCTGCCTGTGGCATATCCCTCCATTTGGTGCAGTCACGTGCCTATCTAGAAGCCTCTTTTAAGACCATAAGACATAGGAACAGGAATAGGCCATTCAGCCCCTCAAGTCTGCCCCACCATTTAACCATGAGCTGATCCATTTCCCCACTCAGCCTTCTCCCCATAACCTTTGATGTCCTGGCTAATGAAGAATCTATCAATCTCTGCCTTAAAAACACTCAACAGCCCGGCCTCCACAACTACCTGTGGCAACAAATTCCATAGATTCACCATCCTCTGGCTGAAGAAATTCCCCCGGTTCTCTGTTCAGGATGCCCTTCAATCCTGAAGTTGGCCCCTCTTGTCCTAAACTCTCCACCGTGGGAAACAGCCTTTCTACATCTACTCTGTCCACGCCTTTCAACATTCAAAATGTTTCAATGAGATCCCCCCTCATTCTGCTAAATCCCAATGAGTACAGGCCAAGAGTTGTCAAACGCTCCTCACATGATAACCCTTTCATTCCCAGAATCATCCTTGTGACCCTCCTCTGAACCCTCTCCAAAGTCAGCCCAGAGCCTGCTCCCAATACTCCACGTGAGGTCTCACCAGGGCCTTATCAAGCCTCAACATCACAGCCCTTCTTCCAAACCTCATTCCCATGACCCTCTGTTTTTCTTACATCCATGTGCCTATCTAAGAGTCCCTAAAGAAGCAGCCTCCACCACCAGCCCCAGCAAGGCATTCCAAGCACCTACTACTTACCCCTGATGTCTTCCCTTAAACCTTCCTCAGATCATTTGACCCATGAGGTGCCTCGCAACCAGGTTTGGTAGTTAGTAACGAGAGTTTATTGTCATAATCAAAATGTACAGATGCACCGAAATTCTTACCTCCTAAGCAAGTATAAATCATGCACCTTACACCAACTACTGCACTATTCATTAAATAACCGCAATATATCAAGACATAAAAGCAATCAGAAATCTCCTTCTTCTGGCTCTCCACCCCGATGACAATGGTTCCTTTCAGTTACTTTGAGAGGTTTGACATGAGGATACCCCAGTCCTCACAAAGGAGCAGCGTGTGCATGAATGGATTTAGATGAGTAGGGGGATGCATTGGTCCAGACCCACCCTCTCGATATCCCCTCCCTGATCCAGCGGCATGGTGAGGTCCAAGACGGCCGAGCTTCGATGCAAGGGATGCCCTTTCTGCGCTTCAGGGCACTTGTTTGCCAGACGGCCGTTGACCCTACGAGAGGGTTCGTCCACCCTTTAACAGGTCTTGTTTTTCATCCTGCAGGGGGTCTAGCCACCCTCCACACCAGGCAAGCCTGATCATGTGACAAGTCGTACTGGGTTACACGGTACCAGTAGCACTCAGACAAGTGACCTGATGGTAAGAAATATAACAGTAATATAAAAGTAATTATGTATATAGAAAAATAAAATTGGTTGGTAGAATGAACACAGAAATTACAGCACAGTACAGACCCTTCAGCCCACGATGTTGTGCTGACCTACAGTATATAAACCTACTCCACAATCTACCCTTCCCTCCCTCACACCCATAACCCTCCATTTTTCTTACATCCATGTGCTATCTGAGCTGACGAGTGATACGAACATTAATCAAAGTTCAGAGTGCATACATGACATCACATCCAACCCTGAGATTCAGGCAGAATTTCTACAGATTCACTACTTCCTAAAAAAAGCAGCTTCTCCTCATCTCCATCCTAAATCTACTCCCCTGGATCTTGAGGCTACGTCCCCTAGTTCTGGTCTCCCCCACCAATGGGAACAACTTACCTACTTCTATCTTATCTATGCCTTTCATAATTTTAAATGTTTCTGTAAGATCCCCTCTCATTCTTCTAAATTCCAGTGAGTGCAGTCCCAGGCAAACCCCTTCATTCCTGGAATCAACCTGGTCAACCTCCTCTGCATTGCCTCCAAAGCATCATTGCTCAAGTCAGGAGACCAGAACTGCATGCAGTTCTCCAGATGTGGCCTCACCAGCACCTTGTGCAGTTACAGCATAATCTCCCTGTTCCTAAATTCAACCCCTCAAGGCCAACGTTCCATTTGTCGGTGATTTGAAGAGAACTTGCTTTACCAACAATACAAACTTGGATGGGGTGGTGAGGAGGATGCATCACTTAACCCATCACAATCCCGCAAGGGTCCTGACTAAATGGCCCTCCTCATATGTTGAGTGAATGTGCAAGTACATGGAAGGTGTGTTTTGTTTTAAATTTAGACATACAGCATGGTAACAGGCCCTCCCGGCCCACGAGCCTGCGCTGTCCAATTAAACCCAATTAACCTACACTTCTCGGGTCTGTTTTGAATGGTGGGAGGAAACCAGAGCCCCTGGGGAAAATCCATGCAGACACAGAGAGAATGTACAAAGTCCTCACAGACAGCGTAGGATTCAAACCCCAGTCTTATTCGCTGGTTCTGTAATAGCGTCATGCGAACCGCTACGCCATCCGAGCTACCCTATCATCATGTGATCGAGTGTGAACTTATTTACCTTGGTCAGAAACACAGAATGGTATTGTTAGTTAAATGGAACTGGGTTGGGGTATGACGTGCAGAGTCCTGGGTATCCTCCTACATCAATCATTGGTTTAACAAGCAGTTAAGGGGGCAGATGGGATGCAAACTTTAATTGCAAGGTTTTTTTGTACAGAAGCCATGATATCTCCTCACATTTATGCAGTGTCTTGGTGTGACAACACCTGGAGTTCTGTGTGCAGCTTTATCTCCATATGGGGAGGGATTCAGGTCTGTGGCATGAGGAGACATTGGGTCAACTAAGCCTGTTTAGATGACTGGAGATGGATTCCGATACTGGCAGCCCTTGTTCTCACATCACCTTCTTCCTCCATGGCCACCTTCCTCGTGTTCTCTCTCTCTCTCTCATTCTCTCTCTTTCTCTCTCTCTCTCTCTCCCCCTCTGTCTAATTCTCTCTCATTCTCCCTGTCTCCCTCTATCTCTGTCACTCGCTCCCTCTAACTCTTTCTCTCTCTCCCCCTTTGTCTCTGACACTCTCTTCTCTCTCCATCCTCTTTCCCCCTCTCTCTCTGAAGACGAGCACCCAGCGGCACAAGGACAGCTTCTTCCCCAGATTTCTGATCAGACAAGAAACCACATGCACTACCTCAATTTCTCTTATTTTCTTGGACTATTTATTTATTTTGAAATTTAATTCACAGCAATATTTGCACTGTAAGGTTGCCGTAAAGCAACGAATTTTGTGACATGTTCATGACATCTTTCTCTGCGTCTGCTTTCTAGTAGCACTCTCTCTCTCTCTCTAAATTCTCTCTCTCTGTTCTGTACATCACCTGCCCTGCTATCTCCTGTCTCCAACCTCACCCTCACCCACCCAGCACTATCCATCTGTCCCTCCTTCACCTCTCCCTCGTTCACCATTCCCCTGTTGGCCCCTTCCTCTCCCCTGTACCTCCTTCCACTGGCTCTCTCCACTCTCCGCAGACTCGATGAAGAGTCCCACCTGCAAAGGTATTTGACCTACTTGACTTTGTCTTGATGGTAACTGCATTCCCTGCCTGCTGTTCAGAAGAGGGAGGAGCTCATTGAAATTTACAAAGTTCTCATGGGGCTGGACAGTCTGGAGAGGGAAGGACAATGTTTCCCACAGTCTGGGGGCTGCAAACAAGGCATGGTTTCAATTTACAGGGGAAGAGATTTAGACCTGAGGGAGGTGTTGAATTTGTGTAATAATCTACCAGAGGACTGCAGAAATCATTGATCAATGTATTTGAGTACAAAATAAATAAATCATTTAATTTTAATTTGGACATGAACCACAGAACGTACAACATCACAACAGAGAAACAGGCCCTTTGGGCCTTCTAGTCTATACTGAGCCATTATTCAGCTAGTCCAATGGTTTTCAGTTTTTTTCTTTCCACCTTAAGAAATCCCTTACTATTCACAGAGAACCTATTAGTTTAAGCTCCTGCCACACCCCAACCCTTCCAGAGCAACACCAGCAAACCTTCCCTGAAGGATATTAGTCCCCCTCCAGATCAGATACAAGCTGTCCCATCAGGACGGTCCCACCTTCCCTGGAAGAGCCCAATGATCCAGAAACCTGAAGCCCTCCCTCCTGCACCAGATCTTTCGCCACGTGTTAAGCTGCATTATCCTCCTATTTCTAACCTCACCAGCACGTGGCACGGGCAGCAATCCTGAGATCATTACCCTGGAGGGTTCTGTCCTTCAACCTAGTGCCTAACTCCCTCTCCTTTCAGGACCTCCTCACCGTTCCTTCCCACATCATTAATCCCTACATGGACCATGAAATCCAACTGCTCACCCTCCCTCTTGAGAATACCATAAACTTGATCTGAGGTATCTCGGACCCTGGTTCCATGGAAACAAAATACCATCTGAGATACTTGATCTCTTCCACAGAACCGCTTGTCTGTCCCCCAACTATGGAATCCCCTATCACTACAGCTTGCCTCTCCTCCTCCCTTCCCTTCTGAGCCACAGGACCAGACTCCGTGCCAGAGACCTGATCGCCGTGAGTTGTTGCTGGTGGGTCGTCCCCCACAACAGTATCCCAAATGGTATACTTGTTATTGAGGGAAACGGCCACGGGGGTGCCCTACACTGCCTGTCTGTTCCCTTTCCCCCTCCTGTCTGTCACCCATCTACCGTCCCCCACCTCCTAGATGTGACAATGTCTCTGTAACTCCTGTCTAACACACCCTCTGCCTCCTTAATGATCCGGAGTTCATCCAACTCCAGCTCCAATCCCTCAACTCGGCTTGTCAGGAGCTGCAGCTGGATGCACCTCTCGCAGATGTAGTCGTCATGGATACTGCCGGCTTCCCTGACGACCCACATCCTGCAAGAGGAACATTCCCCTGCCTTGGCTGCCATTCCCACTGTCTGTGACTAGAGGAACAAAATATATGAGATCTAAAACCTGCCCTTAACCTATGCCGACCTGCTGAATCCATTTTGTCCTCGACTAGGGTGGCCCTTTCTTACTTCAGCTCCCGCACCACCACCTCAGCATCTTCTTGCCAAAACCTCTTGACTCAGACTGCTCTGTCGATGGCATCCCCGCTACGCAGTTCCTCACTTTTATAGCGATGCTCGACATTTTTTTTAAATCTCTGCTGCAGCTTGGGTCACCTGATCTCGATTGCACCAATCAGCTTCTCTCTGCTGGGTCTGTCCTTTTTAAATCTTTGCTGCCACTGCTCGGTAGCGCAGTAACAGGCTTCTCCAGCCCGAAAGCCTGCACCGCCCAAAATGTGCCCAAACTTCAAAGTTCAGACTTATTGCTGGAGCACACACGTGACGTCACGTACAGCCCTGAGATTCTTTTTCCTGTGGGCCCGGCTGAATTTCTACTTAACCGGTAGTGCAAAAAAAAAGCTCTACTCAAGAAAAGATACGTATACAAAAGAGAGAAATGAAAGCAAATCAGAAAATAAATATTCATTAATATCTAATGTAAGAGTCCTTAACTGAGTCGCGACTTTGTTGTTTAGGATGTGTCCAATTAAAGCTACAAACCCGTACGCCCTTAGAACACTGGAGGAAACAGGATCACAAGGAGGCGGCCCACACAGTCATGGGGATGCATACAAACTCCTTACAAGAAGTGGCGGATTCAAACCTGGGTCATGGTCGGCGTAACAGCTTTGTGCTAACCATGCCACCTTGCAATCGGTGTAATCAGAAGCCATCCGGGCACGCGAGGAGAGAGCAGGATGTTACGCCACCTTCTTGTACGGAACCTGCCACGATCAGGTTGCACGGTGGAAAAGCCTCAAATGGTAAGATGGCCAGACTCTGATGTCCCAAGGCTCCTGCTGGTTGGAAGATCAAACTTGAAGGCTGAGACAGGGTTAATGATCGGATACTTATCACTGAGGAAGAACAGAGGAACCTTGGGCTCAGGGTCCATAGATCTCTCAAGGTTGCCACGCAAATTGATAGGATAGTTAAGAAGGTTCGTTAGTCAGGGGACTGAATTAAGAGCTATGAGGAAATGTTGCACTTCTATAAAACTCTAGTGGCCTCATTACAGGAACAATGTGGAAGCTTTGGATAGGAGATTTACCAAGATGTTGCCTGGATTGGAGAGCTGGGACTTTTCTCTTTGGGGCATAGAAGGATGAGAGGAAAATTAATAGAGGTCTACAAGATGGTGAGGCGGACAGCCAGCGTTTGTTTCCCTGGGCTGGATCATCAAACTCCAGAGGACATGCGTACAAAGTGAAGGGAGGGAAGTTTAGGGCAGACATCAAGGGTAAGTTTTGAGAGTGGTAGGTGCCTGGAATACATTGCTAGTGGTGGTGGTGGAGGCTGGTACAACAGGGCATTTAAGAAACTCTCAGACAGGCAGATGGATGCTGGAAAAATAGAGGGTTATGGATGTGAGGGAGGGAAGGTTTGTTGGTTGAGTAGATTTTTATAGGTCGGCACAACATCGAGGGCTGAAGTGACTGTACTGTGACTGTACTGTGCTGGAATGTTCTCTGCTCAATCCCGATCATTGTGGAGGGTGATGGAGTACCCTGGGAAAGCCCACACAGGTCATGGGGAGAACCAGCTCCTCACGGACAGCGCCGTGTCCTTAGAAATAGCGTTGCAGGCATAACGAACACCAATGGAGAGAATCAAGAAAGTCCACAGATGCCGGGGCTGACTGTGGAGGGCCCAGGCCTGAAACCTTGGTTTCCCTTTCCTTCCTCTGGACGCTGCAGGACCTGCTGAGTTTCTCCAGCATATTTGTGTTTAATGCACATGACAAGCCCCAATTCACACACCCCCTTCATCCTGCTCCTTAGAAGGAGAATTTCCAGGATGAGTTAATGAAGAGAGAAGGCAATAATTTACCTTTATGTGACAGTATTTCTTTAATGGTCAAGGCTGTGAAGCATAGGTTAATGGGTATTCAGCCTAACGCACCTGCATTAGGTATAAAATGACGCAGAGATCAAGTTTCAAAACAAAGAGTCTTCATCTGACAAAGATCACTCAGCAAACGATGAGAACGGTTCTATTCGAACTGAGAGTGTCCCTCCTTGATCGCTCCCTGAGCTGTATTTAGTTTCCTGAATCAGAGGTTTGAGCACTCCCGTGTTTTACGCGTTTCACACAATCCCAGTTAAACCTGAAAATCTGCGCTAACCGACTCGCAGGGAGAGTTCACGGACGTTTTCAATCTCTCATTCCAGCAGTTAGAGGCTCCCACCTGCTTCAAAGAGCATCAATTATCCTGGTGCCCAAGAAGAGTAGTGTGAGCTGCCTCAAACAACTATCGCCCAGTAACACTAATGTACGAGGAGCGCTTGGCAGCTCTTGGGTTGCATTCATTGGAGGATAGGAGAATGAGAGGAGATCTCATAGAGACACTTCGTATTTTGAAGGCTTTAGAGATGGTGGATGCGGGTAAGATGTTTCCCTTGGTGGGTGAATCGAGGGCAAGGGGGTCATAGTCTGAAAATGAGAGGTTATCCACATAAAACAGAGATTAGGAAGAACTTCTTTAGCCGGAGGGTAATGGATCTGTGCAACTCGCTGCCTCATACAGCAGTGGAAGCCAGATCACTGGGAGTATTTAAACAAGAAATAGACAAGTATCTCACTAGTGAGGACATCAAGGGATATGGGGAAGAGGCTGGAAACTGGAACTAGTGTAGAGTAGTTTAGTGTAGATTTACGGAACAGACTCAATGGGCCTAGCAGCCTGGTTCTGTTCATTTGTCTTGTGAATCTACTGTGATGAAATGCTTCGAGAGGCTGGTCATGGCCAGAATTAACACGTACCTAAATAAAGATCTGGGCCCACTGCAATTCGCCCACCATCACAATCGTTCCACAGCAGATGCAATATCACTGGCTCTCCACTCAGCTCTGAATCACCTCGAAAACAGCATCACGTACATAGGCTACACTTCATCGACTACAGCTCAGCTTTTAACACAATCATACCCTCTGCGCTGGTTAACAAGCTCCAAACTTTGGATCTCTACAACCCTCCCCCCGACCCGTGACTAGATCCTTGATTTTCTCATTGGAAGTCCACAGTCAGCACGGCTCAGTAAAAGCGTCTCCTCCTCACTGACTATCAATGCAGGAGCACCACAAGGATGTGTGCTTAGCCCACTGCTCTACTCACACCCCTGAGCGCAAGGCCCATTCTCTTGGATGTTGCAGTGTGAACGGTGGAGCTCAGTCTCAGCGCAAACATGTGCATCATTCGCCCCCTGCCCCCACCCCGTGGAGTCTGGGACATCCCAGGAGAGGGCGCAGAGAGCAGGTGGCGGCACGAATTGGTTGGCCACAGTCGCCAGAACACTGATGACTGCACAGTGGAGTGCAGCGAATTCTCAGCACGGGAGGTTGAAGAAGATTAAAGATTGACCAAGTCCCCCGCCCTCCCCCCTCCCCGAAGCCCTGTGAGTGCAACTCTGAGCAAGATGGAAAAGTCCACAGAACACGGCTTCATTTGACAATAACCAGAGAATTATCCATTAATGCAAGCAATTACAGGAGATTAGAAGTCTCTCTTAAGGACAGCTTTCATCTTTCAATGGAACTATGGTGAGAGTTCTCAGAATCACAGGATCAGAATCAGGTTTTATCGTCATGAATGTGTCTTGTGGCAGCATTGCAGATGCAAAAATTGCTATAAATATTTTTTAAATATATAATGAAATGTAGAAAATGTAATTTGCAAATTTTAAAATATTTTTAAAATCCACACCACCCAGCGCACGCTCTGTTCTCGCTGCTGCCATCAGGAAAGGGGTGTCGGTGCCACAAGATTCACACCAGTAGGTTCAGGAACAGCTGCGCTCCCTCCACCATCAGACTCCTCAATGACAAACTCAGTCAGGGACTCATTCAAGGACTCTGACTTGTGCATTTTATTGATTTTCTTTTTTGTTCTCTCTGTATTGCACAGTCAATTTGTTGACATTTGTTTTCTCTTTACAGTTCTTTCATTTACATGTGTACATTGTGTACAGTTTTTTTTTGTACAACCAATAATTCTGCCTCAACCGCAGAATAAAGAATCTCAGGGTTGTATGTAACGTCATGGATGTACTTAAATCTGAAATATGAAATAAATAAATTACTACGAAAATAACAGAAAAGTGAGGTCATGCCTGTGGTTCACTGCCTGTTAAAAAATGTACCGGGGGTTGTAGGTTAATTGGGTGTAATTGGGCGGCACCGGCTTGTGGGCTGAAAGGGCCTGTTACCGTGCTGTATGTCTAAAGTTAAATGTTTTAAAATTTACTTTAAATTTTAAAAATTAAGAAATCTAATGGTGGAGAGAAAGAGGCTGCTTTTGTGCCCATGGGTGTGTGTCTTCAGGCTCCTGTCCCTCCTTCCTGATGGTAGCAGTGAGAAGAGGGCCTGGCCTGGGTGCTGGGGGCCCTTGAGGATAGAGGCTGCTTTCTTGAGACACCGCCTCTTGTCGATGCCCTCGGTGGGGTGAAGACTGATGCCCGTGATGGTGCTGGCCGAGTTCACAACTCTGCCTTCTTTTCATGCTGTGTGCATTGGCACCTTCGTGCCAGATCCAATCAGAATGCTCTCCACGGTACTCTTGTAGAAGTTTTCGAGAGGTTTCGGTGACATACCGAATCTCCTCAGACACCTCACAAAGTATAGCCGATGGCGAGCTTTCTTTCTGATTGCATCTTTGTGGAGGCTTCAGGACAGATCCTCGGAGATGTTGACACCCAGGAGGGTGAGGTGCTTGACCTGCTCCACTACTGAGCCCTCGGTGAGGACTGGGTCATGTTCCCCTGACTTCCTCCTGAAGTCCACAGTCATCTCCTTGGTTTTGCTAACGCTGAGCGCAAGATTGTTGGTGTGACACCACTCGACGAGCTGATTTATCTCCCTCCTGTACGCTTCCTCATTTGCCATCTGTACGTTAACATCCCTGCCATCTGGTCTGAATGTCCTAACTGAATTTGAACTCTGGTCTTGCTGGCGTGGTTTGGATTACATAAATGGATCAAACAATGATGTAAGTATTTCAACTCATCCTCCCATTCAATATTCAGTCAAAGTTCAGATTTATTGTCAGGGTACATACATGGCATCACATACAACCCTGAGATTCTTTTTCCTGTGGGCCAATCAGGATTTGTACTTATCGGTAATTGTAACCTGTACTAAAAAACAAACTGATGGTAACTGTACTGAAAAAAAATCCAATAATAAATAACGTGCAAAGTAAGTCTTTAAATGTGTCTCTGAGTTTGTCATTGAGGAGTCTGCTGGTGGAGGGGTGGCAGCTGTTCCCGAACCTGGTTGGTGTGAGTCTTGTGGCACCTCGACCTCTTTCCTGATGGCAGCAGTGAGAACAAAGCGTGTGCTGGGTGGTGTGGATCCCTGATGATCACTGCTGCTCTCTGATGACAGTGTTCCCTGTCGATGTCCTCGATGGTGTGGAGGGTTTTGCCTTTGATGTCCTGGGCTGTGTCCACTACCTTTTGCAGGGCTTTACTCTCAGGGCTATTGGTGTCCCCTAACCTGACTGTGATGCAGTGGATCAGTACACTTTCCACTACAAATATGTGGAAATTTGCCAAGCTTTTCAATGACATGTTGAACCTCATCAGGATGTAGAGGTCCTGACATGGTTTCTCCATGATGACATTGGTGTGTTGGGTCCAGGAAAGATCTGCCAGGATGGTGACTCCCAAGAGCTTACATGTGCTCCCCCTCTCTACCTCTGATTCCCCCCAGTGACCACTGGATCGTGCACCACTGGCTTTCCCTTCCTGAAGCCAACAATCAGCTCCTTAGTTTAGGTGACATTGAGTGCAAGTTGTTGTTGGTGGACCATTCAGCCAAGTTTTCAATCTCCCTCCTGTACACTGACTCATCCCCGTCCTTTATACAACCCACTACCGTGGTATCGTCGGCAAATTTGTAGACGGTGTTATTGTCGTACTGAGCTACCTAGTCATAGGTGTAAAGTGAGTAGAGCAGGGGGCTAAGGACACACCCCTGGGGTGGTCCGGTACTGATGGAGATGGTTTTTATTTGTTTTTATATTATATATACAACACAGTAACAGGCCCCTTTCTGCCCACCCGTTCCAATTACATCCAATTAACATGTTTAACTTATGAACAGTAGAAGAAAATCGGAGCTCCCAGAGGAAACCCACACAGACATGGGGAGAATGTACAAACTCTTTACAGACAGCGTGGCATTCGAACCCTGGTCCTGATCGCTGGCGCTGTAATGGCATTGTGGGCCAAATTGCCTAATTCCGGTCTTATGATCTTTCCCCTTGAAACCTCCTGGACAGACCCCAAAAGCTGGCTGCATCCTAAACCACTCCAACTCTCACCCATTTCAGTGCTTGTTGGCTTGAAACCTTTCTCATTACAGTTCCCCAGGCCTTCAACCCCTCCATAATTCCAAGTGGCATCACGGGCAGCTTGGGTTGTGAAAAGGGCTTTTGGCACGTTGGTCTTCATTAATCAAAGTATTGAGTATAGGAGTTGGGATGTTATAATAAAGTTGTTTAAGACATTGGAGGATTGTGTGCAGTTCTGGTCACCGAACTACAGGAAAGAGATCAATAAGATAGAAAGAGTGCAGAGAAGATTTACTAGAATGTGTTAACATTCTCCTTCATTGGGTTAATGATTTGCAAACTCTTTAACTCATTGACAGGAGGAAGTCAGGGGAACACGACCCAGTCCTCATCAAGGGCTCAGTACTGGGTGTCAACATCTCCGAGGATCTGTCCTCCATATCGATGCAATTGCAGAGAAGGTTCGCTAGCAGCTATACTTTGTGGGGAGTTTGAGGAGATACAGGACGTCAACAAAGATGCTCGAAAACTTCTACAGGTGGACCTTGGAGAGCATTCTGGCTGGTTGCATCACTTTCTGGTATGGAGGTGCCAACGCTCAGGATGAGAAAAATCTCCAGAGGGTTGTTAACTCAACCTGCGACATCACAGGCACCAGACTTCACTCCATCGAGGACATCGACATGAGGCAGAGTCTTAAAAAAACACCCTCTATCTTCAAGGATCCCCACCACTCTGCTACCATCGGGAAAAAGGTACAGGAGCCTGAAGACAAGCACAAGGACAGTTTCTTCCCCTCTGTCATCAGATTCCTGAATTATCAATGAATCAAAGACACTGCCTCACTTTCCATGTAGTAATATATTTTAACTTATTGCTTTATCTGAACATTTGCCCCGTGACGCTGCTGCCAAACACTGAATTTCGTGACTTGTTCATGACAATAAATTCTGATCCTGTTTCTGCAAGGCAGTTTGATTACTACAGGAGGAAACTTTTATTGCAGTTGATGAGAGCACACGTGGAGTGCCTGGTCTCCTTGCCTGCTGGCCCAGGAGATTCACTCAGCTGCTTCCTGAGATCTCAGATTTGCCACTTGAGACTGGTTGGTCTTCTCTAGATTTGAGGTGCTACTACCGAGACCAGATTCAGGGTCAACATTTCCCCCAGCCGAAGTGTCTAGAGCCAGGGGCCACAGTTGCACAGTGAGATCGAGAGGGGAGCGGGGAGAAAGGTGGAATTCCCTGGCCCAGAGCACAGTGGGAGTTTGGTGATTGCGAAGACAGAGGAGGATGGATTTAGGGGAAATCTAGGGAGAGTTGGAGGAGTGTGTTGCAGATGTAAATAGTAAATGGAGGTGCATTAAATGTGGTATATTTGGATTTCCAAAAGGCCTAGGGCAAGGTGCCGGGCATGAGGCTGCTGGACCAGATGTGAGCCCGTGGAATTACAGGAAGTACTAGCATGGGCAGAGCAACGGCTGGTCAGCAGGAAACAGAGAGTGGGAATGGAGGGATCCTATTTAGGTTGGCAGTGGTGGTCCGATGTGGGGGCCACTTCTTCTTCTCTCGTCTGTAATTATCTGGATTACAGAATTAATGGTGGAGGATACAGAGATAGGTAGAGGGGCAGGTAGTGAGGAGGCAACAGAGAGGCAGCAAAGGGACTTGGACAGATGAGGAGGATGGGCAGAGAAGTGGCAAATGAAATACAACGTCAGAAAGCCTTCGGTCATGCTCGTTGGGGGGAGGAATAAAAGGGCAGACGATTATTTGGATGAGGAGAAGATTCAAAATTTGGATGTGCAAAGGTAGATTCAGGCGCCTGCCTACATTTTGTTCATAACTTGACGAAGGGATCAAGCCCCCAAAACATTGGTGATGGACCTTTATCTTCACTACACTAAGGACCTGGTTTGACCTGCTGAGTTTCTCCAGCGTCGTGGAAAAGGGCTCCCCATTGAACCAAAGGAAGGGTCAGATCCTCTCGCATAGGGTCAGCAGTGTTCATTACAGACACAACAAATTACTCAACAGCATCGTACGAAATATTGCAAGCCTTTATTCATGTACTGAGATTTCAGATAATGCAGGGGAAGCAAAATAATGAACGTTCTGGCGCGCACATCAGCTTTCAATCATGAACTACATCACAGCTATTTACAGTCTGCTTGTGGGATAGAACCAGGCCTTCACTGTGATCACCTACAAGTGAACCAGTCTTCACAGCAGCATGTGGGACCATCATCTTACCATGAGGAGCTAAATCATGTCAGAAGGATTCCCCATGGGAGATGTGTCTCCCCCTCCCGATCTACACATCCCAAATCAACCAATCACGTCAACAGGTATCCCTATGAATTAATGTGTGTCTGCATCTGTGTGTGTGTGAGTGTACGTGTGTGAGTGTTTGTGTGTGTGTGTGTGTGTGTGTGTGTGTGTGTGTGTGTGTGTGTGAGTGTATGTGTGTGTGTGTGTGTTTGTGTGAGTGTGTGTGAGTGTTTGTGTTTGTGTGAGTGTGTGTGTTTGTGTGAGTGTGTGTGTGATGGTTATGTCTGTATCCATTTTCCCGTGGGGAGTGTGTGTGTTGTCTGTCTGTTTGCATGTATTATCCTATCTGTTTGTTGCGTGTGTCTTGCTATCAGGACCTGTCCCTGTGTGCATCTGCTTATCTGTTCAGGTCTGTCTGTGTGTATTTATCTGCCTGTGTTGTCTGTCTGTCATTCTCAGTGTGCCTATTAGTCTGTGGCCAAGTGTGTATACCCTTTTGCCTGTCTGACTGTGGGTCTGGTCAGCGGTTGAGGGTCGATCAGACTGCCTCACCCACAGGTGGAATGCCCTGGTGAATATGCTCCTGGAAGACGGGGACGGTAGGGCTGTGGACCCGACCCAGGGTGACAATGTAGGCATGTCTGGGTGAAAGCACCGTCCACACCTACTTTGCAGTGGCATCTCGCTCCACAGATGTAGCAAACAGCACGTACATCAGGGGTTCAGTGGAAAATTGGGCAAACACTTCTCACAGGACAAAGTCTCCATCAGAGGGCAGAGAAAAACGACGTTGCCAGCTTAAAATGACGGTGGCTCCTGCCCAGGAACAAACCCTTCTCCCGCAGTTCCCCCTGAACCAAGACAATATTCTCCGTGTGAGGGAACCAATCATTACCAGTTGAAGAGCCACATCGCAAAGAATTACATCAAATAAATAAAAAAGTTTATTTTTTAGGATAATTTTTAATATAATATATATTTATATATATATACAGTGGATGGTTAAGTATCACTGGAACAGAACACACTCTTTCTTCCACAGCCCGAAGTGCATGTTCAGATCCTTCTCAGGACACCCAGTGATGATCAATGTGTTGGTCTGCAGTTTGCTTCTCCGCTCTCCTCTCCCCCTTCGGAAATGCCCACGGCTTCTTGGATGTCGCCTCCCGGGCGGTCGCTCCCGCATGCCCGCGACTCCCCGGCTAGTCCTCGGAGGTGACGTCTATGTCATCAGGACTGGACTGTTTGGTGGCCAACCTCCAGCGGTTGACGTGATGGGAGCCTTTCTTCTTCTGCTGGGAGTCGGCCCCTTCCTCCTCCAGCTTCTGTCGCTTGTACTTGGTCCTCCTGTTTTGGAACCACACCTTCACCTGAAATGAGGAATGAGAATCAGAATTTCATTGCCATGAACATGTCACCAAATTCGTTGCTTTGCGGCAGCCTCACAGTTGCAAATATTCCCATAAAATCACATTTAAACGGAAGTAAATTAGTGCCAAAATGAGGTTCATTGTCCATTCAGGAATCTGATGGCGGAGGGGAAGAAGCTGTTTTTGAGCCGCTGGGTGTTTGTCTTCAGGCTCCTGCACCTCCTTCCCGATGGTAGTAGAGAGAAGAGGTAAAAGAACACAGAAATGCTAGAGGAAGTCAGCCGGTCTTGCAGCATCCATAGGAGGGAATGATATATTACCGACGTTCAGGCCTGAGCCCTTCTTCAAGCTAAAGCCAGGCAGGCATCTTAATTAAAGACAAGAGATTAATGGGGAAGAATGAGAGAGGGAAGAGTCCAGGCCTAACTACCAAAAAGTGTTAATTGTCAGGGCCCTTGAGGATACAGGCTTCTTTCTTGAGATGCCACCTCAATGGAGTGAAAACTGCTGCCCATGACGGTTCTCAACTCTCTGTCCTGTTCATTGACACCTTCGTACTAGACAGTGAAGCAACCAGTGGGAATGCTCGCCACGATACTCCTGCAGAAATTGGCAAGTGTCTTTGGTGACATACCCAATCTCCTCAAACACTTCAGGAAGTATTGCTCCTGACGAGCCGCCTTCGTGATTGCATCGGCGTGGAGGTCCCAGAAGAGTTCAGGTTCATGTCTGAGATCAGGCCTAGTCCAAAACAGAGCATCATCACAGAGTAGGACACTGTGATGGTCATCAACCACATCCAGTGGCTCAATGACCCATCAAGTTTGTATTCAGACTTAAGTCAAGTTCATTCTCATCTGCTTGTACAAGAACAACCCGACGAAACAGCGTTCTCCGGTCCTCAATGCAAAACACGCAGACACACAACCAGACATAACACACGTACATTCGAGCTATACATCCACAGGACAAGTATTTCATCTATAAATAAATAGATGTTTTTGTACAAATGAGAGTCTCGGAGGGTCAGTGTAGGGTGTGATGACCTATGTAAACCTACTCCATAATAATCTAAATCTTCCCTACTCACACCCATAATTCACTACTAATCTTCAAAGATGAGCCTATCAAAGAGTCTTTTAAATGTCCCTATTGTACCAGCCTCCACCACCACGCCCAGCAATGCATTGCAGGCACCCACCACTCTCAGTGTGTAAAATGCACATCTCCCCTAAACTTCCCTCCACTCACCTTAAACCAGTGTCCTCAGGTATTTGCCATTGTCGCCCCGATCTGAGTCCCTCAAAATCTACCTCTATTAAGTCATCTCTCATTCTTCACCGCTCCAAAGAGAAAAGCCCCGCTCTGTTATCGTTGCTTCATTTGATGTGTTCACTCATCCTGTTAAGTCCCTGGTTCTTCTTTGGCTTGGCTTCGCGGACGAAGATTTATGGAGGGGGTAAAAGTCCACGTCTGCTGCAGGCTCGTTGGTGACTGACAAGTCCGATGCGGGACAGGCAGACACGGTTGCAACGGTTGCAAGGGAAAATTGGTGGGTTGGGGTTGGGTGTTGGATTTTCCCTCCTTTGTCTTTTGTCAGTGAGGTGGGCTCTGCGGTCCCTGGTTAAATCACCTTAATACCTCATAGTCCTTGCCTTTCCAAATTCAACTGTCTCTTAGAATCCCCTCTCGGAACTGACACACCACGGGCCTTGCCTGACTTGTTGAGATTTTACAGTATTTTTTGTCTTTATTTCGGAGATCCATCATCTGCAAGTTTTTATTTTAATTGTTTTGGTAGGAGGGGAGTTCTCTCACATAGTTCCCTGCCCATTACCTCTCATGCCTCCCAACAGTAACTGGTCATGGTCCTCCTTTTCAGAAAATGGGGTGGACATGGAGATAGAACATAGAGCACGACAGCACATTACAGGCCCTTCAGCCCTCAATGTTCTGCTGACCCTTTAAAAAAATGCTAAACCCTCCCTACCTCGTAACCCTCTATTTTTCTTCCATCCATGTGTCCTAAGAGTCTCTAAAATGCCCCTAATGTTTCAGCCTCCATCACCATCCCTGGCAAGGCATTCCAGGCCCCCACAACTCTCTGTATAAAAAACTTACCCCTGACATCTCCCCTAAACTTCGCTCCCTTCTCTTTGTACACACATCCTCTGGTGTTTGCTATTCCTGCCCTGGGAAACAGGTGCTGACCGTCCACCCTATCTATGCCTCCCATAATCTTGTAGACCTCTATCGTCTCCTCTCATCCTTCTAGGCTCCAAAGAGAAAAGTCCCAGCTCTGCTCACCTTGCCTTATAAGACTTATTTTCCAATCCAGGCAACATCCTGGTAAATCTTCTCTGCCCCCTCTCCATATGATGAGGGACAGTTCTTACAAGAAAGTATCACCAACACTCTGTTCTGGTCCAACCAAAATGACATTACTGCCAAGAACGTACACCATTGCCACTACTACCTTTAAAGCCAAAAGAGATTCAGCATGTTTCTTATGTCCCTTACCAATTTTTATGGCTGTACCATAGAGAGTACAGGTGTAACCCGCTTTACAAATGCTCGCTTTACGCAAATTTGCTTTGACGAAGAAACCTGCGTTCACTTTTACAAAAGGATTTTTGCTTTTAGAAAAAGGTGGTAAAAGCAGCGGGGCGTGATAGAGGCTGCGTGCCCACCCCGAACTGCTCTTCCTCTCTCTCCTACATCCCAGTCTCCTGTACCTCCCACCACCCCAAACTCCAAAGATTCAGCCAAATGACACTGTACCTAGATTATTTCTACTTTATTGATCATCCAGGAGCCTTGCCGTTCGGCGTGGGCGATCATGTCTCTCCATCTGTCACGATCTCTGCCCCTCCAAATTGTAGCCATTGCCTCCCCTGTTCTCCTTCGGTGAGGGCTCCATCTTTGAGCTGAGACCATAGTCGATGTTGAGTTCATGATTAAACAGGGATAAATTACTGAAGTGGTTTCCCGTTGCCTTCTTCAGTTGCAGTGTCCGTATTGGACGGGTCACCCTGGCCAGAGATCATCAGATTCATCTGCCCAGCGGTTTTAGTTTTACAACCATAAATTCCAGTTTGTAGAATCAGCTTGTAAAAACCATCCTCCATCTGCAAACCATGGCTTCACATGACCCTGATTGAGAGGTTAAACAGGTCCCACACCTTTCCCAAGGGTGACCTGTAAGCTATTGGCCGGAAGAGGTACCTTGCACCTCTAATTGCACAGCACCGACACCAGTCGGTGGGCTGTGTATTTATCATATCATTCCTGCTTTTAATAAATGTTAGTAATATTTTAGATTTTAAGTGTTTTTTGGTATGATTTGGTGGGTTATTTTCTGGGTCTTGGAATACTGAAAATGTTTCCCATAGAAATCAATGGTAATCATTTCTTTGCTTTACACCATTACGGCTTATGAAAGGTTCGTAGGAACACTCTAGTTTCATCAGGCAGGGTATACCTGTGTCCCATGTGGATGCACCACATCTTAGAGCTTGAATGGCACGGCCCAAGTCCGCGAGAATCGGCAGAGAGTTGTGAATGTGTCTCAGACCATCACACTATCTATCGACTCCCTCCACATCTGTCAAAAGCCACCAACACATCCTACCCCTCCTCCACCCTCCTGTCGGCCATTCATTTTGTGACATACTCATGACAATAAATTCTGATTCTGAGAAGATGCATTAGCTTGAAAGCACAAACCTTCAGGTTCAAGGACAGTATATTTCTTGCTGTCATCAGGCTCTTGAATGAGCCTCATATTGGTTAAAAGAATGCTGCCTGTGCATTTTTTAACTGATTTTTTTTCTCTGTAATACTATACTTTCATAGTAACTGCTGTAGTTAGGGCTGGGTTGATCTGTCTGGATAACACACAAAATAAAGCTTTTCATTGTATCTCAATACATAGGATTTTACTTTGGGCTTGACTGCTGCTTGTCTTGGAACTTTGTTTCCGATTGTTCAAGTTCAAATTCATATTTATTGTCACATGTTCCAAAGATGCAGTGATCAAAGTTGTTTTGCGAGCAGTCCTGTTGAATATTTCATGCTAGTACATCAAGAAAGGCACAGTACAAAGAGTGCAGAAATATAGTGAGAGATCAATATGTACAGAGCAAAGGCTCACATGGAGTTCATTCAGGAGTCTGATAACAGCAGGAATAAAATTTCCTTGAATCTGATGGCACGTAACCTCACTCTTGTTAACTTCTTCCTGATATTAGCTGCTTTATTTAAAGCAGTGGGAAGTGTAGATTAAATCAATGGAGGGAAGGGAGTGTGTGTGATGGTCTGAGCCACATTCACAACTTTCTGCCGTTTCCTGGGCAGAGCAGTTCCTGTCCCACACAGTGATGCACCCCAACGGAATGCTCTCACAGGTGCCCCTTTAGCGGTTGTTCGGGGATGCAGGTGACATGTCGTATTTCCTCAGGGCTACTGAGAAAATCAAGTCAGGTTCCTTGTCATCTGATTGCGCAAGGTTTTTATTCCTGGCTTGGCTTCACGAACGAAGATTTAGGGAAGATCGTAGATGTGGGCACATCCTTCGAGCCTGAACAATGGCTTTTTTTAGGTGGAGGGCAGTGTGCGCAGTACTGGCCCCACCCTTTACACCTGGGGTTTATCTGCCATGGCCTAGCAAGCTGGAACTGTGACAGCCGGGTCCTCAGGTCATAGGGTTTATGTTGGAGTGTCCTTCTCCCAGATGGATGGCCTGACCAGGCTATTGAGCCCCTTCTGCCTGGGTTTGAAATCAGAGTTTCCCTTCTCTTAGGCTGACTGCCAACCAAGGCTACCCATCCAGTTATACCGCCGGATACTTGGTTGTTCCATGATGCATAAAACTCGGTGAAAATGGGGGACATCGACGAGAAGGTGTTGCTACGGAAGCAGTAATGTAGGAGAGGCCATTTGCAGTAACCTGACAGTGGCCACGTGGCGATCACTACCCCAAGAAAGGAGAGGCGATGGATTACGCATTCACTTTCCCTAGGTAAGCGGGACATCTGGCCCAAGCCTCGACTGCACCTGCACAAGTACATCTGACAAAACAGCGTTCTCTGGTCCTCAGTACGTTGGTACGCTTTCTGGGCCACAATTTGAGTGTGGGTGGACCAGGACAGGTCATTGGAAATGTTTCCCTCATGTACATGAAATGTAAAGCTGCTAACTATCTCCACCTCACACCATTGATGTGGAGCAGAGAGTGAGCACCACCTTCTTGAACTGGTAGGTGTGTTCGATGTATTTCTGCAGGGTTGAGGGTGCCGGTATACAGGGTGGTGCTGCTCTGGTCACTAGAACCATTTCTGCCTCCGCAAGGAGCAGACTGCAAGCTGTGGGGAGGATGGACAGGAACACACTGTGTTCTGACAGGCGTGTGTGTGTGTGTGTGTGTGTGTGTGTGTGTGTGTGTGTGTGTGTGCGTATGTGTGTGTGTGTGTGTGCGTATGTGTGTGTGTGTGTGTGTGTGTGTGTGCGCGTATGTGTGTGTGTGTGTGTGTGTGTGTATGTGTGTGTGTGCGTATGTGTGTGTGTGTATGTGTGTGTGCGCGTATGTGTGTGTGTGTATGTGTGTGTGCTTATGTGTGTGTGTATGTGTGTGTGTGTGCGTATGTGTGTGTGCGTGTGTGTGTGTGCGCGCGCGTATGTGTGTGTGCGTGTGTGTGTGTGTGTGTGTGTGTGTGTGTGTGTGCGTGTGTGCGTGTGTGTGTGTGTGTGTGTGTGTGTGTGTGTGTGTGTGTTTGTGTGTGTGCGTGCATGAGGATGCGACTCTGTGATGTTCTCACTCCCCAGTCAGTTCCCTCCATAATGAGATGCAAAAGAACACGGAGTGCGGAGTTGGGTTAGGCAGGAAAACCATAAGATTTACATAGATCTCTCTACTCAAACAGGAGCACCCAGCACAAAGTGAGAGAGAGAGAGAGAGAGAGAGAGAGAGAGAGAGAGAGGGAAAATGAGAGTGAGAAGAGAGAGAGAGGGAAAAAGAGGAAGCTTTGGAGAAAGAGAAAGAGGGTGAGGGAGAAAGAAAGTAAGAGAGAGACAGAAGGAAAATGACAGTGAGGAGAGAGAGTGAGAAGGAGAGAGGGAAAAAGAGGAAGAGAAAAAGAAGGTGAGAGAGAGAGAGAGAGAGGAAGGAAGAAAGAGAGAGGGGAGGGCCAAACCTCTCAAAATGTCACTGGAAAAAGGAGCGCCAATTAATCCATCAACCTGCTGCCCCGTAATCCTGCATATGTTCCAAATATTTATCTTGTAACGACAGAAGGCATTCGGCACGCTTGCCTTCATCGATTAGAGCACTGAGTACAGGAGCAGGGACAGCATGTTTCAAATCGACAAGACGCTGGTGAGACCGCACTTGGAGGATTGTGTTCAGTTCTGGTCACCAAGCTGTAGGAACGGTATCATCAAACTGGAGAGGGTCCAGAAAAGATTCACAAGCAAGTTACCAGGATGAGTGGAGAGGGTGTGGGGGTGGGATGGAAGGGAAGAGTGGGTAAGGAACTTCGTATTCCTGGTGAAGACCCATCCTGGGACCTCCATGTCAATGCAATTGTGAAGAAAGCTCACCAGTGGCTATACTTAGTGAGGAGTCTGAAGAGATTTGGTACATCATCAAAGACTCTCACCAATTTCTACATGTGGTCTGTGGAGAGCATTCTGTCTGGTTGCATCACTATCTGGTATGGACGTGTCAATGCACAGGACAGGAACAGGCTCCAAAGAGTTGTGAATTCGGCCAGTGGCATCACAGACTTCTATTAAGGACATGTACAAGAGTCAGAGGCTGAAGAAAGCAACCTCTATCCTCAAGGACCCTCACCACCCAGGCTATGTCCTCTTCTATAACCATATAACCAAGTACAGCACAGAAACAGGCCATGATGGCCCTTCGAGTCCGTGCCAGTTCACTTGAACTACTCCGCTAGATCCCCCCTACCGCTTGCCACCCATAATTCTCCAACCTCGTCATATCCATGTACACATCCAACCTTCTCTTAAATGTCAGAAGGGACCCTGCTGCAACTATCTCCTCTGGAAGATCATTCCATTCTGCCACCACTCTCTGAGTGAAGAAGCCACCTCTAACATTTCTCCTAAAGAGCTGCCCCCTTACCCTCAACTTGTGCCCTCTTGTTCCAACCTCCTCTGCCCTCAGGGAAAAGAGTCTAATCACTTCTAGTCTATCAATTCCCTTCATAATTTTAAATACCTCTATCAAATCCCCTCTCAGCCATCTATGTTCCAGTCTCTTTAATCTTTCTCCGTACTCTAGATGTTGTAAGTCAGGCAACATCCTTGTAAACTTTCTCTGCACCCTCTCCACCTTATCTATATCCTTCCTATAATTTGGAGACCCGAACTGAACACAATACTCCAAACCAGGCCTCACCCATGCCTTAAACAATCACAGCATCACTTCCCAACTCCTATACTCTACGCTATGATTTATGAAGGCCAGCAAACCACATTCCTTCTTAACCACTCTGTCTACATGGGAATCCACCTTCAATGAACTCTGTACCATAACTCCAAGACCCCTCTGTTCCTCTGCATTCCTCAATGCCCTCCCCTTAACTGCTACCGTTCAGGAAGGAGGTACAGGAGCCCTGAAGATCAACACCCAACAGTACGAAAACAAGTTCTTCCCCTCTGCCATCAGATTTCTAAATGAACAATGAATCACAGACATGACCTCACTTTCTTTTTTATCCACTCATTTTTTTTTAATTTTGTATTTACGGAATTGTAATTTATAGCAATTTTGCACCTTGTTCTGCACCACACTGCTGCCAAGAAACAAGTTTCGGCACATCATGACACGTGTTCATGACAATAAACCGGATTCTCATTCAGTATGCTCTGAGCTTGCTTTATCCGCCTGGAAGAGGCCAGAGCTGGAGTGCAGTCCCTCTGGCAGAGCAGGCCATCCACATTCCCAGATATCCTGAACCTGCCCATAGGGTCTAACACCATATCCGCCCCAGAGCCCCTACCTTAATGTGACAACCGCACAAGACGTTGGTTGCCCAGCTAGAGTCGATCCTTAAGGATGAGGTGATGAAATACCTGGAGATGCACGACAGGATAGGTCCGAGTCAGCATGGTTTTTTAAAGGGTAGATCCTGCCTGACCAACCTAAGAGTTTTTTTGAAGAAATCTCAAGTAGGATAGACAGAGGGGAGGCTGTGGATGTTGTCTATTTAGATTTTCAAAAGGCTTTCGATAAGGTGCCTCATATTAGGCTGCTAAATAAGATGAGGGCCCAGGGAATTACAGGGAATTTATTAAACTGGATAGAGAAGTGGCTGATAGGCAGGAAGCAAAGGGTTGAAATTAAGGGTTCCCGTTCTGGATGGCTGCCTGTAACTAGTGGTGTTCCGCAGGGGTCGGTTTTGTTGTATACAATTTATATTAATGATTTGGATTGTGGTATGAATGGTTTTGTGGCCAAATTTGCAGATGACACCAAGACAGGTGGCGGAGTAGGAAGTGTAGTGGAAACTATAAAGTTGCAGAAGGATATGGACAGATTAGGAGACTGGACAAAATTAGGGCAGATGAGATTTAACATAGAGAAATGTACAGTTGTACATATTGGCAGTGGAAATAAACAGGCAGAATACTATTTGGATGGGATGAAAATTCAGGCCTCGCCTGTGCAAAGGGACCTGGATTTCCTCGTGCATGGAAACCTAAAAGTTAATGACCAGGTGGGATTGGTAGTGAAGAAAATGAATGCTATGTTGGCCTTCATTTCAAGAGGAATAGCATATAAGAGAAATGAGGGGTTGATGGGGCTCTATGGGGCACTGGTGAGGCCACATTTGGAGAACTGTGTACAGTTTTCGGTCCCTTATCTTAGAAAGAATGTAATGTTGGAGAGGGTACAGAGGAGATTTACTAGGATGATTCCCGGAATGCAAGGACTAACGAACGAGGAGCGTTTGGGTTGTATTCATTGGAGTAGAGGAGAATGAGAGGAGATCTCATAGAGGCATTTTGTATTTTGAAAGGTTTAGATAGGGTGGATGCAGATAAGATGTTTCCTTTGGTGGGTGAATCGAGGACAAGGGGTCATAGTCTGAAAATGAGAGGTTATCCATATAAAATACAGACTAGGAAGAACTTCTTTAGTCAGAGGGTCGTGGATCTGGGGAACTCGCTGCCGCATACAGCAGTGGAAGCCAGATCACTGGGAGTATTTAAACAAGAAATAGACAAGTATCTCATTAGTGAGGGTATCAAGGGATATGGGGAAAAGGCCGGAATTTGGAACTAGTGTAGAGTAGTTTAGTGTAGATTTACGGAACAGACTCGATGGGCTGAGTGGCCTGGTTCTGATCCTTTGTCTTGTGATCTTGTTATATCATTAAGATGCAAAGGGTGCAAAAAAGATTCACGAGGATGTTCAGGCTAGAAATGTAAGGAGAGGCAGGTCAAGCTGGGACTTTTCTCTATGGACCATTGGGACGCTGAGGGGGTGACCTTATCAAGGTTTATAGAATACGATGGTCAGGAATAAAGTAGTTTAAAACTAAAGGGTGTAGGTCAGTGGCTCTCAACTTTTTTCTTTCCACTCACATCCCACTTTAAGTAATCCCTATGTCATAGTAAGGGGTGGCTTAAGGTGGGATGTGAGTGGAAAGAAAAAGTTTGAAAACCACTGTTTTAATCGTCCCTCATTGACTTGTTATGTGCACGGTTTCAGAACTCCAAAGGAAATGGGCCAATGACAATTTTTCCCAAGCAAAATATTTCACTAACAATTGGGTCGAGAGCAGCGATTCTCAACCTTCCTTCCCACTCACATCCCACCTTAAGCAATTCCTTACTAATCACAGAGCCCTGATGGCACAGGGATTACTTAAAGTGGGATGTGAGTGGAAGGTAAAAGGTTGAGAACCACTGGTGTAGATTTAAGGTGATGGGGAAAGATTTAAAAGGGTCCTGAGAGATACATAGTTCACACAGATGGTGGGTACATGGGCGAGATGCCAGGGAACGTGGTAGAGGCAGGGCCAATTGCAACATTTAAAATACAGACAGGATCATGAATAACATAACCAGAACATAATAAATAGAAGCAGGAGGCCATCCGGCCCATCGAGCCTGCACCTCCATTCATTAAGATCACAGCTGCTCTGGCCATGGATCCAGCTCCACCTATTCCACTTTTCCCCGACTATGCATAAATCTATCTCACTGTGTCTTAAATATATTGCATGAAGCAGCCTCTACTACTTCCTTGGGCTGAAAATTCCCCTGCCTTCTCTGGCTCATTCTCTCTCTCTCTCTCTCTCTCTCTCTCTCTCTCTCTCTCTTTCTTTCTCTTCGCTGCTGCCTTCCATCTCCCTCTTTCTACTGTCTGCCCCTCTCTCTGTGTATTCTGCCCTGCCTCTCTCTCTCTCTCTCTCTTTCTCTTCGCTGCTGCCTTCCATCTCCCTCTTTCTACTGTCTGCCCCTCTCTCTGTGTATTCTGCCCTGCCTCTCTCTCTCTCTCTCTCTCTCTCTCTTTCTCTTCGCTGCTGCCTTCCATCTCCCTCTTTCTACTGTCTGCCCCTCTCTCTGTGTATTCTGCCCTGCCTCTCTCTCTCTCTCTCTCTTTCTCTTCGCTGCTGCCTTCCATCTCCCTCTTTCTACTGTCTGCCCCTCTCTCTGTGTATTCTGCCCTGCCTCTCTCTCTCTCTCTCTCTCTCTCTCTTTCTCTTCGCTGCTGCCTTCCATCTCCCTCTTTCTACTGTCTGCCCCTCTCTCTGTGTATTCTGCCCTGCCTCTCTCTCTCTCTCTCTCTTTCTCTTCGCTGCTGCCTTCCATCTCCCTCTTTCTACTGTCTGCCCCTCTCTCTGTGTATTCTGCCCTGCCTCTCTCTCTCTCTCTCTCTCTCTTTCTCTTCGCTGCTGCCTTCCATCTCCCTCTTTCTACTGTCTGCCCCTCTCTCTGTGTATTCTGCCCTGCCTCTCTCTCTCTCTCTCTCTCTTTCTCTTCGCTGCTGCCTTCCATCTCCCTCTTTCTACTGTCTGCCCCTCTCTCTGTATATTCTGCCCTGCCTCTCTCTCTCTCTCTCTCTCTCTCTCTCCATTTTTCTCTCTCCCCCCTTCCTCTCTCTTTCTAGGAGGAGCAGTTCCTCCTCAACTCCATCCTAAATCTACTCCCCTGAATTTGAAGTTCTGTCCCCAGTTCTAATATCACCTACCAATGGAAACAACTTTCCTGCCTCTAGTCTTTCATAATTTTATGTTTCTCTATGATCCCCTCTCATTCTTCTGAATTCCAGTTAGTACAGTCCCAGATGATTCAATAACCCCTTTCACACCTGTGTCCCACTAAATTGGCCTGGGATAGGAATGGGGGTGGGGCTTTTCACACTTGACCACTCCTAATGTGGGACACTGAACGCTTTCACACTTGCACGGAGCCATCCCGGGGTTAAGACTGTTCTACCTTCTACCGGTGACATCACGATGTCTTGAGTGATGGTGGACCTGCCCTAAATATGATCTTATATTTAAGCAACGTTAATCATGCCTAATCATGACATAATTAAGCTTTATATAGAGCACAGTTTAAGCCCTTCAGCCCCTGTTGTTGTTGTGCCAGCCTATATAAACCCTTTGTCTCTTCTTTGGCTTGGCTTCACGGATGAAGATTAATGGAGGGGTAATGTCCACGTCAGCTGCAGGCTTGTTTGTGGCTGACAAGTCCGATGCGGGACAGGCAGACACGGTTGCAGCGGTTGCAAGGGAAAATTGGTTGGTTGGGGTTGGGTGTTGGGTTTTTCCTCCTTTGTCTTTTGTCAGTGAGGTGGGCTCTGCGGTCTTCTTCAAAGGAGGTTGCTGCCCGCCAAACTGTGAGGTGCCAAGATGCGCGGTTTGAGGCGATATCAGCCCACTGGCGGTGTCAATGTGGCAGGCACCAAGAGATTTCTTTAGGCAGTCCTTGTACCTCTTCTTTGGTGCACCTCTGTCTCGGTGGCCAGTGGAGAGCTCGCCATATAACACGATCTTGGGAAGGCGATGGTCCTCCATTCTGGAGACGTGACCTACCCAGCGCAGTTGGATCTTCAGCAGCGTGGATTCGATGCTGTCGGCCGACTTTTATTCATAAGGTTTATTCACCCTTTGTAAATGGAAGATTTAAACTGTGTTTTTTTACTTTTGCACCCTTTGCTTCTGCAAGGCTGAGAACCTGCTTTTTTTTTTATAACCAGCAGACATAAGCTAAATTCCACCAAGGGGCTAGAGATGCTGTTATCTGAAGAAAGGACATCTGTGTACCAAGAACATTTAATCTTCCTGCTTGTTTTAGACACAGACTGTCAGAGGCCTAGCCTTGATGCAAAGTAAACCATTGTATTCAAAGTGATAAGCTGAAAATTATGTTATTCGATAGAAGCCTAGCGTGCTAGCTTGCTCGCTTATCTTTCTTGCTGTGCTGGGAATAGGGGCTTGGGTAAGCAGTTTTTGGGTAGTTTAAGCCATGGTCCCGCTGCTGAAGTGAGAGAATCTCCGAGAGGTGGCAATATCTCTCAGCAAGAAGAAGAACTTTTAGAGTCCAGCCAACGTCCCGGTCGGGGGAGGTGGAGAAGCTGCTACCGGAGCCCTGACAACCTACTACAGGTGTGCAGTCGCTGCCTCGCTTCGGCAGTTGGGACCAGTCCAGACGTTGATAAGTATAGTTGAGAAGGGCTTGCATATTGTAGTGTGAAATCAGCTTTAGATTTAGTAATAAAGATTTGTATAAACTGAAGTGCTCTCGGTTTGTGTGTCTATTTTCTTTCGGAAGCTCAAACACTGTGACCAATCTAAAACGAACATAATGAGAGGTACAAGTTTACCCAAGACATCCTTATAAGGGACCATGGGAAGGTGCTAGCAAGTTGTTAGTGCTAATGCACACAATTTATAAAGACTGTGGGAAAATGCTACCAACTTTCCCACGCTGTTTAAAAATTGTCCACTATTGCTATTTATTTCTTCTCTTTCTCTCCCTCTCTCTCTCCCTCTCTCTCTCTCTCTCTCTCTCTCTCTCTCTCTCGCTGCAACTCTCCCACGCCAAAGTTTATCCCTTCATTTTATTTTTTTCATCTGTCATGTTCCTGTACTCATGCAAAAACTTGGGTCATTTCAGTCTATGATTCTGTGGTCTAACCAGAGTTTGATAGAGCTGTAACATTACCTCATGTCTCTTGAATTCAACTTTCCGACTAATAAAGGCTAACATCCATTTCACACTTGCCTGATCGCAATGCCGGCATCTGCAGACGCCAGGGATTGTACTAGGAGTTGAGGGCATCAATCCCCAGTGGGATATGACATCATCCTGATGCCAGTGTTGAGCTGATTTTGCTTTCACACTGGACAATTTAATTCCTGGGACTACATGCAAGTGTGAAAAGGGCGAATGCCTTCTCATCGGCCAACCCCTTCAACCCTGGAATCAACCTGGTGAACCTCTGCTGCACTGCCTCCAAAGCGAATATATTCTTCCTCAAGGAGACCAGAACTGCACACAGTTGTGGGAATGGGATCCAGTGTGAACTAGCCAATTGCATGCGATGGTAGAAATCAGAGAATGGCATTGGAAGTTGCTTTCCAGGATGAAGGCAGTGGTATCCTGCAGGGATGAGTTCTGGGTCCTGGTTGTGGATCAGCGACATTAGCAATTTGAATGAGAATGTCCAAGGTATGACGAATGGGTTTAGAACATAGAATAGTAGGGCCAGAATGTTGCGCCAACCTATCTACACCCACTCCAGCTTCAATCTAACCCATCCAAACCTCACACCCGGAGCCCACTCTTTGTCTTCCCTCTATGGGCCAATCTAAGAGTTTGAGGATCACACCAAGGTTGTTGATATGGTGGACAGAGAAGAAGGTTATCTTAGGTCACACCAGAATTTCAGCCAATTGGATAAGTGGGCAAAGGATTGGCAGATGGAATTTAACTTAAACCAGTGTGAGGTAATGTAGTTTGGGGGAATAAACCAGGCAGGTTGCACACAGTGAATGGCAGAGGCCTGCAGAACAGAGAAATCTCAGGGTACAAGTATATATGGAACATACTGTATATCAGTACTACCTTTGACCACAATATCTGTACTGTATAGAACATAGAACGTAACAGCACAGTACAGGCCCTCAATGTTGTGCCGACCTATATGTTTGTACCAAAAAAATTAAAAAGCTAAACCCCCCCCCCTCCCTATGCCGTAACCCTCTATTTATTTCCATCCATGTGCCTGTCTAAGAGTCTCTTAAATACCCTTAATGTTTCAGCCTCCACCACCATCCCCGGTAAGGCATTTCAGGCCCCCACAACTCTGTGTAAAAAAAACTACCCCTGATGGCTCCCCTAAACTTCCCTCCCTTCACTTTGTACCAATGTCCCCTAGTGTTTGCTATTCCTGCCTTGTGAAGTAGGCACTGGCTGTCCACGCTATCTATGCCTCTCAGAATCTTGTAGACCACTATTAAGTCTCCTCTCATCCTTCTTTGCTCCAAATAGAAAAGTCCCAGCTCTGCTAACCTGGCCTCATAAGACTTGTTTCCCCAATCCAGCCAACATCTTGGTAAATCTCCTCTGTACCCTCTCCATAGCTTCCACATTCTTCCTGTAATGAGGTATCCAGAACTGAACACAGTGCTCTAAGTGGGGTCTCACCAGAGATTTGTAGAGTTGCAACACGCCCTCACGATTCCAACTCAATCCCACTACAATGTTAGCCTTTATTAGTTGGAAAGTTGAATTCAAGAGACATGAGGTGATGTTACAGCTCTATCAAACTCTGGTTAGACCACAGAATCATAGAAGAACCGTAACATTACAGCACAAAAAAAAGGCCCTTTCAGCCCTTCTAGTCTGTGCTGAACTGTTTTTTTGCCTACTCCCACTGACCTGCACCCAGTCCATATCCCTCCATACCCCTCCCATCCATGTACCTGTCTAAATTCTTCTTAAATGTTAAAATTGAGCCCACATTCACCATTTCAGCTGACAGCTCATTCCACACGCCCACCGCTCTCTGTGTGAAGAAGTTCCTACTCACGTTCCCCCTAAACTTCCCCCTTTCACTCTTAACCCATGTCCTCTGGTTTGTATCTCACCGGCCCTCAGTGGAAAAAGCCGACCTACATTTACTCTGTCTGTCCCCCTCATAATTTTAAATACCTCGATCAAATCTCCCCTCATTCTTCTACACCCCAGGGAATAAAGTCCTAACCTGTTTAATCTTTCCCCGTAATTCAGTTCCTGAAGTCCAGGCAACATCCTAGTAAATCTTCTCTGCCCTCTTTCTCTCTTATTGATACCTTTCATGTGGTTTGGTGACCAAAACTGCACACAATACTCCAAATTGGGCTGCATCAATGTCTGATACAATTTTACCATCATGTCCAAACTCCTGTACTCAATACTTTGATTTAGAGCATCTTCACAAGCCCATCTTTCCAGCTGGTCCAGATCCCTCTGCAAGCTTTGAAAACCTTCCTCACTGTCCACAGCGTCTCCAATCTTAGTGTCATCTGCAAACTTCCTGATCCAATTGACCACATTATCATCCAGATCATTGATATAGATGACAAACAATGGACCCAGCATCGATCCCTGAGGCAACACCACTGGTCACAGGCCTCCAGTCTGAGAAGCATCATCCATCACTACTCTCTGGCTTCTCCCGTCCAGCCATTGTCGAATCCAGTTCAGTATCTCACCGTGAATCAGAATCAAAATCATGATTTATTGTCAAGAACAGGTCATGAAACTCTATGTTTTGTGGCAGCGTCACAGATAAACATTCATATTATAACCATCTTATGACATCACTATAAAAAAATAAATAAAATACTAATAACAATTACAGGGCAGGAAAAGTGAGGCCGTGTGTTTGGTTCATCGACCATTCAGGAATCTGATGGCAGTGGGAGGAAGCTGTCCTTGTGCCGCTGGGTGCTCGTCTTCAGGCTCCTGGACCTTTTTCACAATGGAAGCAGAGTGAAGAGGGCATGGCCTGGGGGCTGGGGGTCTTTGAGGCTAGAGGCTGCTCTTTTAAGACACCGTCTCATGTCGACGTCCTTGATGAAGTGAAGTCTGGTGCCTGTGATGTCGCAGGCTGAGTTAACAATCGTCTGGAGTTTATTCTTGTCCTGAGAATTGATGCCTCCATACCAGGCAGTGATGCAACCGGCCAGAATGTTCTCCACGGTATACCTGTAGAGGTTTACGAGGTCTTTGGTGACATACTGAATCTTCTCAGACACCTCACAAAGTATAGCCACTGGCGAGCCTTCTTCATGATTGCATCAACATGGGGGCTTCAGGACAGATCGTCGGAGATGTTGACACCCAGGAATTTGAAGTTCTTGACCCTCTCCACTACTGAGCCCTCAATGAGGACTGGGCCGTGTTCCCCTGACTCCCTCCTGAAATCCACAATAACCTCCTTGGTTTTGCAGATGTTGAGTGCAAGGTTGTTGTTGTTAGACCATTCAACGAGCTGATCTATCTCCATCCTGGACACTTCCTCATTGCCCTTTGTGTTTCTCCCGACAACGGTGATGTCATCGGCAAACTTGTAGATGGCCTTGGAATTGTGTCTGGCCACTGAGTCATGGGTGTATAATGAGTAGAGCAGTGGGCTAAGCACATATTGTTGGGGTGTATCTGTGTTGATGATCAGTGAGGAGGAGACATTGTTTCCAATTCGTACTGACTGTGGTCTTCCGATGAGGAAATCAAGGATCCAATTGCAGAGTTGGGTACAGATGCCCAGAGTTTATAGCTTCTTGACCAGCACTGAGGGAATAATGGTATTGAAGGCCGAGTTGTAGTCGATGAAGAGAAGCTGTATGTGTGAATTGCTGTTTTTGAGGTGATCCAGAGCTGAGTGGAGAGCCAACGATATTGTATCTGCTGTGGAACGATTGTGATGGTAGGTGAATTGCAGCGGGTCCAGATCTTTACTTAGGGACGTGCTAATTCTGGCCATGACCAGCCTCTCGAAGCATTTCATCACAGTAGAAGTTAGTGCAACTGGGTGATAGCCATTGAGGGAGCTCACGCTACTCCTCTTGGGCACCGGGATGATTGATGCTCTTTTGAAGCAGGTGGGAGCCTCTGACTGCAGCAATGAGAGGTTGAAAAATCCGTGAACACTCCAGCTAGTTGGTTGGCGCAGATTTTCAGTCCCCTGCTGGATACACCATCAGAGCCTGACATTTTACGAGTGTTCACCCTCTTGAATGATATTCTGACATCGCCCTCAGAGACAGATAGCAAAGGGTTCTCAGCCTTTTCAGGGATTCTAGTAGGCTCTGTTTGGCTCTTCTACTCAAAGCGGACATAGAAGATGTTCAGCTCATCAGGTAATGAAGCATCGCAGCCATATATAATGTTCACCCTACAAAGGGCTGTAATGGCCG
Source organism: Narcine bancroftii (assembly GCF_036971445.1). Taxonomy (NCBI): domain Eukaryota; kingdom Metazoa; phylum Chordata; class Chondrichthyes; order Torpediniformes; family Narcinidae; genus Narcine; species Narcine bancroftii. The sequence goes on along the minus strand of NC_091471.1, from coordinate 4,050,040 downwards.
GCAGTCCCTGCCATAGCTGGCATGGATCTGTCTCTGTCTCTAGCTTCCTCCTGAATTGTCATTTTGCTTCAGAAATGGCCTTCTGCAGGTTGTACCTGGACTTCTTGCAAATACCATACTCCCTGGCCTCAAACACCCTTGTGTTCTCCCTCAGCAGGTTGTGGATTCTCTGATTCATCCAGAGCTTCTGGCTGGGGAACACCTGATATTTGTGCATGGGCCCACACACTCATTATAACTTAAACAACGGAACAGCATGAGCTACCTTCCAATAATCCAGGACCACACCCGTGGCAAAGGACATTTTAAATATTTCTGTCAATATCTACACGAGCCACAAGGTCCAAGGGAATATCTTGTCAGGCCCAGGGGATTTATCCACCCTCATTCGCTTTAAGACAGAAAGCACTTACTCCTCTTTAATCTGTACAGGTTCCATGACCTCATTGCTTCTTTTCCTGACTTCCCACCACTCTGTGCCTGTTTTCTGAGTGAACACTGATGAAGAATAAAACATTTAAGGACTCCCCCCCATCTCTCTGGCTCCATTCAAACCCAACCACTCTGATCTTCAAGGGGTCAAATTTTGTCCCTTACTCTCCTTTTGCTCTTAATATACCTGTAGAAACTCTTAGGATTTTCCTTCACATTGTCGCCAAACCAACCTCATGTCTTCTTTTTTGGCTTCCTGGTTTCTTTCTTGAGATTTTTCTTACATTTTTTATACTCCTCAAGTAGCTCATTTGCTCCATGTTGCCTCTACCTGTTCTTGTGGTGCGCTGTTAGCCAGAATCAGACACACACGAGGTAAAGACTGTACAACAGGTTTTAATCCACAAAGACTTCCACAGAGCTAGTCTGGCTGTAGCCGCAGTAACTCTGAGTGAGCTTCGGGAGGCCGGCACAGGCTTATATCCCGGAGAGTGATTGACACCCGACCGGGTGGGGCTTGATCCCTTCAGGCCGACTGATTGACAGCCGGCCAGGTGTTGTCCTGTCCCCTTACACTCCTGCAGGTACAGTTGTTGCCCCCTACAGTAGGCCGGTGGTGTACCACCGCAGTTCTACACCTCTCTCTTCTTCCGAACCCGATCCCCAGTATACCCCAAAAACCAAGGTTCCTTCTGCCTGCTAACCTTGCCTTTAATCCTGACAGGAACATTCAAACTCTGTACTCTCAAAATTTCCCCTTTGAAGATCCTCCACTTACCTCGCACATCCTTGGCCGAAAACAACTTATCCCAATCCACACATTCTAGGCCTCAAAATTGGCCGTTCTCCAATTTCGAATCTCAACCCAAGGCCCAGACGCATCCTTCTCCATAATTAACTTGAAACAAATCGCATTATGGTCACTGGATCCAAAATGTTCGCCTACACATACTTCTGTCACCTGTCCTGTCTTGTTCCCTAATAGGAGATCTAGATTTGCACTCTCCCCAGTTGGTACCTCTACAGTATACCCCATTTTATGAATATCGCTTTAAGAAAATTCGCTTTTAAAAAGAAAGCTGTGTTTGCTATTACGAAAGTATCCTTCAATAGTAATGAATGGGTTTTCAATTAACACCATTTCGGCATACGAAAGGTTTCTTAGGAATGCTCTAGTTTCATAAAGTGGGGTATTCCTGTATATGTATTGATTTAGAAAATTTTCCTGAACACATTTGACAAACTCCAAGCCATCCCCCCTTTTATAGTATGGGAGTCCCAGTCAATATGTGTATATTTAAATCCCCTACTATCATAACCTTATGTCTCCCTGCAGCCGTCTGTCTCTCTACAGCTTTGCTTCTCCAATTCTCGTTGATTATTGGGTGGTCTATAATACAACCCCATGAGTGCGGTTATATCTTTCCCGTTCCTCAGCTCCACCCATATAGTCTCAGTAGACCAGCCCTCTGGTCTGTCCTACCTGAGCACAGCTGGGATATTTTCCCTGATGAACAATGCCACTACTTTCCACCCACTCCCCCCCCACCCAACACCCCATTTCTAAGTACTGAAACATTGAGCTCCCGTTATCTCCAGGTTTCTTTATCCTCACTACAGAGCCGTTAGCGGAACCTATCCGACGAGATCCAGGCGTAAAAGGATTCAGGGTCAAAAACTCACCAAACTCATCTCCCTCCACTAAACCGATGCCCTCTAGTTTTAGACGACCCTTCCCTGGAAAAGCTTGTGACCATTCAATAAGATCATAAGACCAGGAGACATTGGAGCAGAAATAGGCCATTCAAGGTCAATCAAGACCCATAGCATTAATACATTTGCTAACGACATACCAATATATATGACAGAGACCAGCAACCTCATTACAAAACTGCAATCTAAACTGGAGCATTATGGGAGAGAAAGGGGGAGATTCAAACTAGAGGACATGGTTTAAGATTGAAAGGGGAAAATTATAAGGGGAACATGAGGGAAAATTTCTTTACGCAGAGGGTGGTGGGGATGTGGAATGAGCTTCCGGCAGACGTGGTGGAGGCGGGATCATTGGTTACATTTAAGGAAAGACTGGATCGTTACATGGAGAGGAGGGGACTAGAGGGGTATGGACCGGGTGCTGGTCAGTGGGACTAGGAGGATGGGGATTTGCTACGGCATGGACTAGTAGGGCCGAACTGGCCTGTTCTGTGCTGTAAGTGGTTATATGGTTATATGGGATAGTTTGGGGTTCTAAAGTCAATTGGGATAAAAGGAAAATTATGCCACTTATGGGAGGGAATTATAATCAAATTCAGAGAAATTCACAATTTAAATGGCCACAAAATGGTATAAAATATTTAGGGATAAATGTAGATAGTAACTTACAGAATTTATATAAGTTGAATTCTCTTCCCTTGCTTAAGAGAATTAGGGAAGACCTTCGTAAATGGAGAACTCTCCCAATAACTCTTGTTGGCAGGGTCAATTGTATAAAAACGAATATGTTACATAAATTTAGACAAAGATGGGAGACAGATTTGGGTAAACAGATGGATGAAAAAAGCTGGCCCATTGAGTCTGCCCCACCAATTTAATCATGAGCTGATCCATTTCCCCATTCAGGCCGACCTTCTCCCCATAACCTTTGATGCCCTGGCTAATAAAAAACCTGTCAATCTCTGCCTTAAATACACCCAATGACCCGGCCTCCACAATTACCTGTGGCAACAAATTCCACAGATTCACAGCTCCCTGGCTGAAGAAATTCCTCTGCAACTCTGTTCTGTTGATGCCCATCAATCCTGCAGTTGTACCCTCTTGTCCTGAACTCTCCCACTGTGGGAAACAGCCATTCTACATCGACTATGTCCACCCCTTTCGACATTCAAAATGTTTCCTGAGATAATCCCTCATTCTCCTAAATCCCAATGAGTACAGGCCAAGAGCTGTCAAACGCCCCTCATAACTCTTTCATTCCCAGAATCATCTTTGTGAACCTCCTCTGAACCCTCTCCAACATCAGCACATCCTTTCTTAAACAAGGAGCCCAAAACTGCTCACAATTCTCCACATGAGGTCTCACCAGGGCCTCTTAAAGCCTTAACATTACATCATTTTATTTATGCCCCTTGTGATTTTATATACCTCTGAACACCTCTCACCATTGATGTACCCCAGGAAAAAAGCCCCAGTCTATCAGGTCTCTCTCTATAACTCAAGCCCCAGTCTCTGGAACATCCTTGTGCATCTTTTCTGAACCCTTTCTAATTTAATGATGCAGATTCTCTGTACCATCCTGACCTAATTTCAAGACCACCAAAGATCTGTCTGACTACTGTTACAGTCTACCTTTTGTATGGCCATCCCAATATTCTTCAACCAACAGTGCGTAAGACTCAATCCTGGAATCTCATCTGGAACACTTCTAGATACTATCTGATCCTCCTAGGAAGCTCCAGTACCTGCCTTGGGAAGGACACAAATCTCCAGAACAGTGGTTTCCAAACTGCCCCCTCCTAAACATACCTCCCACCTTAAACAAACCCTCTGCCATCGGGGCTCTGTGATCAGTCAGGGATTGCTTAAGGTGGGATGTGGGTGGAAAGAAAAAGGTTGAGAACCTTTGTTTTAATCGTCCCTCGTTGACTCGTCATGTGCACAGTTTCAGAACTCCAAAGGAAATGGGCCAATGACAATTTTTCTCCAGCAAAATATTTCAGTAACAATTGGGTCCAGGGCAGTGATTCTCAACCTTCCCTTCCCACTCACATCCCACTTTAAGTAATCCCTTACTGATCACAGACCACCGATGGGACAGGGATTACTTAAAGTGGGATGTGAATTTAGGGGGGCAAAGTGAAAACCACTGTTCTAGAAGGTTGAGATTTGCAAGGAGGAAACACCAAAAGTTGGCCCCTAGGGACCCATCTGCCTGACAAGATGCATGGGGCATCTTTACCAATGTCTTTCTCCCGTCAGGGAGATGTACAAGACCTTGTGGCAACATCTCCTATCTCAACTCCCAGTATCTATTTGGTTGCATAAGGTCCACTCCATCATCGCATTACTGCCCAATCCCTTAGCATGTTGGACAGACATTGGATGAAAGCAGCCTTCCGTTTAGAGCAGTAACCAGAGGACATAGGTTTAAGTTGAGGCGGAAGAGATTTAGCAGGAACCTGAGGGGTTAACATATTTACACAGAGTCCAGTGGGTGTCTGGAATGGGCTGCTATTTGAGGTGGTTGAGGTAGGTACCATTGCAACGTTGGATGGATACAGGGATAAGGATGGGTTCAGAGGGATATGGGCCAAACGCAGGCAGTTGGGACTAATGTGGGTGGGATGTTTTGGTCAGCGTGGGCAGGTTGGGCTAAAGGGCCTGTTTCTATGCTGTGTGATGCTAATACATAGATGCACAAACATCAGGTAGTTTTAATATTTGTAAGGAATGTCGCACCTGGAGATATCATGGCACTCAGAGGCTCGGGGCTTCAGAGGAATGGATCAGAGGTCAATCCACAGGACCCTACGAGTGACAGAGAGGATCACTGGAGTCTCTCCTCCCCCTCCCCCCTTCGACGTGATCTACCAGGATCATTGTCTGAAGAGGGCGTGCAAAATCGTTGAGGACCCCTTCCACCCTGCACACAGCATCTTTCAGCTGCTCCCGTCGGGGAAGCGATACAGGAGGATCAGAGCCAGGCTGAGGAACAGCTTCTTCCCATGGGCAGTGAGAATGCAGAATGACTAAAAGAACCATCTGAGGCCCTCATATTTACAAAACAACATTTACTTATTTTGGAGACTTAATAGAGGTCGACAAGATTATGAGAGGCATAGATAGGGTGGGCGGCCAGCAACTGTTTCCCAGGGCAGAATCAGAAAACATGAGAGGACATGTGTACAAAGTGAAGGGAGAGAAGTTAAGGGGAGATGTCAGGGGTACGTTTTTTCCACACAGAGAGTTGTGGGTACCTGGACTGCCTTGCCAGGAGCGGTGGAGGAGGCTGAAACATTCAGGGCATTTAAGAGACTCTTAGATACATGAATGGAAGAAAAATAGAAGGTTACGGGGTAGGGAGGGTTTAGTACTTATTTTTGTAAGGAATACATGGGTCAGCACCACATTGAGGGCCGAAGGGCCTTACTTTGCTGTAGTGTTCGATGTTCTATGTTCCATTTATATAGATGAAATATTTGCCCTGCGTGTTGTCTGTATGTGTGTGTGATGTCTGGTTGTGTGCCTGCGTGTTTTACACCGAGGACCGGAGAACACTGTTTCGTCGGGTTGTACTTGTACAAACAGGTGTCAATAAACTTGAGTTGAGTTGACATGGTTTGATATAGTACAAGACGAGAATCAGTTTCCACAGTGCCATTGTTACCCATGCTGATGCTGTGGTGACGATTTGGTTGACCAGTAATGCAAAAGCATCAAAGTGACAGGAGCTACAGAATGTAAATTTAAATATTAAATTTAGACACGGTAACAGCCCCTTCCGGGCCCATGAGCCTGTGCCGCCCAAATACCCCAATTAACCTCTAAGCCCTGCACATTTTGAAGGGTGGGAGGAGACCAGAGCACCCAGAGGAAATCCACACACACACGGGGAAAACGTACAAATTCCTTACAGACAGTATCAGATGTGGGTGGCACGGTTGGCGTAGCGGTAACGCAGTGCCTTTACAGCGCCAGCGATTGGGACTGGGGTTCGAATTCCGCACTGTCTGTAAGGAGTTTGTGCTACCCCGGGGGCTCTGGTTTCCTCCCATCATTCGAAATGTACCCGGGGGGTGTACGTTATCTGGTGTAATTGGAAAGCACGGACTCGTGTTACCATGCTGTATGCCTAAATTTAAAATTAAAATTAAAACCCCTGGTGCTGTCAGTGTTGTGTTAACCACTACACTAATGGTGAATACAGTTAATTCAACAAATCATGGAATCGTTCAAAAAATGGGTTGAAACTATAGAATGTTACAGAAGTGAAAACAGGCCCTTCAGCCTTTTGAATCTGTGCCAAACTATTATTCTGCCCAGTCCCACTGACAGGCACCCATTCTCTATCCCCCATACCCCTCCCATCCATGGACCTGTCCAAATTTTTCTTAAATGTAAGCGCACATTCACTACTTCAGCTGGCAGCTTGTTCCACAGCCCCCACCGCTCTCTGCGTGAAGAAATTCCCACCAATGTTCCCCTTAAACATTTCCCTTCTCCCCCTTAACCCAAGTCGATGACGATGTGAAAAATTCCCCGGCTCTTTGGGGGAAACAAATCTTCCATTCCTTACCTGGTGTGGCCTCACTGTGAATCCAGACCATGCCCCAATGGCCTCAGACTTAGGGCTTAGTTTCTGAGCTCATTGGAAGAAATTTCACCTGAAGCTCAACATCACTGGTGAAACTAAAGGTGGGGGGGGGGGGGGGGGCGCGTGGACAGCTCCAGGTGACACCATCAGAGGGGGTGACACCAAAGTGACTGTATAAAATTTTTGTGCAGTGTTTCAGCAGAAATTTTTTTTTTTTTATAAAATATATCCCTGTCGTTAGTTATAACAAGAAAAGCGTTATCTGTAAGCCCAGCTAACATGTATCAGTAGACCTTCAAGGCTAAACCTCGATGCTGATTTACATTTTTGAAGCTTCTAACGGACTCCGGTCAGAGCTGCCATTATTACCCAATAACAACGACACTTCAAATCATGTGGTTTCATCTGCACGCATAAACAAGCAAGCACTGTTTTTTTTGTTGCTGCTGTGTTTTTTTTGTAGTCACTGCTTTTGTCAAATTCTCTGGCGTTTTATCTCACTATTATTGCCTTTACATTCAGCGATCTCCGAGAGTTACGAGCAACATTAGTACAAAAAGTATTACTAAGGATTCTGTCTGGTCTGGTATGGGAGGAGGTCCATGTGAGGCGGAACGGTGACCCCATGAGTTACCGCACTGGGTGACACCAACCTTAGTGACACTACTGATCAACACCATAGGTGTCATGGCACAGCAGTACTGCCGGCCGGCCTCAATAGCAATAAACCCATCTCATTGAATGTTTTAGTCACCTACCTTCAGGATTGAAAAGAGTCCAGATCAGATTTACTAGGGTGTTGCCAGGAATTAAGGAGGTGAGTTGTCGATGAAGGTTAAACAGGTTAGGACTTTATTCCTTGGAGGGTAGAAGAATGAGGGGAGATTTGATATAGATATTTAAGTTATGAGGGGGATAATGAGGTAAATGCAAGCAAGTTTTTTCCACTGAGGGAAGGTGAGATACAAACCAGAGGCCATGGGTTAGGGGTGTAAAGGGAGATGGTTTAAGGGGAACATTCATGAAAACTTTTCACTCAGCGGCTAGATCCACCCAAGTTTGGGGACCCATGTCTCCCTATCACTGGGGTCCTAAATCTTCCCAGGTTTGGAAGATTGGGGACCTGTCTCCCCAGCTCTGGAGGCCCATCTCCTTGAGTGTGGGAGCCGGCTCTCCAATGTAGGGGCCCCAAGTTTCCCTGTGTCTGGGAGCCCAATTCTCCCTGGGTCTGGGAAAGCGGGTCATGGGGTCCATCAACCCAGGTCTGGGGATCCAAGTCTCCCCGGATGTAAGCCACCTCCCAGGGAATGAACCATTTCCCTGGCTGTGGCTTGAGTCTCCCCAGGTGTGTGCCATCTCTCTGTGTGTGGGGGCTGAATCTCCCCAGGTCTGGGGTGCGCAATCTCCCTCAGTGCGGTCCATCTCACCAGGTGCGGACCGCCTCCCCACGCCCCCTGCCCACCCCATGTTACCTGTGTCTCCGATAGGCTCAGACTGCTGGCCAACTGCTTCCTCTCGGCGCCCACCACATAGTGATTCTTCTCAAAGGCCCTCTCCAGGCGCAGCAGCTGTGACGGTGAGAACGCAGTGCGGATCCGCTTGGGCTTCCTGGCGAATGGGCCATGCAGTAGCATGGTTTCCTGGGCACCATCCGCCCCTGGAGAGAGATACAAACCAGAGGACATGGGTTAAGGGTGAAGGGGGAATGTTTAGGGGGAACTTCTTCACACAGAGAGCGGTGGGAGTGTGGAACGAGCTGCCAGTTGAAATGGTGAATGCGGACTCAATTTTAATATTTAAGAAGGAGTTGGACAGGTCTGGAGGGATATGGACTGGGTGCAGGTCAGTGGGACTAGGCAAAATAAATGGTTCGGCACAGACTAGAAGGGCCAAAGGGGCCTGTTTCTGTTCTGTAATGTCCTATGGTTGTATTTCAGCTGGCGCAGTGTTCAATAACAAACTTTATCTTGCTTGAGTTCTTGTGAACTGAGATGCAAAGCAGCTGAGAGCTTCCAAAAAAATTATTTACTAATTGTTTTTAATTCCACATTTATAATTCTTCAATTTCTATTGACACCAAGATAAATTAATATGGCACGGAAACAAACCCTTTGACCCAGTTTGTCCATGCTGACCTGAGCTGGTCCCATTTATCTGCCTTTGGCCCATCTATTTACACCAGTAGTTCTCAACCTTTTATCTTTCCCCTCACATCCCACTTTAAGTAATCCCTGTGCCATTTGTGCTCTGTGATGAGTAAGGGATTTATTAAGGTGGATTGTGAGTTGTGTGACGGTGTACATCTCTCGTGGTGAGCTGACCCCTGCTTGTATCGCCACGCCGGCGGGGCAGCCACGAGAAGATGGTGACATCGGGGGTATCTCAGTGGCCTTGTGATTCAGGCCACAGTGTGCGCCTCAGGCAACGTGATGATGTCACCGCCCGCGCAGGACGGAGTTCACGCTGCCCTTAAAGGGTGCGCGCAAAGTTCAAATAAATCAGTTCAACTGAAACCCCTCAGCGTCCTGTTGTGTGTTTAAGAGTCTGTAGCTGCTGCTACAGTGAAAAGATAAAATTTGAAACCCACTGTTTTAATCGTCCCTCATTGACTTGTCATGTGCACGGTTTCATAACTCCAAAGGAAATGGGCCAATGGCAATTTTTCTCAAGCACAATTGGGTCTAAAGCAGTGATTCTCAACCTTCCCTTCCCACCCACATCCCACCTTAACCAATCCTTTGCTAATCACAGAGCCCCAATGACACAGGGATTACTTAAAGTGGGATGTGAGAGGGATGAAAAAGGTTGAGAACCACTAATTTACACCTTTCCTTTCCATGGACTTTATACATTTTAATCACTTCCTCCCCTACCTCATCCTCTGCAAGTCCATTCCATCCACCTACCACCCTCTGTGAGAAGGTACCCTTCAGGTTCCCCTTTAAATCTGTCCCTCTCATTTTAAATGTGTGCCCTCGAGCATTAGAGCTGGTCTAGAAACACCAATACCGCAGAGCTTAAAGCCCTGTAAAAGGTAGTGGACACAGGCCAAGACATCAGGGCAAAACCCTCCCCACTCTTGAGAACATCTACAGGGGACACGGCCATCGGAAAGTAACATCAATCCTCAAAGACCCACACCACCCAGCACATGCTCAGTTCTCGCTGCTGCCATCAGGAAAGAGGTGTAGGGGCCACAAGACTCAGCTGCTCCCCCTCCACCATCAGACTCCTCAACAACACACTCAATCAGGGACTCCTTTAAGGACTCTGACTTTGCTCAGTATTTATTACTGAATATTTATTTTCTGAATTGCACAGTCGGATTTTTTTTTCTTTGTTTACTTTCCCTTCATCTCTTGAGTACAGTTTTTTTTTTGCACTACCGATTTTTTTTTAGACCAGATTTCAGATTTATTGCCGGAGTACATACATGCAAATCTAAATAGGTCATATGCATTAAATGGTCGGCTATTGAGATGAGCAGAGCAACAAAGGGATTTAGGAGTTGTGGCAAATAGTACCCTCAAGGCTGATACTCAGGTAGATGGTGTGGTGAAGAAGGCATTTGGAATGTTGGCCTTCATAAATCGGAGAATTGAATTCAAGAGTAGGGAGGTTATGATGAAATTGTACAAGGCATTGGTGAGGCCAAATATGGAGTACTGTGTACAGTTTTGGTCACCAAATTATAGGAAAGATATGAACAAAATAGAGAGAGTGCAGAGAAGGTTCACGAGAATGTTGACAGGATTTCAAGGTCTGAGTTACAGGGAAAGGTTGTGCAGACTGGGGCTTTTTTCTCTGGAGCGAAGAAGATTGAGGGGGGACTTGATAGAGGTGTTTAAGATTTTAAAAGGGACAGACAGAGTAAACGTGGATAGGCTTTTTCAATTAAGAGTGGGGGAGATTCAAACTAGAGGGCATGGTTTGAGATTGCAGGGGGAAAATTATAAGGGGAACATGAGGGGAAATTTCTTTACGCAGAGGGTGGTGGGGATGTGGAATGAGCTTCCGGCAGACGTGGTCGAGGCGGGATCATTGGTTACATTTAAGGAAAGACTGGATCGTTACATGGAGAGGAGGGGACTAGAGGGGTATGGACCGGGTGCTGGTCAGTGGGACTAGGAGGGCGGGGATTTGTTACGGCATGGACTAGTGGGGCCGAACTGACCTGTTCTGTACTGTAAGTGGTTATATGGTTATATGGACATCACATACAACCCCGAGATTCTTTATTCTATGGGCCAGGCAGAATTACCACTAATTGGTAGTGCAAAAAAAAACTGTACACAATGTAAACATGTAAACAAATAAAGAAATGAAAACAGATAACAAATGTAAATAAACTTTCTGTGGGAATTTAAAAAATCAATAAAGTGGAAAACTCAGTCCTTAAATAAGTCCCTGATTGAGTTTGTCATTGAGGAGTCTGACGGTGGAGGGGGAGCAGCTGTTCCTGAACCTGCTGGTGCGAGTCCTGTGGCCCGTACACTTCTCTCCTGATGGTAGCAGCGAGAACAGAGCGTGTACTGGGTGGTGGGGATCCTTGAGGATTGCTGCCGCTCTCCGACGGCAGCGTTCCCTGTACATGTCCTCATTCTGCCTGGCCAGCAGTAAAAAGAACCTCGGTGTCATATGAGATTTCTTTTATGTAACTCTGACGATAAATTTGAACTTTAGATTCCCTGACAATGAGGAAAAGACTGTCACTATTCATCATATCTATTCCCCACCACCACCCCCGCCCCGATGTAATAAGCCTCTCCCCTCAGTCCTGGGCAGGATACTGGGCAGAAGCGATCTGAGGTGTGCCAACCTGCATCAGAGTTGGGGAAAGTTAGCCATTCTTGCTTGGCTGCAGAGGCTTTTCCTCATAGATCCTTCAACTGTTACTCGCACAGAGAGTGGTGAGGGGTGGAGGGGGGTGGGGGGGAGTGGAATGAGCTCCCAGCTGAAGTGGTGAATGCGGGCTCAATGTTAACATTTAAGAAGAATTTGGACAAGTGCATGGATGGGAGGGGTATGGAGGGCTATGGACTGGATGCAGATCAGTGGGACTAATAGTTTGGCATAGACTAGAAGGGCTGAAAGGCCTGTTTACTGCTTCTCCTACGGACGATGCTGAGTGTCTCAAACACTTGCCATCTGCATTTTCCTAGTTCCTGCATTAGCAGTTTGGAGGACAACCCTTGGAGGTGGAAGGGACTGTGGTTGGAAACTGGCAGTGCAAGCGCGGGGAGATATTATAACCATAGAACATTATGGCACAGAAACAGGCCCCTTCGGCCCTTCTAGTCTGTGCTGAACTATTATGCTGCCTGGTCCCAATGACCTGCACCCAGTCAATCCCCCTCCCATCCGTGTAGCTGTCCAAATTCTTCTTAAATGTTAAAATTGAGCCCGCATTCACCACTTCAGCTGGTAGCTCGTTCCACACCCCCACCGCTCTCTGTATGAAGAAGTCCCCCCTCATGTTCCCCCTAAACTTTTCCCTTTCACCCTTAACCCATGTCCTCTGGTTTGTATCTCAGTGGAAAAAGCCGACCTACATTCACTTCTGTCTATTCCCATCATAACTTTAAATACCTCAATCAAATCTCCCCTCATTCTTCCACACCCCAGGGAATAAAGTCCTAACCCAGTGGGTTCCCAACCTTTTTCTTTCCACTCACGTTACCTTAAGTCATCCCTTACTAACTACCGAGCACCTCCTGCATGGGAAGCCTGAGGTGCTCGGTAGTTAGAAAGGGATGACTTAAGGTGGTCTGTGAGTGGAAAGAAAAAGGTTGGGAACCCCTGTGACCCTTCCCTGTTTGTGAAACCGTCCGTCCCTCTGGGCAACTGGGGGAAAGGGGACTGTGACTTTCTCGCGGATAGAACTGTGCGACCTCCCTTCAGGGGGAAGGCAGAGATAACTCTGCCCGTCCTCTGGCTCGACACAGGTTCCAGCAGGCGCACCGCTCTCCTGCGCGATGCTCTGAGCCTCAGCTGTGAACCTGATCTTTCTCCAACTGCAGGAATCTTTGATGGTCCCAACGATTCCTCTGGCCTCCGTCTTTCACATTTCAACAATAAATCCCTTTAACGAGCGGGGAACAACCAGTCTCTCCGTGCAATACCACGGGCAGTCTGGGAGCTGCTCTGAACAGTTCCTCGCCGTCCTCTCTCCCTCCCTCCAGCCCTCCCTCCCTCTCTCTCTCTCTCTCCCCCTCTCTTTCCAACTCTCATTATCTATCTCTTTTTGTCTATCGCTCTTTCTCATGTCCTCCTCTCTGTATTTCTACTCACCCCCTCCCCTTGTCTCTCTTTCTCTTTCTCATTCTCTCCCTCTCTCTACTTTTCTGACACTTTGCTCCATCTGTCTATCTATTATTCTCTCAATCTCGGTCCCTCTCTATCTCTTTCGTCTCGCTCTTTCACTCTGCCTTTCATCTCTCTCTCACTCCCTCCCCTTAGTTTGCAATTTGTTTCCCTGTGTTTTCTATGTTTTTTTCCCCACTCTCTCCAGTTCTCCACCTCCCCTCCTCTTTCCTTCCTCCTTTCTCTCATTATCTGCCTTTCTTTCACTCCCGAAAGCTTCCCCTCAACACTCTCACTGTCCTTGGAGTACGAGACTCTTGCAGCAGGAGGGCCAGACCCTTTGGTCCACCAATCACTGCACTAATCCTACTTCAATGCCACAGTGCTTCAAGGTGTTCATCCAAATGCTGGGAGACTCCTGGCCTCCATTGCCCCCTCTGGTTGTGATTTCCAGGTTCCAACGCCCCTCTGGGTGGAAAAGAATTCATCCACACATTCTCAACAAATATCTTAACGCTTGTCTTCAACTTCTGGTCATAGAATGTTTGTGTGGGGAAGTTTTGCACTGTCCATCTCTGTCCCTAGGGTAGGCTTTTCCTGAGTGTTCCAAGGTTAACAAATCCAGCCCTTTCTTCTCTAACTCCCCCCCCCCCAGCCTCCTCCTCTCTCTCTCTCCCTCTCCCCCTCTCTCCATTTCCCGTTCTCCCTCCCTCCTCTCCATCTCTTTCTCTATCTCACTCTTTCTTTCTCGCCATCTCGTTCCCTCCCTCCCTATTTCAAACGCCCCGATCACACTCTCCCACCATCTCCCCTGCTCTCGAACACCAACCCCAGCGTCTCCAGAACTGTGAAGCCCCTCATCAGATTGATTCATGTTGGCGAGATCTCTGCCCCCTCTCCGAAGCCTTCACACCTCTCTTAAACAGTGCACTTTACAATTCCTCAGCTCCCGAAATCTGCCGTCATTTATCAACTGATCCTCTTGCCCTTTATCCAACTGTGGTGAATTCCACGTTTATAACCCCCCCACCAGCACCGCTTTTGTTGCCCCCTCGGAGTTCTGCCCAGTTCATGGAATTGGAACAAAATGCCCAACTTGCTTCTCTGCCCCATCCGCCGATCCCTCCCCTGCAGCCCCTTGACGGCCATTGCCAGCCCCCTCCCGGTTCACGGACCCGCCGGTGTTGAGCGGGGTCCCTGCTCCGCCGCTCCCACCCGTGCCCGCGGCTCATATCTTCAAACACCGGGTGCAAGGATCTGCACTGGAACCGAGATCGGCCGAAAGTGTCAATAAGGCGCCGGAGGGGAAAAATCCAAAGGGTTTTTGAAAATCGAAGTCTGTTTTGTTTCTTTTACCAAGTGCCTCGCGTCCAAATAAATACATGCAAGCGCTCTCTTCCCTCTCCCCTTAATCGCCAGTTTCAACCCGTAGCCCCCTGCATTTAAGAGACAGGCGCATGGATGGAGGAGAAATAGAGGAAGACGGGGTCAACACAATATCGAGGGCCGAAGGGCCTGTAGTGTTTCGCGTTCTTTGCTAAAACTGCACTTAAACCTTGACTAGCGGTGGGGGGGGGGGGGGGGGTTATGCATCGATTTGTTGCAATATTAGCAAATTTGACAGCGAAGGGCGTTCAGCCGATTGAAGGTAGAACGTGTGCATTTTAACCCATTAAACCTACATTTTAACCCGTGTATTTTTAACATTAGATTCGCTGACTTAAAGTTAGACGTTGCATTTTGTGGGTGCGTGAGTGACAAGTTCTTGCCAGTGAGATCGGACTCGGGGCTTGTTCTGGCCGCTCGTCTTCGACAGGACGATTTGCATCGCCCTTCATCCAGTCCCCGGCAAACACAAGGATCGCACCTCCCGGTTTCAGCCGAGCGGCCTCTTATCTCCGGGGAGGAGGCGGCTCTGTCTCCGCCAGGGTTGCGACGGCCACGAAAGCTCCGCGTTTCCTCTCCCCCCCCCCCCCCCCCCCCCACGGGCGCGGCGGCTTCACCCACGCACCGACTTGGATCTGGACTCAGCATCGGGGTGGAAGACGCCTTGTCCGAGAATCATCTTCTCTTCCCTGGGTCGGCAGAGATCTGCAACGTTCCGGGCTTCGTCGAGGTATCCGCCAGAACACTCGATGCACTTGGTTTCCATCCAGTGTTTGTTGGGGCCACGTTCTGTTGGAGCCGCTGTCAGGGCTCAAGCCCGAAACGTTGCTTCACTTTGCTGTGTTTCTCCAGAAGTTTGACTGTAAATCACGGTCTCCGCAGATTTTTATCTTTTGATTTATCATTATTTCACAGCCATTCACAAACTTTTCCCGAGGATCTGCTTCGGGGGGTTTAGAGAGGTAAAACCCCGGAATAAATTCCACCCCAGCCCGTCATCTCCCCTGGACCATCAAGTTTAATTTGTTTTAAAGATCTCCAATCAGTGCAAATCTCTTTCTGCTGCCGGGTGTGGTTGTAAAAAACCTTCAAACAATATTATTTCTGTTTCAAACGCTGAAGACGGGTCATCAATTCCCCGCTGAGATGAAATGAAATTCAAACTTGTTCGACTAATAAATTGGATCTTTTCTGGTGCGGATTTTTGTTTTTTCACGGCCTGGGCATTTTTTTAAAAAAAAAGACACTGAAGTTTTAAAAACATTTTGAATTTGAAAACGGAGACGGGGCGGGTTGGTGGTGAAACTCTTCGATCCGGAGCGGGTTCCTTTTTTGCGCGGTGCTTCATCCCTGCCTCCTCGGATCCGATCCCCTGCTTCCCACATTGAATATCTCGCCCAGTCACGATCAGATCTGATCGGATGAACGAGATGTCCCTGGATGTGGTCTGTTTTGTTTTAACCTCAATGGCTATTCCTGTAGAAATTGCGTCGTTTTGCATAAAAGCTGCAGTGGAATAAATATGATGTCGATTTATAGGTCAATGAAATAGAAACGAACTCGATTTGTAACAATTGTCGTACGTATTGGGTGGGGAGAACTACATTTCGGACCCGTGTGTGTATTTTAGTTTCAATTAAGATCGAAAGGTTACGAGAAAGACATTTCGCTACATTATCTTTAAAGTATCTCGTAGCTTTGATCGCCCTGTTAGATATTCTGTGGAGCTCCATTCAGATCCGAATTTATAGCAATAGCTTGTATCAATTGATAATGGGGTCCGAAGCTCACAGAGGGGTTCGAATATATTTGCTCTTAGGTGACAGATCGGAGGTGCTGAGCGTTCACTCGTTTTCCAGAGAGACCCAATGTGGAGGGAGAGTCCTTGTCTGCTGCCCCTCGGTGCTCGTCTCCCGAGGGTTGATACCGAATGAATGTTCCCTTACCTTGAAATCTGTGTCCAAATAATCGGTTCCTTAAGACCCAGGGGTAGAAATTGAGAGGGTCTCTGTGTTGAGGCGAGAAGAACGGGTGGGGGCTCTGCAGGTGATGCGTCCCGAGCTGGTGAGGGTGAACGGGAAGCGAGGGGTGACTGACCGTGTCCTGGAACATGAGGTCCGGGCCCGGGTACAGAGAGCGACCGGCTGTCGGGAAAGAGTTGGGGAACGCGTCGGCGGAAGGCGGGTAGTTGAGAGCGGTGGGTCGGAGAGGCTCGTCCGGCGACAGAGGGCTGTTGTCCTTGGCCACCAGCGACTCGATGGTGAAGCAGCGCTTGGTCGTCGCGTGGAACATGTTGGCTTGAAGTTGGTGCGAAGGATGCGTCCCCCCGGTGGGATCGAGGAGCTGCTCAGTCGGCGAGGACAACAGGCAGTCGGTGAGCAAACTCAGTCATTGATCGACGCGGTGGAGCTTCGCGGGTGGAAGAGACGAGCTCAGAGCTCATCAGAACCCAGGCGTGCTCTTGGGTGTGTGTGGAGAAGGGGGAGGAGGTGGGGAAAGGGGAGAGGAAGGGGAGGGTGGAATTCTGTTGATACCTGGCCGTGGGATTGGCTTGCACCTGCCCGCTTCGCCCAAGATTCCTGGGATCCGGCAACGCCTGTAAAACGCGGAGCCAACTCCACCGGCGGCTGGAACGGGCTGCCAGCGGGAAACGCGCCCTTAACCGGGCGAGGGGACTCCCGTCCTCAGCCGCCGGCATCCTTCCCCCCGACAGGCCGCAATGAAGAGAAGTTCGCTGCGATTCTATCAACGTGTCCTGGAGCCTGACGTCTATTAACAGTCTTCGCATGGGAACAGGTGTGTGTGTGAGAGAGAGAGAGTATGTGTGGGTCTGTGTGTTTGTGTGGGTCTGTATGTCTTTGTATGGGACTGCGTGTGTTTCTTTTATGTGGGTCTGCGTGTGTTTGTGTGGGTCTGTATGTCTTTGTATGGGACTGTGTGTGTTTCTTTTATGTGGGTCTGTGTGTGTTTGTGCGGGTCTGTATGTCTTTGTATGGGACTGTGTGTGTTTCTTTTATGTGGGTCTGTGTGTGTCTGTATGTCTTTGTACGGGACTGCGTGTGTTTCTTTTATGTGGGTCTGCGTGTGTTTGTGCGGGTCTGTATGTCTTTGTATGGGACTGTGTGTGTTTCTTTTATGTGGGTCTGCGTGTGTTTGTGTGGGTCTGTATGTCTTTGTATGGGACTGTGTGTGTTTCTTTTATGTGGGTCTGTGTGTGTTTGTGTGGGTCTGTATGTCTTTGTATGGGACTGTGTGTGTTTCTTTTATGTGGGTCTGTGTGTGTTTGTGTGGGTCTGTATGTCTTTGTATGGGACTGTGTGTGTGTTTGGGAGGGTGAGAGGAAGGAGAGATTTATAAAAGGAATATTCCTTAGATTTCTTTATGTCTATATTTTACATGATAAGAGGAATTAGGGGATATGGGGAGAAGGCAGGTAGGTGGAGTTAGGTCATAAATTAGATCAGCCATGATCGTATTGAATGGCGGAGCAGGCTCGATGGGCCACTTTTGGCCTCCTTTTCCTTGTTCCTATGTTCTTATCCTCGTGTGTGACTGTTGGTGTGGGTTTATGTGTTGGGGGGGGGGGGGAAGAGAGAGGAAGGAGAGGTTTATAAAAGTCTTATACGCATTACTTCACATCTAATCTGCATTTAAGTTAATGACAGTTACAAAGGTTATAGATGATCGCCCCATGTAAATTATTGCTATTAATTTTTTCCAGGGGGGAAAAAAAAACTCAAGCCGCAAATCTCCGCGGCGCAAAGACGTCGGCAGGTCTGGGGGCAGGAAGAGAGCGGCGAGGAGGCGAAGAGGACGAGGACGAGGTTCGCACCGAGCACCTGGAAGCGTCCTGTGAGCGCAAGGGAACATCGCTGTCTGCTGTCGTGATGTGGCCCGGGCTTGTGTTTTGTTGCATGCTTGACCATGGGGAATATGTGTGTGCAGGCAGTAATTGCCGTGCAATGTGTGTGTGTGTTGTGCACGAGTTTTCTTTTTAAATGACCCGGCTGACGCGCGATTATTTTATATTTGTGTATCATTATGGAGCACATGAATACTGTCTAAATGCACCTATTCCACAGTGTATGAAGATTAAAGTCCCCATATTAGATTTGCGCGATTGCATGAGAAATAGAAAGGGTCTGTGAGTCTAATTGTGACCTGTGTCAGGTGGAGATTCGTTGTACTGGTTCCCAACAGTTGCGTTGGAGAGAAACGATTTTGTTTTTCCTGGGGACCGAAATCATTGTTTTACGGATTCACCCGCTGTATTTGTTTGTTCCACAGAGGGAGTTAAAGGTCTAAATGCAATGAGCGACCATATCCCCGAAAGCCGCCGTCTCGGCCATCCATTACCCCGGCAAAGCACCAGGCAACGCTTCCTTCAATCGGGTAAAGTATAAACCAAATGCAATTTCGGATTAAGACTATCTTAACGTTAACGTCTCTCCGTTGACCAAGCGGAGTTTCGCGTGAAACGAAAAGGTGTCCCCTGTTTGATGGGGCAGCGACCTTCACTCACCGGCGAGTGGCGGCGGGACAATCCCCCTGCCCTCCAACCAAGTTGCCGGCGGTGGGAGCCTTGTTTGAACGCGCCCGTTGATTTGTGCGGGTCCTCTCTCTCCCGCACCGGGAGGGAGAGAGGTGAGTCCTGGCGCCCGACAGAATGTGAGTGGAAGAGCGTCTGTGGCCCGCGAACTCCTCCTCGGGGCTGGGTTTCTGGCTGTGGCGAAGCCGACGCGATGCAAAATGAGCCTTGGACCAGACTTGGTATCTCGTTCAGGGCCGTTTGGAAAGAGAACTCGCCGACAATGTGTTCATCAAAGCCACTGAGGGAGGCCCTTTTACTCAACTCGAGACCATGTTGCCCACCCAGGCCGGTCCTCTTCGCAATTCCCTCTGAACTCTCCTCTCCCAGGAATTCCTGCCCGATCTTTACGGGTCCATTGAAGAAGGGCTCCGGCCCGAGACGTCGGCGACAGATCTTCGCCTCCGAGGGAAGATCTTCGCCTCCGAGACCAGCTGAGGTTCCTCCAGTACTTTTTCTGTCTTTGCCACCCATGGACCTGTCTCAGTACCTTTTAGTAAAAACCGCAGAAATGCTGGCGGGTTCAGCAGGTCCATTGGAGGGAACGACAGATAAAAGACCAGCACGGAATTCTACAGACGCCGCGATTGGAGTGAAACTCAGCAGGTCCAACTTTATGTAGCAAAGATAAAGGTGTGTTTCGGGCCTGAACCCTTCTATCAGCTATGGTAGGTGTTTGACTGTTTTTTAAAAAAACCCACTGCATTTATCTCTGCTTCCACTTTTTCTGGCAGCTGGTTCCACCAAGCCACCGCCCTCTGTGTGGAGAAGATGCCCCGCAGACTCCTGCTCATTCCGTCGTCTCTCACCTTGAACCTACTGCCCGACTTCTCAGCCCCGGGAATAAGTCGATTGACCTTCACAAGGCAAGTGCGATCCTTCTCGCATCGTCCCCCACCCCCACCCCGTCTCCGAGCGCTCAGATCCCCGATTCTGAAACTGGGGTTTCCACTGGATCCGAGTGAACCCCGTTGACGGACGCTGCAAGACCGGCTGAGCTCCTCCAGCATCTCGGTGGGCTTTTATTTCTAATTTATCTATTGACGGGGAACTCTTCGTTCAAGCACCTCTTCCCTCTCCGGTCTGGTGCATTTACCAGCGACCCAACTCCTCGGGTGAGTTCGGGTCGGCGCTCCCGCCACGGTAAAGCTCTCACCACCGTGTCGATACTTTTGATTTGCACAGGCCGAGTGCGAGTCAGACGGGTTTATCGCCCAACACACACACACACACACATGGATACACACATTCTCTCTCTCTCACACACACACACATGGTTACACACATTCTCTCTCTCACACACACGTGGATACACACATTCTCTCACACAGACATGGATACACACATTCTCTCTCTCACACACAGACAAATGGATACACACATTCTCTCTCTCACACACACAGACAAATGGATACACACTTTCTCTCTCTCACACAGACACATGGATACACACATTCTCTCACACAGACATGGATACACACATTCTTTCTCTCACACACACAGACAAATGGATACACACATTCTCTCTCTCACACAGACACATGGATACACACATTCTCTCACACAGACATGGATACACACATTCTTTCTCTCACACACACAGACATGGATACACACATTCTTTCTCTCACACACACAGACACATGGATACACACATTCTTTCTCTCACACACACAGACAAATGGATACACACATTCTCTCTCTCACACAGACACATGGATACACACATTCTTTCTCTCACACACACAGACACATGGATGCACACATTCTTTCTCTCACACACACAGACAAATGGATACACACATTCTCTCTCTCACACAGACACATGGATACACACATTCTCTCACACAGACATGGATACACACATTCTTTCTCTCACACACACAGACACATGGATACACACATTCTTTCTCTCACACACACAGACAAATGGATACACACATTCTCTCTCTCACACAGACACATGGATACACACATTCTCTCACACAGACATGGATACACACATTCTTTCTCTCACACACACAGACACATGGATACACACATTCTTTCTCTCACACAAACAGACACATGGATGCACACATTCTCTCTCTCTCACACGCGCACACACACACACACACACATTTGCACGCATGTTAAAACATTGGGAATGAGAGGATATGATTTCCAATTTCACTTCTGGCGGTGAACCGATGAAGTTGACTCGACCTGCTCCTGTGCTTGAGGATGGAACGAGCAAATTCGGCTGAAAGTAAAATGCTTTGATTTGTTTGAGTTGTTGGTTGGGTCTTGTCCCCGGTCGCCGCTTAGGTTCATTTACACAGACACGCACACATTCTCCTAATCATCTCCCACATGCAAACACCCTCGTTACACAAAGACACGCAACTCTATATACATCCCGCACACATTTTCCACAAACACACACACAAATAATACAAGCCCCCTCCGCCAACCAAGCGCGCCTCTCACGCATTCCCACACACCGACCCTCTGTCTCACCCACCCATCTCAGTCCCGCGCGGGCCTGCCTCTTCACATCATGAACCTTGACGAAGGATCTCCATCCGGAACCTCGTCAACTCCTCCCCCACCCCCACCGCCTCCTGCCCCCACAGATGCTGCTCGGCCCGCTAAAGTCTCCCAGCTGCCCACTTTTTGTTCGCTCTCAACTCCAGCATCTGCTGCCCTCTCTCACGTCCCCAGACCCTCCACATCGAGCGTGGCCCCCATAACTGCACAGCCCCCCCCCCCCACATCGAGCGTGGCCCCCATAACTGCACAGCCCCCCCCCCCCCACATCGAGCGTGGCCCCCATAACTGCACAGCCCCTCCCCACATCGAGCGTGGCCCCCATAACTGCACAGCCCCCCCCCCCACATCGAGCGTGGCCCCCATAACTGCACAGCCCCCCCCCCACATCGAGCGTGGCCCCCATAACTGCACAGCCCCCCCCCCACATCGAGCGTGGCCCCCATAACTGCACAGCCCCCCCCCCCACACATCGAGCGTGGCCCCCATAACTGCACAGCGCCCCCCCCACATCGAGCGTGGCCCCCATAACTGCACAGCCCCCCCCCACACATCGAGCGTGGCCCCCATAACTGCACAGCCCCCCCCCACATCGAGCGTGGCCCCCATAACTGCACAGCCCCCCCCCACACATCGAGCGTGGCCCCCATAACTGCACAGCCCCCCCCCCACATCGAGCGTGGCCCCCATAACTGCACAGCCCCCCCCCCCCACATCGAGCGTGGCCCCCATCCCCCGGGACGTGTTTCTTGGTGTGAGTGGGGGCGCCCATTGCGCTTTGGAACAGTTGCATTTGAAGGTGCTTGGAAGCCTTTCGCCCCGCGCGTTGTCCATCGAAATCTCCTCTGGATCACGGGTCTCTCCCCCATTTATCCGCGAGGCAGCTTTGAACTTCAGAAGGGATCAATTCGGAGACCAAAGGAGAAAACGAGACAGCGCTTGACTCGCGATCAGGGAGATTTCTCTCAGCCCGTCTGTACCTCGAGGGGATTCTCCGCCGTTTCCTCGGCTTAACTGCAGATTCTACCTGTTCAAATAGCTCCGTCAAAAGGGGGAAGGGCTTTTACAGTCGGAGGAGGGGTGCAATTAAATCTTTAATCACGGGGGGGGGGGGAGGTTAATTAATCCGCTTTAAATATTCACTAATCATTCTGCAATAAATCAGCCCCAAACTCCCCTCCCACCACACACTCCATCTGGGGGCTTTTGAAGCCAGAGACCGGCCCCGAGTTGCGCTGAGTCGCAGATCGGTGGCTATTTTCCAATCTAGTGGGCCGTGGAGTTTCACGATCTGCTCTTTGGTCCCATCACAATGACTGGGGCAGCGAGCAGTTGGTCTTCAAACTTGATAGGAAGGTGCGTCTGAGTGTTAATCTGTAACTAGTTATCCTGCTCCCACTCCCCGATTATTATCACCAGGACCTCCCGGACTGGGGCCACGATGTTAGCTCCACGATTAAATCCTCTCTCTCTCTCTCTCTCTCCTTTCCCTCTCTCCCTCCCTCTCTTTCCATCCCAGCCCTCTCGTTTCTCTCTCTCTCCCTCTTTCACACCACTTTCTCTCTCCCGTCTCTCCTCTCTCTTTCCATCCTTCCCCTCTCCCTCTCTCCTCTCTCTCTCTTTCTCATTCTCTCCCCTCCCACTCACTCTTCCTCTCTCCTCAATTGTTCTTTCTCCTTTCCCTCTCTCCCTCTTTTACTTTCTCTCTCTCTCCCTCTCTCTCTCTCTCTCTCCTCCCCCACCCCTGGGTGATGACGTACTGGACAATGTTAAACTGTTTAAACAATGTTTGACTGTATCCCAGTAATTCACCTCCAGCAACATTAGACATCACAGGATCTGCCACATTCTCCATCTGCCCCAGAAGTGATTCCAGACCCACAGATATGGGGTGGTAAAATAAAAGTGGTCCACCTTTCCATAAAGCACAGAAAAAAGCCATTGGACCCATTGAATGAATGCTGACCAATTCCTCCATAACCCTTCCTTCCCCACGTCCTCATCATTCCGTCCCACATTGGTGACTGTGGGAGAAATCCTGAGCAGTTTGGTGTGAAGGGATGGGAGAGGGGGCAAACATGGGGAGGACATGCAAACTCCACACAGACAGCACCAGAGGTTGGGATCGAACCCTGGACTCTGGGGGTGTGAGGCATCAGTAAAGTGGCTGCACCAAATCTGCAGACACTGCAGTTGAAGTAAAAACACGACGCTGGAGAAACTCCACTGGTCAAACAGTGTCCTTTATGTAGCAAAGATAAAGGCACAGAACCAACGTTTCTGGCTTGAGCCCTTCATCAAGGTGTGTAAAAAATGTTGCCTGCTTTAGGACAGAGATGAGGAAGAACTGCTTTTCCCAGAGGGGGATGAATCTGGAATTCAATGCCCATTGAAGCAGTGGAGGTGATCTCAGTAAATATATTTAAGACAGGGTTGGATAAATTTTTACATAGTTGGGGAATTAAAGGATATGGGGGAAAGGCAGGTGGGTGGAGATGAGCCTCTCATCAGATCAGCCATGATCACGTTGAATGGCGGAGCAGGCTTGATGGGCCGGATGACTGACTCCTGCTCCTGTTTCTCATGTTCTCCTTGTCAACTTTAACGTACTGGCACCATGTGTTCATGTTGTGTGGACTGGATGGGGGAATTGGTGTATCATGAGAACCTGGGTCTGCCACTCTCCCCAAGGGCCCACCGATAGGTCTGGGGTCAACTGTAGGTTGGGACAGATGACTCATCCCTCTGTCTCCATACCTTCCGCAACTCACAGGAACACCAGAAATAGGAGAAGGCACTTGCCTCTCCCCTGTTATTCAATCTGATCATGGTTGTACCACGCAGCAATAGACTCTTTGGCCCAACCTATCCATGTCCTCCTGGTTCTCCATTTGACCCAGTCAACTGTATTAATTTTTATTTATTTAGAGATGCAGCATTTGAACAGGCCCATCCAGCCATGAGCCTGTGCCACCCAATTACACCCATGTGAACAAGGAACCTACTAAAACCCTGTACATCTTTGAAATGTGGGAGGAGACTGGAGCACCCGGAGGAAACCTATGCAGACACAGGGAGAACGTACACATTCCTTAAAGACAGCACTGGATTCGAACCCAGGTCACTGGTGATGTGATAGCATTTCGCTAACTCAAACTGCGCCGCCCATGAATTTGCATGCGATTGCCCCATATCCTCCTAAACCCTTTCCTATCCACCTACCTATCGTACACCAGAGAACATAGAACCATGGAAAACTACAGCATAGAAAACAGGTCATTCAGTCCTTCTAGTCTCTGCTTAAACATCATTCCGTTAGTTCCACTGACCTACATCCAGTCCATAACCCTCCCAACATCTCCTATCCATATATCTATCCAATTTATTCTTAAAACTTAAGAGTGAGCCTGTATTCATCACGTCAGCTGGCAGCTCATTCCACACTCCCACCACTCTCTGAGTGAAGAAGTTCCCCCAATGTACCCCCTAAACATTCCCCTTTCACCCTAACACCATGTCCTCATATATTTACTTCTCTCATTTACCTTTGTCTATTCCTCTCATAATTTTGGAAACTATTAAATCTCCCCTTATTCTTCTTCGCTCCACAGAATAAAGTCCCAACCTGTTTAATCTTTCCTTGTAACTCAACCCCTTTTCCTAAGCAACCTGCTTAGGATATAAAACCTACAACCCAAGGACTTCGCTGCCACGTCCCAACTTGCTTGGCCACGGCACACGAACCATGGGTGTAAAGGGTGGGGCCAGTACTGCGCACACTGCACTCCACCTAAAAGCTCCTTTGCGCAGGCCCGAGGACATGTCCACATCCTCCCCCTCAAAAGATGCACACAAACTCAAGCTAGCATGCTGGAACATCAAAACCATGCTAGATAAGGCTGACAGCCACCAACCTGAACATCGGTCTGCCCTCATCGCACATGAACTCCTCAGACTCGACATCGACATAGCCGCTCTCAGCGAAGTCCACCTTGCAGATATAGGCAGCCTCCAAGAACACGGTGCGGGCTACACACTCTAATGGTCTGGCAAGCCTCAGGCTGAAGGACGCCTATCTGGTGTAGGCTTCATGGTCAAGAACTCCATTGCCTCCAAACTCGAAAACCTCCTGACAGGCCTCTCGGACCGAATCATGTCCATGCGACTCCCCCTTCAGAACAAGCGTCGCATCACCCTCATCAGTGTCTATGCTCCAACCCTCCAGGCGGAACCAGCAGAAAAGGACAAGTTCTACACTGACTTGCGCAACCTCATCCAACGCACCCCTACAGCCGACAAGGTTGTCATCCTTGGCGACTTCAACGCTCGCGTCGGCAAAGACTCAGAAACCTGGCCAGGAATCCTGGGCAAGCATGGTGTCGGCAAGTGCAATGACAATGGGCGCCTCCTGTTGGAGCTCTGCGCAGAACAGCGGCTTGTCATTACTAACACCCTTTTCCAGTAGAGAGACAGCCTGAAGACTACCTGGATGCATCCCCGATCCAAACACTGGCACCTCCTGGACTACATTCTGGTGCGAGGAAGAGACAAACGAGATGTGCTCCACACCAGGGTCATGCCCAGCGCGGAATGCCACACAGACCACCGGCTGGTTCGCTGCAAGCTCAACCTTCACTTCAAGCCAAAGTTCAAGAACAGTGGTGCCCCCAGAAAGAGGTTCAATGTTGGAAACTTGCAGTCAGACGAAGTGAGAGGAAACTTCAGGCAAACCTCCAAGCAAAGCTCGAGGATGCAAACTGCCTCACGGACTCGTCCCCTGAAACCCTCTGGGATCAGCTGAGGACTACCATACTGCAATCCACTGAAGAGGTACTGGGCTTCTCCTCCAGGAAAAACAAGGACTGGTTCGACAAAAACAACCAGGAAACACAGGAGCTGCTGGCAAAGAAGCAATCTGCCCACCAGGCTCACCTTGCAAAGCCGTCCTAGCCAGAGAAAAAACGAGCCTTCCGTCGCGCATGCAGCCATCTTCAGCGCAAACTCCGGGAGATCCAAAATGAGTGGTGGACTAGCCTTGCCAAACGAACCCAGCTTAGCGCCGACATTGGCAACTTCAGGGGTTTCAATGAGACACTAAAGGCGGTGTACGGCCTCTCACCCCAAGTCCAAAGCCCTCTGTGCAGCTCAGACGGCAAAGTCCTCCTCAGCGACAAGATCTCCATCCTCAATCGATGGTCAGAACACTTCCAATCTCTTTTCAGTGCCAACCACTCAGTCCAAGAATCTGCCCTGCTCCAGCTCCCTCAACAGCCCTTGAGTCTAGAACTGGATGAGGTCCTTACCCAGGAAGAGACATATAAGGCAATTGAACAACTGAAAAGTGGCAAAGCAGCAGGTATGGATGGAATCCCGCCCAGAGGACTTGAAGGCTGGCGGCAAAACTCTGCATCCCAAACTGCATGAGTTTTTCATGCTCTGCTGGGACCAAGGAAAGCTGCCTCAGGACCTTCGTGATGCCATCATCATCACCCTGTACAAAAACAAAAGCGAGAAATCAGAGTGCTCAAACTACAGGGGAATCACGCTGCTCTCCATTGCAGGCAAAATCTTCACTAGGATTCTCCTTAATAGACTAATACCTAGTGTCACCGAAAATGTCCTCCCAGAATCACAGTGTGGCTTTCGCGCAAACTACTGACATGGTCTTTGCCCTCAGACAGCTCCAAGAAAAGTGCAGAGAACAAAACAAAGGACTCTACATCACCTTTGTTGACCTCACCAAAGCCTTCGACACCGTGAGCAGTGAAGGGCTTTGGCAAATACTAGAGCGCCTCGGATGCCCCCCCAAGTTCCTCAACATGGTTATCCAACTGTACGAAAACCAACAAGGTCGGGTCAGATACAGCAATGAGCTCTCTGAATCTTTCTCCATTAACAATGGCGTGAAGTAAGGCTGCGTCCTCGCACCAACCCTCTTTTCAATCTTCTTCAGCATGATGCTGAACCAAGCCATGAAAGACCTCAACAATGAAGACGCTGTTTACATCCGGTACCGCACGGATGGCAGTCTCTGCAATCTGAAACGCCTGCAAGCTCACACCAAGACACAAGAGCAACTTGTCCGTGAACTACTCTTTGCAGATGATGCCGCTTTAGTTGCTCATTCAGAGCCAGCTCTCCAGCGCTTAACGTCCTGTTTTGCGGAAACTTCCAAAATGTTTGGCCTGGAAGTCAGCCTGAAGAAAACTGAGGTCCTCCAACAGCCAGCTCCCCACCATGACTACCAGCCCCCCCCACATCTCCATCGGGCACCAAGAACTCAAAACGGTCAACCAGTTTACCTACCTCGGCTGCACCATTTAATCTGATGCAAGGATCGACAACGAGATAGACAACAGACTCGCCAAGGCAAATAGCGCCTTTGGAAGACTACACAAAAGAGTCTGGAAAAACAATCACCTGAAGAAACACACAAAGATCAGTATGTACAGAGCCGTTGTCATACCCACGCTCCTGTTTGGCTTCGAATCATGGGTCCTCTACTGGCATCACCTACAGCTCCTAGAACGCTTCCTTCAGCACTGTCTCCGCTCCATCCTCAACATTCATTGGAATGACTTCATCACCAACATCGAAATACTCAATCTGGCAGAGTCCGCAAGCATCAAATCCACCCAATTGCGCTGGGTGGGTCATGTCTCCAGAATGGAGGGCCATCGCCTTCCCAAGATCATGTTATATGGTGAGCTCTCCACTGGTCACCGAGACAGAGGTGCACCAAAGAAGAGGTACAAGGGCTACTTAAAGAAATCTCTTGGTGCCTGCCACATTGACCACCACCAGTGGGCTGATATCGCTTCTGACCGTGCATCTTGGTGCCTCACAGTTCAGCGGGCAGCAACCTCCTTTGAAGAAGACCGCAGAGCCCACCTCATTGACAAAAGACAAAAACCCAACACCTAACCCCAACCAACCAATTTTCCCTTGCATCCGCTGCAACCGTGCCTGCCTGTCCCGCATCGGACTTGTCAGTCACCAACAAGCCTGTAGCAGACGTGGACATACCCCTCCATAAATCTTCGTCCACGAAGCCAAGCCAAAGAAGAAAGAAAGAACTCAACCCCTGAAGACCTGGCAACATCCTAGTAAATCTCTGCACTTTCAATTTTACTGATATCTTTCCTGTAGTTCAGTGACCAGAACTGCACACAATGCTCCAGATCTGGCCTCACCAATGTTTTATACAACTTTACCATAACATCCCAACTACTGTACTCAATACTTTGATTTATGAAAGCCAAGATGCCAAAAGCTTTCTTTACAACCCTTTTTACCTGTGACGCCACTTTCAGGGAATTATGTTTCTGTATTCCCAGATCCCTTTGTTCCTCCACACTCCTCAGTGCCCTTCCATTTATTATGTCTGTCCTACCTTAGTTTGTCCTTCCAAAATGCAACACCTCACACTTGTCTGCATTAAATTCCATCTGCCATTTTTCAGCCCACTTTTCCATTTGGTCCAGATCCCTCTGCAAGCTTTTAAAACCTTCCTCACTGTCCACAACGTCTCCAATCTTAGTGTCATCTGCAAACTTGCTGATCAAATTTACCACATTATCACCCAGATCATTGATATAGATGACAAAAAAAAATGGTCCCAGCACCAATCCCTGAGGCAACACCAATAATCACAGGCCTCCAGTCTGAGAAGCAGGCATCCACCACTACTCTCTGGCTTCTACCATTCAGGCAATTTCAAATACTGTTTATAACCTTTCCATGGATACCTAGTGTCTGAACCTTGTATACTAACCTCCCATGTGGGACCTTGTCAAATATCTTACAAAATCCAAGTAGACAACATGCCTTTCCTTCATCTACTTTCTTTGTAACCTCCTTGAAAAGCTCTAGAATATTGATTAAACATGACTTACCAGGCACAAAGCCTGCTGATTATCCTTAATCAGCCCTTGGCTGTCCAAATACTGTCCAATCTCTCAGAACATCTTCTATCAATTTATCCACTAATGACGTCAGGCTCACCAGCCTGTAATTTCCGGATCTTTGTTTAAACAACGGAACAACAATCCTCTGGCACCTCACCAATGGCAAAGGACATTTTAAATATTTCTGCCAGGGCCCCTGCAAATTCTACACTAATCTCCCTCAAGGCCTGAGAGAATATCATGTATGCCTTGAGGATTTATCTACCTTTATTCGCTGTAAGGCAGCAAACACCTTCTCCTCTTTAATCTCTGTATGTTCCCTGCCACTACTACTGTTTGTTTCCCTTCCTTCCTTATCCACTCTGCCAGTTTCCTGAGTAAATACTGATGCAAAAAAATTGTTCAAGATCTCCCCATCTTGTGAGGCTTCACACATAAACGACCTCTCTGATCTTCTAGGGGACAGTTTTGTCCCTTACTATCCGTTTACTCTTAATGTACTTGTAGAAACCTTTCCAGTATTTGGACAGGTACTGTATGTAATCGTCAGCACCATGTAAAAGTTTACCCCCTTTTTTGGCCAAAGAACCTGGAATTTTCTATACCTCACATGTAAAAGTCAATCCTAGTCTCTCACCTTGGCCCCAGCCACCCATCCATCAGAGCTCCCGACACCTTGACCCTGGACTCGCACCTCACCAGGCAGAATTACCACTTCTTTGGGAGTGCAATTCAACGTTCACATGTAAACAAATAAAGAAATGTAAACAAATTGACTGCAATACAGATAAAAATATCAATAAAGTCCTTGAATGAGTCCCTGATTGAGTTTGTGGTTGAGGAGTCTGATGGTGGAGGGGTAGCAGCTGTTCCTGAACCTGGTGGTGCGAGTCTTGTGGCGCCGAGACCTCTTTCCTGATGGTAGCAGCGAGAACTAGAGAGTGTGCTGGGTGGGGTGGATCCATAATGATGGCTGCTGCTGCGTTCCCTGTAGATGTTCTCGATGGTGGGAAGGATTTTGCCTGGCTGGTCCATTACCTTTTGCGGGGCTTTACCCTCAGGGGGTATTGATGTCCCCTGACCAGACCGTGATGCAGCCAGTCAGCACACATTCCACCCCACCTCTGTCGAAATTTGCCAGGGTTTCCGATATCGTACCAAACCTCCGCAAACTCCTGAGGAAGTGGAGGTGCTGACATGTTGCTCGGACTAGAGGGCTTGAGTTCAAGGGAGAAGTTAGTTAGGCGAAGCCTTTATTCCCTGGAGTGTCGGAGGGTGAGTGACCACCTTATGGGGGTTTATAAAAGCTTGAAGGGCATGAATCAAGTGATTAGGGCATTTCTCTCAGGGTAGATCAATCTAGCGTTCGAGGGCCTAGGGTCAGATTAGCATTTGATGAAGTGTGGTAAAACTAAAGTCAGTGAGCTCCGAGGATTACTTGGGTGTTACAGTTAGTGTAGCGGTTAGCCTGACGCTATTACAGCACCAGCTTCCCAATTTCAAATCTGACACTGTCTGTAAGGATTAAGTATGTTCTCCCCGTGTTGGTGTGGGTTTCCTCCGGGTGCTCTGGTTTCCTCCCAGCTTTCAAAAAGTACGGGGGTTGTGAGTTAATTGGTGTATTTGGTGGGGGGCGGGGGGGGGGCGTGACGCAGGCTTGTGGAAGGGTCTGTTACCATGCTGTATGTCTAATTTTTAAAGATTACTCCAGAAGTTGAAGACATATAAACCAAACAGATGGTCTAATTGGAGATCTAATATTCAAGCCCCAGCAGGTCACTGCTGCGTCCGAGCCTGAGACTTTAGCAGCTTCATCAAAGCTTTCTTCCATCAGAACGCCAGAAAGGTATGTGACACCACAGAAGTTAAAAGAATGGAATCCAACACTTTTGGACAGATGTTTCCATTGTAAACAAGAAATTGGAACAATATTACACACAATTTGGACAGGTACAAAAGTAAAAACTTTTTGGGGAGATTTAAACTTAATATTAAATGAAATTACAAAAAATAAGATACCAAAAGATCCTGAAATCTTCCTGTTAAATATAAAAACAAAGAATTAGGCCTAAAATAAGACAGGACTCAAAAAAGATTTATTATTAGCAATGAAAAAAAATGCATAATGACAACTTGGAAAACGGAACCAACCTTAAAAATACAACAATGGTTCATAGAAATGAACAAGTATATTCCAGTAGAAAAAAATGCCAGCAATCTAAAAGCCAAATATACTTTATTTGGACAAATTTGGGAACCATACATAGAGCTTATTAGAAACTGCCAATTTCAGACATCAATCTCTTAAAATGATAAACTATAAATATGTAAATAAGTATAGAATTTAGGATGACACGACTTCTTTTTTTCTTTTCCTTTTATTGTTTATTTCTTTTTCTTCTTTCTTTTCCTTTACGTTATAGGGGGTGGGGAGAGTTGAAGGAAAAGGGGGAAAATAACACTGTGCATATTT
The DNA here is from genome assembly GCF_036971445.1 of Narcine bancroftii. Taxonomy (NCBI): domain Eukaryota; kingdom Metazoa; phylum Chordata; class Chondrichthyes; order Torpediniformes; family Narcinidae; genus Narcine; species Narcine bancroftii. The sequence continues at coordinate 4,018,112 of NC_091471.1, read as the reverse complement.
TAATGATCTTGTAGCGGCGGCGACACTGCTCACTGAAGGATCGCGCAACCAGCCGGGTTGAGTTCAGTGAGCAAAAACTGATTTATTGCAGGCTGACTGGCTGGTCTTACACTCCCAGCCTGGACCTGGTGGAGAACTGCGCTGGGGGGCCCCAACGTCACCGGGGCATCACGTGGGTCGCCAAGCGCAGGCTTCTGACCACAGTGCTGAGGTCAGGAGGAAACCCACGTCGGCGCCATTTTGGCAGGTTGCCCCGCTGTGTAAGTGACAAGTGGGGCTGGTTCGCATACCTCCACACAGCCCCCCCATAGAACCGGCACCAATGTTGTTTTTTGCCGGGCGGCCTCACTTCTTGGGTTGGGCTCGGTGGGGTCGAGGTGGGCTGGCTTTAAACTGTCCACCGTAAACAGTTCCCTCTTACCACTGATGTCCAGTGTGAAAGTGGATTCTGAATGCTGGACGACTTTGTACAGCCCTTCATATGGTCTTTTTAGAGATGCGCTTGATAAAAATGTACTCTGCAGAATACAGCTCGCTGGGGACCTAAGAGGCCCGTGTGCTGTGTCTGGGAGGCAGTGGGGGTGTGAAGGAGTCCAACTGGGCCCAGAGGCTGGGAAGTAGACCATGCAGTGACTGCTGGGGGTTGTGAGGTGCGTTGACGAACTCACCGGGTAGGGCTAGCGGTTCACCGTAGACCAGCTCAGCTGATGACGCCTGTAGGTCTACTTTGGGTGTCGAGTGGATGCCCAGGAGCACCCAAGGCAGCTCGTCCAACCAGTCAGGGCCGGTGAGGCGGGCCATCAGTGCCGACTTAAGGTGGCGGTGCAATCTCTCAACTAGCCCATTGGCCTGTGGGTGATAGGCTGTGGTGTGATATAGCTCGATCCACAGCCTGTTGGCGAGCTGTGCCCAGAGCACAGAGGTGAACTGGGTGCCCCGATCACTGGTGAGGTGGTTCGGGATGCCGAACTGCTCGGGAGCAGGAGTCTATGGAGGCATCTGGCATCAGGATCACCTCAGGCCAATGAGTGGTGCGGTCTAATACTGTGAAAAGGTAAAGGTTACCTCGGGAAACGGGTAAGGGTCTGACAATGTCCCCGTGATGCCCCGGTGACGTTGGGGCCCCCCAGCGCGGTTCTCCACCAGGTCCAGTCCCGGACGTGTTCAAAATCTTGTACGGGCACTCTGGTGTGCCTATGTACCTCGGAAAGCTGGCAATGGGTGCAGGTTCCAGCCCAGTCCACAATCTGCCTCCAAAGCCCTTGCCAGACGAATGTTCTGCCACCATATGGACCATGGACCTGATGGAAGGGTGGGGAATGTCATGGATATGGTGGAAGACTTGCCTGCACTACTGCTGGGGAACCACTGGACACGGGGTGCCCATGGAAACATCGCACAGGATGGTGCCCTCACCATGAGGAGTTGGGAGGTCCTAGAACTGCAGGCCCGTGATGGCAGTCCTGAAGGCCCGCATCCCCTCATCGGACTTCTGGTCCTGGGCGAGCTGGTCGAAGTCGAGACCGGGTGTCAGCGTGCAAATGTCTGGTCATGATAGTGCGTCGGTGACCATGTTGTCTTTCCCCACCTTGTGCTGAATGTCGGTGGTGAACTCCGGCATGAAGGAGAGATGACGTTGTTGGCGGGCCGACCAGGGATCTCTTGCCATAGTGAGTGCCTGAGTGAGGGGCTTGTGGTCTGTAAAAATGGTGAAAGGCCTCCCCTCCAAGAAATAGCGGAAATGACGCACCGCCAGGTGCATGTCCAGTAACTCACGATCGAAAGCGGGCAAAGGAGTCGACTAAAGAATGCCAGTGGTTTCCACTGTTCATTCACCTGCTGCCCCAGGACGGCGCCAATGGCTGTGGCAGAGGAATTGACGGAGAGCGCCATATGCAGGTCAGTGCCTGGGTGGACGAGCAGGGTAGCCTTTGTGAGGGGATCTTTCGTGGTTTCTAATGCCCTGCTGGCCTCTGGAGTCCAGGCGAGTGTCTTGTCTTTGGCCATAATGAGGGCGAAGACTGGATGCATGATGTGCGCAGCACCTGGAATGAAGCGGTTATAGAAATTGACCATACCCGTGAACTCCTGTTGCCCCTTGAGGTTGTCTGGGAGTGGGAACTCCCTGACTGCAGCAACCTTTGTAGTGGCAGATGTAGTTCCTTCGGCCGTGATGGTAAGGCCCAGGAACTGCATGGACTCTTTCCCGAACTGGCATTTGGCTGGATTGATCATTAGGCCAAAGTCGGCCATTCGGGAGAAGAGGGTGAGCAGGTGAGACTTGTGTGGTGCCCGGTCTCTGCTAGCGACAAGGATGTTATCCAAGTAAATGAATACAAAATTCAAATCCCTGCCCACTGTGTCCATGAGGCGCTGGAAGGTCTGGGCGGCGTTCTTGAGCCTGAACGGCATGTGTAGGAACTCAATCAAGCTGAAGGGGGTGATGATGGCCATTTTGGTTATGTCCTCGGGGAGCACCAGGATTTGGTGATACCCCCACACCAGGTCGACCTTGGAGAATACCCTCGTGAAAATTAGCAATAAAGGAAGATACAACCAAAAGAAGAGAATTGGCGGATAAAAAAATAAAATATGAAACATTACAAACATATAAGGTGGAGAAGAATATAATGAAGACAAAACAGAAATATTATGAACTAGGGGAAAAAACACACAAAATCCTAGCATGGCAGCTTAAGACAGAGCAAACTAAGAAAATGGTATTGGCAACAAGGAAAAAAGACAAACAAATTACATATAATCCAAAAGAAATTAAGGAAAACTTCAGAGAATTCTATGAACAATTATACCGAACCGAAAACGAAGGGAAAGAAGGGAAAATAGATGAATTTTTGACTAAAATTGAACTACCAAAACTACAAATAGAGGAACAAAATAAATTAACAGAACCATTTGGAACAGTAGAAATACAAGAGATAATAAAAAATTTACCAAATAATAAGACACCAGGAGAGGATGGACTCCCAATAGAATTCTACAAAACATTTAAAGACCTAATAATACCGCCCCTCCTGGATGTAATCAACCAGATTGATGAGACACAAAACTTACCAGATTCATGTAAAACAGCAATAATTACAGTGATACTAAAACAAGGGAAAGATCCACTCTCACCAGCGTCATATAGACCAATATCTTTGCTAAACACAGATTATAAGATAATAGCTAAACTATTAGCGAACAGATTAGCAGAACAGGTACCGAAAATGGTAAATTTAGACCAAACTGGATTTATCAAAAAAAGACGCACAACAGACAATATTTGTAAATTTATTAACTTAATTCATGCAGTAGAAGGAAATAAAGCACCGGCAGTAGCAGTTGCTTTAGACGCAGAGAAGGCCTTCGACAGAGTAGAATGGAATTACTTGTTCAAAGTATTGCAAAAATTCAGTTTACCGGAGAAGTATATTAATTGGATTAAAGCATTATATGAGGGACCGTTAGCGAAAGTGACAGTAAATGGACATGTATCAAAGCAATTTAACTTAAGCAGGTCAACGCGGCAGGGATGCCCACTATCACCATTATTGTTTGCGCTAGCTATAGAACCACTAGCAGAATCGATAAGAAGAGATAATAATATAAAAGGAATAAAAATAAAAGACAGGGAATATAAAATCAGTCTGTTTGCGGATGATGTGATAGTGTACTTAACAGAACCAGAACTATCAATAAAAGAACTATATAAGAAATTGAAGGAATATGGAGAAGTGTCGGGATACAAGATAAACGTAAATAAAAGTGAAGCATTGCCTATGAATAACGCGGATTTCTCAAAATTTAAGGAGGAATCCCCATTCAGATGGCAAACGCAGGCAATAAGATACCTAGGTGTGCAAATAAACAAAAATCTAGGCCAATTATATAAACTCAATTACAATCCACTAATGAAAAAATTACAGGACGATTTAGAGCATTGGAAAGAGCTACCACTAACACTGATAGGAAGGATAAACTGTATTAAAATGAACATTTTTCCAAGGATACTATACTTATTTCAGGCATTGCCAATACAACTGACAGAAAAATTCTTCAAAGAGTTAAAGAAAATAATAAGGAGATTTTTATGGAGGGGGGGAATCCGAGGATAGCACTAGACAAATTAACAGAATGGTATAAACAAGGAGGCTTACAATTGCCAAACTTCAAAAATTATTATAGAGCCGCACAATTAAGGTACCTATCAGATTTTTATCAAACAAGGGAAAAACCAGACTGGACGAGACTAGAATTAGATAAAATAGGGGAAAAGATACCTGAACACATATTATATAAATGGGACGAAAAATTGGTACAACATAGTACTTCTCCAGTATTACACCATCTCCTCAATATATGGAAGAAGATTCATGTAGAAAGAAATAAAATAAATTACCAAATACCAAAACTAATATTGACGCAAAATAAGCTACTCCCTTTTACAATAGACAACCTTGCCTTTAGAAAATGGGAAAAAAAAGGGATTAAAAGAATAGAAAATTGTTTTTCAGGAAGTAGATTCTTATCCTTTGAACAAATGAGAGATAAGTACAATATAACGAGAGATACAGCGCTGGCATATTACCAACTGAGATCCTACTTGAAAGATAAATTAGGAAGCAATTTGAGTTTACCAGAGGGAAGTAACCTTGAATATGTGATTACAGATACAATGTTAATCAAAAGATTTATAAAAAATATGTATATTAAACTGCAAGAAAAGGAAAATGAGGAAACAAATGGTAAAACTAAACAAAAATGGGAACAAGATTTAAATATAAAGATAAAAAAGGAAACATGGGAGAAGTTATGCTCTGGAACGATGAGAAATACAATAAATACGAGGCTGCGTATGATACAATATAATTGGTTACACAGACTATACATTACACCGCAAAAGTTAAATAAATGGGACCCAACAGTATCTGATAGATGTTTTCGATGTAAAAAAGAAAGGGGAACAACAATTCATGCAATCTGGACATGTGAGAGAGTAGAAAAATTTTGGGATGATCTCAATCAGATATTAAATAAAATAACAGAAAACAATATACCAAAGAATCCAGAGATCTTTCTCCTAAGTAACATAAAAAATAAAGAATTTGGAATTGACTTGGAGGATGCACAAAAAAGATTTGTTAAGATAGCCCTAGCCGTAGCAAAAAAATGTATTATGTCAACCTGGAAATTGGAAGATAATTTGAAAATACAACAATGGTATATAGAAATGAATAAATGTATTCCATTAGAAAAAATAACATATAGTTTAAGAAATAATATTGAAATATTCGAACAAGTATGGGAGCCTTACATTAAATACAATAGCGAAAACCAACCGGGAACAAACATTACCTAAGTTGATGGAAGGAGAAGAAAAGAAAAGAATGGACTCAGTAGAATTTCTGGTGTATTTTTGTTGAATGACAACATTGTCTAACTGAATTAATGCAACCTAGATTGTATAACTAAAATGGATGAGAGGGGGGGGGATGGGGGGGTGGCTTGGGAGGAGGGAGGGGGGAGGGAGAAAAAGTCACTGTAAATGTGTGGAAAAGAAAAAGTGTATATCATGGCTATTGTGATTTATGGTGTGAAAAATAAAAAATTTAAAAAAAAAAAAAAAAAGAGAATACCCTTGTGCCATGCAGGTTAGCCGTAAAGTCCTGGATGTGAGGAATCGGGTAACGGTCAGGTACTGTCGCGTCATTCAGCCGTCGATAATCTCTTCAGGGGCGCCAGCCACCAGAAGCTTTCGGGACCAGGTGGAGTGGTGAGGCCCAAGGACTGCCAGAGCATCAAATGATCCCCAGTTTCTGCAGATGCAAGAACTCTTCCTTCGCTATCTGGAGCTTATCCAGCAGGAGCTGGCGTGCCTTGGCATGGACCAGCAGGCCTTGGGTGGGGATGTAATGAAACACCTGTGGCGGCATGAGGTGTTGGAGAACTGCGGCTTGAGGAAGAATGGGAACTCGTCGAGGATACGCTGAAACCCGTCCTTGGGCATGCTGACCATAGCCATCTGTGGCTGCTCTGTGAGGGAGGCGCTGAGGCGAACGGATTGGAAGTTACGGGCATCTACCAGTCACCTAACTCAAATGTCGACCAGGAGTCAGTGGGCGAGGAGGAAGTCAACACCCAGGAGGGATGAAATTGTGAACCTCCACGAGAACTTCCGCTGGCCGATCTGGAAGTGGACGGTCTTGTCTCCATACGTTTGGATCTCCGTCGAATTGACTGCACGGAGGGGAGGTCCTCGAGGCCGTTCCAGGACTCGATGGTTGTGGCTGGGATGACGCTGATCTGGGCCCCGGTGTTCATGAGGAAGCGTCGGCCGCTGACTGAATCCCGCAGGTAGAGAAGGCTGTGTTCTTGGCCAGCCATCGCAGCCATTAACAGCAGCCAGCCTGCTCGTTTCCCTGGAATGAGCAGGGCTGATGACACTTCCGAGCCTTGGTTGCCCAGCGCTGGTGGAAGAAGCAGAGGCCTGAAGTGGATGGTTTGCTTCTGGCTATGCTCTTTGAGGCCCCTGCAGGGGCCGGGTGTTCCACTGCAGCGCCAGATGTTTCATTACATTCCCACCCAAGGCCTGCTGGTCCATGCCAAGGCACGCCAGCTCCTGCCGGATAAGCTCCAAATAGCGAAGGAAGAGTTCTTGCATCTGCAGAAACTGGGGATCATTTGACGCTCTGACAGTCCTTGGGCCTCACCACTCCACCTGGTCCCGAAAGCTTCCGGTGGCTGGTGCCCCTGAGGAGATTATCTGGGAATCGTTCGAGCCATAGCTCCTGAGCTTTTTGTGTGACCTTCCTAGGATCGACGAAGCTCTCCTGGGACAGTAATGGCCGGATGTCTTCAGGCAGATGGTCGAGGAAGATGTGCTCGAAGAGTGGGCATTTGGTGTGTTCGCCCATGAGCGCAAGCATCTCATTCCTCAACTCGATTGGGATTCTGTCCCTCAAGGCATCAAGGTGCAGCATCCGAGAGGCACACTGGCACCTGGAGAGGCCGAGGGAACCAGTGAGCACCCACTTGATGGTCCCGTATTTATCTTCCACAGGTTGGTGCTGAACGAGGTGCAGCACTTGTTTGGCAGTGACCTGGTCCAGGGCGGCGACCTCATGGTAAAACTTGGTCAAATCCGATTAAATCTGGTGGAGATGAAACTGAGCCTCTGCGTGGCTGAACCAGGTCTCCAGCTCCTGAACCCAGAAGTCAGGAAGCTTGATGGCTATAGCATTGATCGAAGGTTGTTCATGTCGGGTTCAAAGACGTTTGAACCTGTCCGGGTCACCAATTGTAGCGATGGCTCACTGAAGGATCGCACAACCAGACGGGTTGAGTTCAGTGAGCAAAACTGATTTATTGAGGTCTGCATGGCTGGTCTTATATTCCCAGCCCTGACCTGGCTGAGAACCGCGCTGGGGGGCCCCAACGTCACCAGGGTGTCACGTGGGTCACCAAGCGCGGGCTTCTGAGCCCCGTGCCGAGGTTGGGAAGAAACCCCCAATGGCGCCATTTTGTCCGGCTGCCCCTCCGCGTGCGTGACAAGCGGGGCTGGTTCACCTGCCTAATGGTGTACTGCCACAGATGAATGTTGTTATATATTGTTATTGAAGGAGTTCACAGTGAAGTATTAAATAAATAAAAAGAAAGGGGGTTGGAGGATGGTTCATTGATGATTGCACCATGTTCCATACCTTTCACTGTCCTCTCCAGATGAAATGGCCCAGATGTGAATGCATCAAGACCTCGACAACATCAGGCACAGATTGAGAAGTGGCATCCAACACTGTGGTTCAAGTGAAAACATGTTGCTGGAGAAACTCAGCTGGTCAAACAGTGTCCTTTATACAGCAAAGATAAAGATACATAACCAATGTTTCGGGCTTGAGCCCTTCATCAAGGCATGAGCAGGTGTCCAAACAATTTTGCTCATACTTTGATGAAGGGCTCAAGCCCGAAAAGTCGGTTCTGCATCTTTATCTTTGCTGTATAAAGGACACTGTTTGACCTGCTGAGTTTCTCCAGTATTGTGTGCGTACTTAACTGGATCAGGTAATGCAAAAATAAAACTGAAATAAAGAGTCTAATATCCTCCAGCATTGACAATTCCGGGCTCACCGTGGACAAGAAGCTCAAATGGACCAGCCTCACAAATACGGAGACTTCACTCACCTCCTGCCACCACAAAGCTTTTCCACGGTCTACAAGGCACTAAGTCAGGAGTGCTGTGAACCCGCCAGGATGAGTGCAGCTCCAGCAACTCTGGGAAAGTTTTTCACCATCCAGACAAAACTGCCCACTCCATCGACTGGCCGAAACGCCCCCTCCCTCCGCTCCTTAACAGCCGGTGCCTCAAGGAAGCAACCTCTATCCTCAAGATCCCTCACCGCCAAGGCTGTGCCCTCTTCTCACTGCTATCACCAGGACTGAGGTGCAAGAGCCTGAAGACGAACACCCAGCGGAACAGAAACAGCTTCTTCCCCTCTGCCATCAGATTCCTGAATGGTCCACACCCCACTTATTTTCTCTTTTTTGCACTAATTATTTATTTTCTAATATTGCGTATATGGAACTATAATTTACAGCAATTTTTCACTTTAATGCACAATTCTGTTGCCACATGACAACAACCTTCATGGCATGTTCACGACAATAAACCTGATCCTGATACTGGTTCTGCCAGCGCACTGTGGCTCAACTGGGAATACAGATTATAATCCCTGAAAGTGGTGTCTCAGGTGGACAGGATTGTAACAAGGGCTTTTAGCACATTGGCCTTCATAAAGCAAAGTATTGAGTACAGGAGTTGGGATGTTGTGGTAAAGTTGTTTCAGACCAAATTTGGAGGATTGTGTGCGGTTTTGGTCACCGAACTACAGGAAAGAGATCCATAAGTTTGAAAGAGTGAAAGAATGCAGAAATTTACAAGGATGTTGCCAGGAACTGAGTTAAAGGGGAAAGGTTAAGCAGGTTAGGGCTTTATCCCTGGAGTGTCGGAGAATGAGGGGAGATTTGATAGAGGTGTACAAATTTATCAGGCCTATCGACAGAGTGAACACATGCAGGCTTCTTCCACTTCCACTGAGCTTGAGTGGGACAAGAACAAGAGGACATGGGTTAAGGGTGAAAGGGGAATTATTGAAAGGGAAGATTGGGGAAAGTTCTTGACACAAACAGTGGTGAGTGTATGCCAGCTGAGGCAGAGAATGGAGGCTTGATTTTGGTATTTAAGAAAAATTGTGTAGGCCAGTGGTTCTCCACCTTTTTGTTTTCCATTCACATAGCACCTTAAGTACAGGCAACATGGTTAGCATAGAGGTTGGTGCAACACCTTTACAGCACCAGCGATCGGGACTAGGGTTCAAATCCTATGCTGTCTGTAAGGAGTTTGTATGTTCACCATCTCTCTGTGTGGGTTTTCCTTGAGGGCTCTGGTTTCCTCCCACTATTTGAAACGTACCGAGGGTTGTAGGTCAATTGGGTGGCACGGGCCGGATGGGCCTGTTACCCTGCTCTATGTCTATAAAATAGTAATCCCTTGATTATATGGCATAGGTGCTCTGTGGTTAGTAAGGGATTACTTAATGTGGTGTGTGAGTGGAAAGATAAGGTTGAGGACCACTGTCCGAGATTCACGACTACAGCCACCACTGAGGACCCAGGCCCACCAAGTCCACCAAATCCAAGGGAATGTTCACCTCCAAGTCCCACTCCATATTTCACTGCTCCTTCACCGCCACCTCGTCTGCATGCTGGATGTACCTGCTCACCAGCTCCGTGGGTGCCCCTTCACCACCAGAACTGCAGGCATTCGAGCTCCACCCTCCCAAGATGGTCCAACAAATGCTGGTCTTGGCCCGACCTTGGCTGATTAATTTATTCAGATTTATTGTCAGAGTACACACAAGACATCACATACAGCCCTGAGATTCTTCCCAGCAGGCGTGGCAGAATTACCACTAATTGGCAGTGCAAAAAAACAAAACTGACTCAACGTACACATGCGAACAAATAAAAAATGTAAACAAACTGCAATGCAGAGATAGAAAAAAAATCAATAAAGTGCACAAAGAAGATTCCATAAATGAGTCCATGATTGAGTTTGTCTGATGATGAAGGGGGAGTAGCTGTTCCTGAACCTGCTGGTGTGAATCTTGTGGCCCCTACACCTCTTAACGTTTTATTTTGAAAACTTTATTTAAAAGATAACAAAAACATAACATACAATATAGAAATTGTCAAAGAAAATGTTTTCGTTAATACCCATCCCACCCTCTCACCCCTACAGCCAGCTCCCTTAAGGGGAGCAAAAAAAAAATAGATTATATATATAAAAAAATATTGTAAATGTTCACAACATTTCAAAGTATATCTAAATGCATATATTTCAAATACGGAGACCACTTACTAACAAAAGAAGAAGAATTATCATGTAAAATATAAGTAATTTTTTCCATAACCACACATACTTTCAATTCATTGTGTCAACGTGATATATTAATCTCAGTATCATCTTTCCAAGTACTAGCAACACATTTACACGCTACTGATAACACCAAACGTACAAAAGCCATTTGAATTTTATCCAATCCCATTCCCCTTAACGAATATAAATTTACCAACAAGAAAATTGTTGGATCTAACAGTAGTATAAAATTATATAATTTCTCCAAAACTACTTTAATTCCTTGCCAAAATGATTGAACTTTAACACAATTCCATACAGCATGTAAAAAAGTTCCAATGCATGAACCACATCTAAAACAAGAATCCGAATTACTTAACCCATTTTTTTTTAACTTTTCCGGGGTCAAATATAATTGATGTAAGAAATTATAATTAACTATTCTGTATCTTACATTAGTCAATTTAATTACATTGTCCTGACACATATTCACCCAATCATCTTCAGGGAAAATAAATACTGAATCACTCTCCCATTTGAGTTTAGATTTCTCCCAATCTGGTTTATCCATACTATCTTGTAACAAATTATACATAACTGAAATATAACTCTTTTTCAGCAAAGATTCAAATCTCGACAAAGTAGGTAAATTCATCTCCCTACCATAATTATCCTTTCCCAAGGCTCTAAGTTGGTAATACGTAAACAAAAAATTTACAGATATATCAAATCTTTCTCTCAATTGATTAAAAGAAAGAAATTGCCCCTCTACAAAACAATCCTGTATTGTCTTTATACCTTTAGAATCCCAAATCTTTAAATGATTATTAAACATTGAGAAGGGAATAAGCTGATTGTTATACAATGGAGTTAAAATAGATAATTTATCTTTCAACCCTAACACCCTATTTTTTTTTAACAAAATCTTTAATAAATGCTTCAATATCGGCATATCATATTGCTGTAACAAAATCAAATTCCAACAAAATATAAATTCATGTATTTCAACCCTAGGAATACATGCCATCTCCACTTTAGCCCAGCTAGGAGGCTGATCTAAATACATCAATCTACTAATAAACTTCAACTGGGTCACTACATAATAATTTTGAAAATGTAGTAGTTGTAGTCCGCCCAATATATACTTCCATGTAAGTCTATGCAATGCTATTCGAGCTAGTTTACCTTTCCATAAAAACTCTCGCACTGCTTTATTCAAATCTTGAAAAAAGCCTTTAGAAAGTAAACAAGGTAGTAACTCAAATAAATATTGAATTCAAGGAAAAATATTCATTTTAATACAATTAACCTGACAAATCAAAGTTAATGGAAGATCTTTCCACTTAATCAAATCTGCTTTAATCCATCTTAATATAGGTACATAATTTAATTGATATAATGATTGATAATTCGTATCCATAAACACACCTAAATATTTAATTTTACTTGTCCACCTTAATTCTGTAATTGTTTTAAATTCAGAATAATCTCCCACTCCAACTGGGAAAATTTCACTTTTATCCCAATTAACTTTATATCCTGATAATTCTCCAAATTTTAACAAACACTCTTGCAATTGTTTCAACGACTGTTCCGGTTCCGTAAAATATACCAACACATCGTCCGCAAACAAATTAATTTTATATTCTTCATTCTTAACCCTCATCCCTCTAATTTCTTAATTTTGTCTAATAGCTAACAGTTCAATAACCAACACAAATAGGGCTGGTGACAATGGGCAGCCCTGTCGAGTTGAACAAGTCAATTTAAATGGTAAAGAAATCTGTCCATTTGTCACCACCCTAGCAATCGGGTTCATATATAAAGCCTTAACCCAACCAATAAAAATAAGGCCAAATTTAAATTTCTCTAACATTTTAAATAAAACATCGCACTCAACCCTATCAAAAGCTTTTTCTGCATCTAATGGTTGCTTTTGATATGCGTTGACCAATGTAATTAATCGAAATATATTATCTGATGCATTTCTATTCTTAATAAAACCTGTTTGATCAATGTGTACCAATTTAGGCAAATATTTAGCAAGTCTATTCGCTAATACTTTCGCTATAATTTTATAATCTACATTTAATAAAGAGATAGGTCTATATGAAGACACTTTTAATGGGTCTCTATCTTTTTTTGGAATAACAGTTATTAAACCACTTGAACATGATTCTGGTAACTTCTGACCTTCAGTAACTTGATTCAACACTTCTCCAAATTCATTAGAAAAATCATCATAAAAAAATTTATAAAATCCACAGGGAATCCATCATCCCCTGGGGACTTTCCATTCGGCATTTTCTGAATAGCTTCCTTAATTACAAAATCCGTAAATGGAGATTCCAGTTCCTGAACATCATTCCCATCTAATACTGGTAACTTTAATTTAGATAAGTAAGAATCAATAAAGCCATTATCCTGTTTCTCCTCAGAAGTATATAATTTTTGATAAAATGAATAAAGCTGATCATTAATTTCCTGAGGCTTATGTTATTATTGAATTTTTCTTAACAGCATTAATAGTCCGAGACACCTGTTCAGCTTTCAATTGCCAGGCAATTGGTTTAGAGCAAATTAGAGATCATTTTAGAGCTCTTTCCCCCAACTCACAATAATGTTGTTTAGATCGATTAATTAAGCGCTCAAACTGATAAGTTTGCAAAGTATTATAACGTAATTTCAGCCTCTCTAATGCAACTTTTTAAAATCTTCTGTTACACCTTTCTGTAAATCCTTCTCTAACTAGCAATCTTATTTTCTAACTCTGATCTTTCTGCCATATATTGTTTCTTAACTTTCGTAGAATAACTAATGATCTTCCCTCTCAAATAAGCTTTTAAAGCATCCCATATTACAAAATGACTATCCACAGAATTAACATTTTCAGTCAAAAATAAAGAAATCTGCTCTTTAACAAAAGTAGCAAATTCTGGTTTCTTCAATAACATTGCATTAAACCTCCATCTAAACGACGGATGTACTACCTCCTACAGTTCACTCTTAATTCTCTGCCAGCGTACCCCTCTGAAGATTCCAATTCAAATGGTAATTTTTCATGAATCAAAATCGCTACTCCTCTTGCCTTAGAATTTGAAAAAGAAGAAAAAAACATGACCAACCCAATCTCTTTTCAATTTCAGATGTTCTTTCTCAGTTAAATGTGTTTCTTGTAAAAAAGCAATATCAATTTTCATTTTTTTTATATAAGCCAATATTTTCTTTCTCTTAATTGGAATTATTTAACCCCTGCACATTAAAAGTTGTTAAATTCTATTGAGACATCTTTTTAACTACTAATATATTTACACACTATAAAATAATGCTCCCCTCTATAATTCTTCCAAAACCGAAAAGCCTTCAACATCAAGAAAACTTTGTGTCAACTCTTCTTTCTTTCCATACTTTCCATTCCCATGTCCATTTCCATTTCCATTTCCATTTACTCTCCTCTTAGATAACGTAGGAGAAGATCCATTTCTTCACAATTCCGGCAAAGAATTAGCAAAAACCAAAGCATCGTGGTCATTCTCAAAAAATTGAGATTGAAAATTTCCATAAAAAACCTTCAAAATTGCAGGATAACAAAAAGCAAACTTGTAGCCTTTTTGCCACAAAACATCTTTAGCTGTATTGAATTCTCGTCGTCTTCTAATAACCTCTTGACTCAAATCAGGATGAAAAAACACTCTGTTATTTTGTACCATTAATGGAGACCGATTCTGCCTTGCATTTTGCACTGCCAAACGTAAAATCATTTCTCGATCTTGATATTTTAAACAACGAATCAAAACTGCTCTCGGTGTTTGTCCTGGGAGTGGTCTTCTTCTCAGAGTTCTGTGAGCCCTATCCAATTCCAAACCTTCAGGAAAAAACTCTTTACCCAGCACCTCTGGGATCCAGTGCTTAAAAATTTTATAGGGTCGACACCTTGCAGCGTTCCCTGTAGATGTTCTCAATGATGGGGAGGGTTTTACCCACGATGTCCTGGGCTGCGTCCACTACCTTCTGCAGGGCTTTACGCACAGGGGCATTGGTGTCCCCAGACCAGACCATGAAGCAGCCGGGTCAGCACACTTTGCACCAGTTATCTATAGAAATATAATGAGGGGCAGACAGCACCCTATTCACGGGGTGACGATTGCAAATAGTAGGACATCTGCTTAAGGTGACTGAAGGGAAGTTCAGGGGAGACTTCAGGGGTAAGATTTTTGCACAGAGTGTGGTGGGGGCCTGGACTGCATTGCCGGAGGTGGTGGTGGAGGCTGGTACAACAGGGGTTTTCAAAAGACTTTGATAGGCTCATGGATGTAAGAAAAAATAGAGGGTTCTGGGTGTGAGGGAGGGTAGGGTTACTTTGCTGTGGAGTAGGTTTACATAGTCAGCTCAACATTGTGGGCTGAAGGGCTTGTACTGTGCTGTAATGTTCTATGTTCTATGTACATAGACTGTTTTTTACATTCAATATGAAGGTGACCACGGCAGTGGATCAGTGAGGGGCCCGGACGGGCTGCTGGAGACTGGCTCATGGGAACCAGGTATCGGAGCCTAGATTCAAGAGGGCGCCTCGAGGGCTGAAGGCTTCCTGACCGTGTCGGAGGTTCGGATCTGGAGATCGCCTTACCGATGGAGTCTGTGCAGCTGCAGAGGCTGCGGGAGGACTGGAGGCAAATCCACGGACACTCAGTGCCTGTGAAAGGACTCTCATTGGCTTTTCTTTCTCTCGTACTGTAAGGGGCACTGGGTGACCATAATGGTGACTCTTTACAGCAGCCAGAAGCCAATTTCATGTAATTTTACATGTTCTGTGTTATTACATGACAAGATACCACTGTGGTAGTAATGGTGTAAATAGAAATTAATGTAAACAGTGCACCGTGATGGACCTGAATGGATACAAAACTAAGGGTAGCAAGAGACTTTGAACAGTTTTCCTCTTGTGAATCACATTTTGTGAATAAAGTCTATTTTTGGTTAAAAAAAAATACATGGGATTAAAATGAATCCTGAATCTGCTTTAAAATTGCCACAATACATGTCCCCAGCTCAAAACCCTGGGGATAAGTTCTTCCAGAAATATAGTGCCTGTTTAATCCTTGCCCCTGTGCAGCTGAAGAGTTAACTGAGATAAGTCGTTTGTCCTGATGTGAAATTGATTCCAGTCATCAAAAGTCACCAAGAATTTTAAATGGATCAATCTATCCTAATTTATGAATGTAAAATAATTGTGTTGCTTTTAATATTCAAATTTAATTTAATCAAGTAATTTGATTTCCATTTTTAATAATTTTGGGAACTCTACAGTCATAGATTCATCAGCCAAGAGTGGGTCTCACATTCACCTCTCAATCAAAAGCTCATGGGACCGAGCGTTTATTTTAGGAATGAGCACAATCCATGCTGACTTTCCAAAGCTCTGCCAATGGAGTGCTGCATTGTCAAAGATGTTGTTGCTTGGGTGAGATGTTAGATCAAGGTCTCTCTCCCTCCCTCCCCTCTATCTCTCACTCACTTTCCCCTCTCTCCTCTCTCTCCCCCTCTATTTTGGCTCCTGTCTTTCACTTTCTCTCTTTCTCCCTCCTCTCTGCCACTTTCTCACTCTTTCTAACTCCCTTTTCTTCTCTCTCTCTTTCTTTGTCCCCCCTCTCTCTCTTGCTCTGTCATTCTTTCTTTCTCCCTCTATCACTCAAACTCCTCACAAAGTATAGCCGCTGGTGAGCCTTCTTTGTCATGGCATCTGTCCTGGGGCAGATCCTCAGGCATGCTGACACCAGGAATTTCAAGCTCTAAACCAATGGTTCTCAACCTTTATCTTTCCCATCACATCCCACTTTATGTAATCCCTATCCCATGTGATTAGTAAGGGATTGCTTAAGGTGGGATGTGGGTGGGAAGGGAAGGTTTGAAAACCACTGTTTTCATCACCCCTCATTGACTCGTTATGTGCATGGTTTCAGAATTCCAAAGGAAATGGGCCAATTACAATTTTTCTCAAGCAAAATATTTCAGTAACAATTGGGTTTAGAGCAGTAATTCTCAACCTTCCCCTCCCACCCACATCTGACCTTAAGCAATCCCTTACTCGTCACAGAGCACCGATGGCACAGGGATTATTGAAAGTGGTAAGCGAGTGGAAAGAAAAAGGTTGAGAACGACTGCTCTAAACCCTTTGCCCTGCTGGCCCCATGATGAGGACCAGTTTAAGACATAGAATATAGAAAATATCCTCTGGCCCACAATGTTATGCTACCAATATATACATGCACCTACCAACCAAAAATGAAATCTTCCCTACCTCATAACTCTCTATTTTTCTTTCATCCACATGTCTGTCCAAGAATGTTCAAATGCCCCTATTGTTTCAGCCTCCACCACCATCCCTTGCAAGGCATTCCAGCCACCCACAACTCTGTAAAGAACTTATCCCTGATGCCTTCCCTAAAACTTCCCTCCCTTCACTTCATACAAACGTCCTCTGGTGTTTGTTCTTCCTGCCCTGGGAAACAGGTGCTGGCCATCCACCCTATCTATGCCTCTCATAATCTTGTAGTCCTCTATCATCTCCTCTCATCCTCTATGCTCCAAAGAGAAAAGTTCCAGCTCTGCTAACCTTGCCTCATAAGGCTTGTTTCCCAATCCAGACAACTTCCTGGTAAGTCTCTTCTGCACCCTCTCCATAGCTGCCACATCTTGCTTTATTTTTAAAAAATATTTTTATTTTTAATACAGAACATATGCAAGTAATATAATTCAATAAAATGATATGGATAATTATATTATTTTTATTAATAAAACATTCAGTGTAACAAAAACATTGTAAATCGTGTCCATAATTCATATTCCAAGTCTTATATATAAAAAAATTAATAACAAAGGAAGAAAGAGAAAAGAAAATAATAAAAAGAAAGGGAGAAAACCCTTGCCTGACAGTGTTGCCAAATGCCATATGTGATTAAAATTTAAAGAAAAGTGAAAATAGAAAAAAGTTTTAAAAATCATGGGAAGATATGAGTTGGACAATTTAATTTAATTATGTTGAGAAGAAATTATAAAATAAGATAGTGAGTCACTATCTTAATGTGGAATCTTATATCTGAATTATTCACTGAATAACAAAATTTTTCCATCTTCAAACAGGTCATGATGTCCCATAACCACTGATCACGAGCAATTTTTTCCATTTAAGCAAAACCACTCACCTCGCCAAAAACAAGGCATTAAAAAATGGTGCGACGCTGAACCAGAGACAAAGAAGAATCATTCCCTCCCACCATACTGAAGAAGGACACCAAAGGATTCAGTGTTAAATCTATGTTAACATTTCTTGACTAAGTATGGAAACCCTCTAGTATTTTCTAGATTGGGACAAAGCCAGAATATCTGAATTAATGACACTTCTGTGCTCTTACACCTGACACAGCAAGAAATCATATCTCTGAAAAGAAATGAGATAGTTTCACTCTAGACATGTGCTTCGCATACCACTTTAAATTGTAATAAGCAATGACGAGCACATAATGAAGAACTATTAACCAACTTAAGAATTGTCTCCCAATCTACAGTAATAAAAGGGAAGAAAAGGTTATAAAAGTAACTATTATACATACAAAAACAGTTTCGCCAACTGTACTCTATATGTTTAAAATATATGTAAGCTCTGATGGTGAACGGATCTGTTTGTATGGGAGGGAGGGAAGGACTATTTTATTTTTGTTTTGTTTGTTGTGTTTGTAAGAAAAAGTTTAATATTTGTTACTATATATATATATATATATATATATATATATATGAAAAAAAAACATATAACATTTTTTAAAATTGTATCCGAAGCCGCATCTGATCTAGTTAAATTTAAATCCTTTTCCCAAGCATTTTTAATTCAAACTAACGAAGTTCCAATTTAAACATAACAGTTCCTTTTAAATAATAGATATTATATCTTTCCAAGAAAGCATTTAACTAAAATAACTCATCTACAAAATTTAATTCAGACTCTCTTGGAAAATCAGATAGTTGTGATTCAAGAAAATGCCAGACTTGTAAATGTAAAAAAAAAGAGATTTGGGCAGGTTTGAATTAAGCAGGAAGCTGCTCAAATGATATAACCATATAACAATTACAGTACAGAAACAGGCCATCTCGGCTCCTCTAGTCCGTACCGATTTAAGTGATCTCCTCTAGTCCCACCTACATGCTCCCTGCCCATAACCCTCCAATCCCCTCATATCCATGCACCTATCCAACATTTTCTTAAATGACAAAATTGACCCTGCTGCAACCACTTCTTCTGGAAGGTCATTCCACTCAGCCACCTCATTGCAATCTCACCTACCCTCAAGGGAAAGAGCCTATCCACATCTACCTATCAATCCCCCTCATAATCTTAAATACCTCTATCAAATCCCCCCTCAACCTTCTATACTCCAATGAATAAAGACCTAATCTGCTCAATCTTTCTTTCTAATCTAGATTCTGAAACCCAAGTAACATTTTAGTAAATCTTCTCTGCACTCGCTCTACCTTGTTGATATCCTTCCCTATAATTTGGGTTCCAGAACTCCACACTGTGTTCCAAATTTGGCCTCACCAATGCCTTGAACAGTCTCAACATCACCTAATATTCCATGGTTTGATTTATAAAGGCCAGCATACAAAAAGCCTTCTTTACCACTCTATCCACATGAGATTCCACTTTCAAAGAACGATGAACCATTATTCCAAGATCCCTCTGTTCCTCTGCATTCCCCAATCCCCTCCTCTTCACTGCTTATGTCCTGATTTGATTATTCTTCCCAAAATGAAGCACCTTGCACTTACCGATATTAAACTCCATCTGCCATCTCTCAGCCCACTCTTCTAAACCATCCAAATCCTTCTGCAGTCCCTGAAAACCATCTTCACTATCCATAACTCCCCCTATTTTTCTATTGTCCACATATTTACTCATCCAATTTACCACTCCCTCATCCAAATCATTAATGTAAATGACAAACAATAAGGGACCCAACACCGATCCCTGAGGCACACTGCTCGTCATTGGCCTCCATCCTGACAGACAGTAATCCACCATGACTCTGGCATCTTCATTCTAGCCACCATTGAGCCCATCTGACTTATCTCAACATTAATACCTAGCTCCTGAACCTCCCTTACCAACCTTCCATGTGGAACTTTATCAAAGGCCTTACTGAAATCCATGAGTACATTCAATTTAGATCCTGAAAATTGACTGAAATGTGAAAGTTATGACATCATAGGGGGGGAGGGAGGCAACTGGATCCAAGATGAAAAGTAAGAGGTCGTCTGCATAGAGGGAAATCTTATATTTGGCCCCTTTCCTCTGTATCCCCAAGATGTCCTTGCACTCATGAAATATAGTTGCCAATGGTTCAATCGCCAGATCAAATAATAAGGGACTTAACAGGAATCCTTCATGACGTAGATTAAAAAGTTGAGATCGTTGTAAGTTAGTAAGAATTGTGGCAATTCCACATCTTTCCTGATACGAGGTGACCAGAACTGAACACAATATTTCAAGTGTGGTATCACCAGAGATTTATAAAGCTGAAAAATTACTTCACAACTTCTGAACTAATTCTGCCAATTAACGAAGCCCAGCATATCATAGGTTCATGTTCTCCTGATTTCCCCTTCCTGAAGTCCACAACCAGTTCCTTAGTTTTGCTAACATTGAGTGCAAGGTCAACCAGCTGATCAAGGAATCAGCTTCATTCAAAGCTTAAGAAAGCTGGCAATATCTTCTCTTTAGGCCATCTGAGAGGTGACTTGCCTTTGCACCGGTGCTGAGGTGGGTGTGGGATCTGTAGACTCTTCCCCACATGACACAGGAGGTGGTTGACAGATTGTGAGATGGTGCATTCCTTCCGCTGCTTACACACTGTGCCATGGTGCTCCCAATGCCCAGACTCGAAGTCACCAATGCCACCCTGAATGCACCTTCTCTATGTTGAGTGGACATGGCAGAGAATCCCGGGAGTTGGAAGAGGGTGGTGAGGGTTGGAATGTTGCTTTTCTTGAAAGAGACTTTAGCACATCTTTAAACATTTTCCTCTGTTTGCCTTGTGATTATTTCCTAGGACAGTGTTCGGTGGTAGAACTACAGAACCATAGAACATTACAGCAAAGAAATGGGCCTTTCAGCCCTTCTAGTCTGTGCTGAATGTTATTATGCCTAGCCCCACTGAGCTTCACCCAGTCCATACCTTTCCATACCCCTCTCTTCCATGGACCTGTCCAAATTTTTCTTAACTGTTAAAATTGAGCCCGTATTCACCACTTCAGCCGGGCAGCTCGTTCCACACCCCCATCACTCTCTGTGTGAAGATGCTCCCCCTGATGTTCCCCTTAAACTTTTCCCCTTTCACCCTTAACCCATGTCCTCTGGTTTGTATCTCACCGACCCTGTGGAGAAAGCCGACCTACATTTACTCTGTCTGTCCCCCTCATAATTTTAAACACCTCAGTCAAATCTACCGTCAATCTTCTGTGCTCCAGGGAATAAAGTCCTAACCTCTTTAACCTTTCCCTGTAACTCAGTTCCTGAAGTCCAGGCAACGTCCTAGTAAATCTTCTCTGCACTCTTTCTATCTTATTGATATCTTTCCTGCAGTTCGGTGACCAAAACTGGACACAATCCTCCAAATTTGGCCTCACCATTGTCTTATACAACTTTACCATAACATCCCAACTCCTGTACTCAATACTTTGATTTATGAAGGCCAAGATGCCAAAACCTCTCTTTACAACCCTGTCCACCTGTGATGCCACTTTCAGGGAAGTATGATCTGTATTCCCAGATCCCTCTGTTCTACTGCACTCCTCAGTGCCTGACCATTCACCGTGTAAGTCCTTTCTTGGTTTGTCCTTCCAAAATGCAACATCTCACACTTGTATGCATTAAGTTCCATCTGCCATTTTTCAGCCCATTTTTCCAGTTGATCCAGATCCCTCTCCAAGCTTTGGAAACCTTCATAGAACACTACAGCACAGTACAGACCTTTCAGCCCTCGATGTGATGCAGGTCCATATATTCCTCACTGTCCTCAACACCTCCAATCTTTGTGTCATCTGCAAATTTGCTGATCTTATTGACCACATTATCATCCAGCACCGATCCCCGAGGCGCCCCACTAGTCACTGTCCTCCGGTCTGAGAAGCAGTTATCCAACTGAAATCACCCTGACATGGAAATATATCATCGGTTGCTCACCAGAATCCCAGAGGGGCAATAAATGCTGGAAACAACAGCAACGCCACCTTCATGAATGATTCAAAACTTAGGAACATCCAGGGGAAGAATTGGGTGTGAGGCCCTGTATCCAAACATTATTTAAGTCATGCACCCATCTCCTCTCAGTTCCTGAGGCTTGCTTGTATCACATCTGGATGTTCTGGCATCATAGAGGCTGGTAAATCTGGTGAAGATCTGTGAAGGGAAGGAATAGGAACATATAAATTCTGATTGGAGAATAAAAGTGCCCAGCTTCTTCTGTAATGATGCTCCAACATCATTTCCCTTCCTTCTCTGGTCACCCAGGCCATGCCCTTGTCTTTTTGTTACCTGCGGGGGAACACAGCATCGCAAGCATAACATTACCATACTGTACAGGCTGGCCGGCCTCCGACCCTGTAACTCCTCTCTGTAAGATTCCCCAATAAAGGCTGAGCTGCTGTAGTCTCCTCCCTTCATACTGGCCTTGGAACCGGGCCAGCAGCATGTGAAGACGTGCCTGTTGTTTCAGGTTATTAAAGCCTTTAATCACTTGCTTCAAGTCTGCTTGTGGTTGTTGATAGTACATCAATTTAATAACTTGAGCAACCTGCCATCGACAAAACGATTTGTGTGGAGAGATTGGAGACCAATCCCAGGGAATGAGAGGCCTCCGTCAATTGTGACATGTGGCTGTACTGTCTGAAGCCCTACATGAGGGGCAGCCAGATCACAGATGGCATAGATAAGTACAATCTACTCTTTGCATCAGTTGGTCACTGAGGTCACCAAATAATTCAAGACTGCAACAAGTACAATGATGCGATGGCCCTACTGCAACATCAGTAGGGAGCCCCATGAACTCGATGTATGGTCACTGATGCCTGGGTCCTCGGTGAGTCTGTCGATGACTTTGTGAGGGCCATGCGGGAACTGGGACGTGCCTATGGGTGCGTAGACATGACAGCTGCTGTCTACCAAGAGAAACTCATCTGCGACAAATTAGTGGCCGGTTTTCATTAAAACCATATCCGAGAGAGACTTCTGGAAAAGGGAAATCGGACTTAAAGGAAGTCATGCAGCTGGCATGAGCGCTCGAAACGGCCCAGAAAAATATGAAGGCTCACTCCTCAAGCAACGTGGCCATCAGGTGGGAAGCACGGGCGCCGCCATCTTGGGACTCAGGGTCCCTAACAGCCACGGCTACTGCTGAGTTCGCGAGGTGCACTTACTGCGGCCAGACAAAGCACCCTCAAAAGAACTGTCTGGCCCGAAGCGCGACCTGCTCAGACTGCAGGAGGAAGGGACCCTACGCTCAAGTATGTCGATCCAAGCCTTTGTCTAGCAGCACTGCATGGGATCCTCAATGCCATCTTGGAATGGCCAATTTCTGACGTCATTTCTGGCCGCAGAGAACCAAACGGTGGGAAAAGGAGTAAGACCAACACGGGTCGACATCACTTCTAGCGTCTCTTCCGGTCCCCATCGCATGTGATCCATGGGGGCAGCCTTCTTCAAGATCTCCAGGGCAGCTGTCTCGGCGGTCGCCACAGCCACACTACAGCAGCAGTGGCTCGGAGAATGAATTAACATCCATGATGGACATAGAGGTAGATGGTCATGCCACAAGCTGCCTATCCGACACAGGGGACTGAAAGTTTCATACACCCAGACATTGTCCAATGCTATTCCCTCTCAGTGTCCCCTGCAAAGTATAGCTGGGGTCAGAATACCATTCCACCAAAATCTATGGGTGCTGTACAGTGACCCTCACTGTGAGGGGCATGAAGTACTAGAAACTCAAACTCCTCGTCATGCCCCATCTCTGTGCGCCAGTCACTCTGGGGCTGGACTTCCAAAGCCAGCTGAAGAGCGTGCTCATGCAATTTGACGTGCCCCGTCCTCCCCTCGTGGTACAAAACAGCCAGTTCCTGGATAGCCTGCCCATCTCTCCAAACATGGACAGTCAAGGCACTGGAACACTGCCCAGAGCTCACGACAGTGGAAACAAACAGGCAGAATATTTGGATGGGGTGAAAATTCAGACCTCGGATGTGCAAAGGGACCTGGGTGTCCTTGTGCAGGGAAACCTAAAAGTTAATGACCAGGTGGGATTGGTAGCGAAGAAAGCAAATACTATGATGGCCTTCATTTCAAGAGGAATAGCGTATAAGAGAAAAGAGGTGTTGATGAGGCTCTATGGGACACTGGTGAGACCTCATTTGGAGATCTGTGTAGAGTTTTGGGTCCCTTATCTTAGAAAGGATGTGATGCTGTTGGAGAGGGTGCAGAGGAGAATTACCAGGATGATTCCTGGAATGCAGGGGCTGGCATATTGGGGAGTGTTTGGCAGCTCTTGGGTTGTATTCGTTGGAGTATAGGGAAGTGAGGGGGGGGGGGGGATCTCATAGAGACATTTCATATTTCGAAAGATTTAGATAGGGTGGATGTGGGTAAGATGTTTCCCTTGGTGGGTGAATCGAGGACAAGGGGTCATAGTCTGAAAATGAGAGGTTATCCATATAAAATACAGACTAGGAAGAACTTCTTTAGCCAGAGGGTCATGGATTTGTAGAACTCACTGCCGCATACAGCAGTGGAAGCAAGATCACTGGGAGTATTTAAACAAGAAATAGACAAGTATCTCATTAGTGAGGGTATCAAGGGATATGGGGAAAAGGCCAGAAATTGGAACTAGTGTAGCGTAGCTTAGTGTAGATTTACGGAACAGGCTCGATAGGCCAAGTGGACTGGTTCTGTTCCTTTGTCTTGGGAAGATCAAAAACGACAAGATCGTGAGGTGGAGAATTGAACTGTTCACCTATAATTACGAGATCTTGTACTAGCCTGGGGAGCTCAATGAGCTACCTGATGCCCTGTCCCGGGGTATCTGCACCAACACGAAAGCGGACCACCTCCAAGCCCTCCATGATAGTCTCTGCCACCCCGGGGTCACCAGGCTCTACCACTTTGTGAGGGCCCGCAGCCTCCCCTATTCAGTGGAGGAGATGAGGGAACCAATATTTCCTATCCCAGGGTATAACCACAAGCAGGACCACCAGTGACAACCCCCGCAGGGATGGGCAGGTGGAAAGGGAGAATGGCATGATCAGGAGGGCAATCTTCTTAGCCTTCAGTTCAAAAGGGATGCACGTCTCCCAGCAAGAGGTCTTTTCAGAAGTGCTACACGCCACTTAGGTCCCTGCTGTGTACGGCTACGGACACCACCCCAACATGAAAAACTGTTCTCCTTCCCCAGGAGGTTGGCGTCGGAAACCACGCTGCAGGTCTGGCCGACGAGCCCAAGGCCGATGTTTCTCTGCAGGCACGTTAGAAATCATGTCAGACCTGCTGGTCGAGGAGGTGCATCACTTGTATGCGAAGCCCCAATACACCCACTTGGAGTTCCAGGATGGGCGAGAAGACACGGTATCTGTCAGGGACCTGGCTCGTGCAGGATTCCTGTCAGAAGAGGTGCACCACCTGTATGCGAAGCCCCAATACATGCACTTGGAGTTCCAGGATGGGCGAGAAGCCACGGTATCCGTCAGGGACCTGGTTCGTGCAGGATTCCTGTCAGAAGAGGTGCACCACCTGTATGCGAAGCCCCAATACACCCACTTGGAGTTCCAGGATGGGCGAGAAGACACGGTATCCGTCAGGGACCTGGCTCGTGCAGGATTCCTGTCAGAAGAGGTGCACCACCTGTATGCGAAGCCCCAATACACCCACTTGGAGTTCCAGGATGGGCGAGAAGACACGGTATCCGTCAGGGACCTGGTTCGTGCAGGATTCCTGTCAGAAGAGGTGCACCACCTGTATGCGAAGCCCCAATACACCCACTTGGAGTTCCAGGATGAGCGAGAAGACACGGTATCTGTCAGGGACCTGGCTCGTGCAGGATTCCTGTCAGAAGAGGTGCACCACCTGTATGCGAAGCCCCAATACACCCACTTGGAGTTCCAGGATGGGCGAGAAGACACGGTATCCGTCAGGGACCTGGTTCGTGCAGGATTCCTGTCAGAAGAGGTGCACCACCTGTATGCGAAGCCCCAATACACCCACTTGGAGTTCCAGGATGGGCGAGAAGACACGGTATCCCTCAGGGACCTGGCTCGTGCAGGATTCCTGTCAGAAGAGGTGCACCACCTGTATGCGAAGCCACAATACACCCACTTGGAGTTCCAGGATGGGCGAGAAGACATGGTATCCATCAGGGACCTAGCTCGTGCAGGATTCCCGTCAGAAGAGGTGCACCACCTGTATGCGAAGCCCCAATACACCCACTTGGAGTTCCAGGATGGGCAAGAAGACACGGTATCCCTCAGGGACCTGGCTCGTGCAGGATTCCTGTCAGAAGAAGTGCACCACCTGTATGCGAAGCCCCAATACACCCACTTGGAGTTCCAGGATGGGCGAGAAGACACGGTAGCCGTCAGGGACCTGGCTCGTGCAGGATTCCTGTCAGAAGAGGTGCACCACCTGTATGCGAAGCCCCAGTACACCCACTTGGAGTTCCAGGATGGGCGAGAAGACACGGTATCCCTCAGGGACCTGGCTCGTGCCGGATTCCTGTCAGAAGAGGTGCACCACCTGTATGCGAAGCCCCAATACACCCACTTGGAGTTCCAAGATGGGCGAGAAGACACGGTATCCCTCAGGGACCTGGCTCGTGCAGGATTCCTGTCAGAAGAGGTGCACCACCTGTATGCGAAGCCCCAATACACCCACTTGGAGTTCCAGGATGGGCGAGAAGACACGGTATCCCTCAGGGACCTGGCTCGTGCAGGATTCCTTTCAGAAGAGGTGCATACGGGAGCCTCCACCATCAACCAGCCAGTCCCTTTTATCTTGCTGAAAAATGAGTACCCAAACCCACCACCACCACCCCCCAGGTACAGGAGCCTAAAGACGAGCCCTCAGCTGCACAAGGACAGCTTCTTCCCCGCTGCCATCAGATTCCTGAATGATCCATGAACCAAAGACACTGCACTATTTTTTTTGTTGTAAGGTGGTTTATATGAACGTTTACACTGTGACGCTGTCGCAAAACAACAAATTTCATGACTTATTCATGACAATGAATTCTGGTTCTCTCTCTCTCTCTCTCTCTCTCTCTCTTCCTCTCTCTCCTCCTCTGACTCCCCCTTGTCCTCTCTCCTCCACTCGCTATATATCACTCCCCTGTCTTTCTTTCTCTCTCTCCCTTCTCTGAATCCCACCCCTGCCCCCCTCTCCCTCTCTCCCCCTTGCCCCCTCTCTTTCTTTCTCCCCTCTTTCCCTCTCCCTTCTCTCTCTCCCTCTCCCCTTCTCCTCTCTTTCCTTCTCTCCTCCCTCTCTCCCTCCCTCTCTCCTTTCCCCTCTTTCTCCCTTGGTCCCTTTCCCACCTCTCCCCTCTCTCCTTTTCCCTCTTTCTCCCTCGGCCCCTCTCTCTGTATCCCACTCTCCCTCTTTCTCCCCCTCCCCTTTCCCCTGACTCACCCTCTCTCCTCTCTTGGTTCCCTCCCTTCTCTATTTACCCCTCTCCCTATGCAGTTCTATCTCTCCTCTTCTGTCCCATCCCCTCTTCCTTTCCACACCCCTCTCTCCTCCTTTCCCTGTGGTCCCTCTCTCCCTTTGTCTCTCCCTCTCTTTCTCTCAGATGCCTTTGAGTACTATCTCATCACACATTCTCTCCCTCTTTCTCTCTTTCATTCTATCCCTCATTCCTTGCTTTCTCTATTTCTTTCGATCTTTCACTAATTTCTCTTATAATTCACTCTCTTTCTCTCTCTCCCTCTGATTTCACTCTCACTTCCCTCATTGATCCTTCTGTAACTCTTTCTCTCTCTCTCTCTCCCTTCCTCGTTCACTCTCTCTGCCGCTGTCCCTTAATCTTACTCCCCCTCCCTTTCTCTCTCTCTCCATCTCACTCTATCTTTGCCTCTCTCCATCTCACTCTATCTTTGCCTCTCTCCCCCTCCCCCCCGCCCCCTCCTCACTCCCCCTCTCCCTCTCGCCCTCCCTCCCTTTCTCAGCACCCTGCTCCGTCCCCCTCCTCCTTTTCCCAGGTATTTTTTTAATGCCCAGCAGGGTAGATTTTAATTGATTCTCTGCAGATGGCCAATTAACATTCATTCCTTTTGCCTTCAGCATTTAATTATGGGTTGGGAGAGGTGGCTGGCCAGGTGACTGAGGAAGGAAAATGCTCTCCATTTTACAGGCGAAAGAAAGAGGAGAGAGAGAGGGAGGGAAGAGGGGAAGAGGGGGAAGGAGAGAATGAGAAAGAGAGATAGAGTGAGTGAGAGGGGGGGAGAGAGAAAGAGTGAGAGGAAGATGGGGTGGGAGGGGGGTAGGGGAGGAAGGGTCCAGGGCGCACACTGTATTTTTCAGATTGGCTCTACTTAGGTCTGACTTTTTAAATTACCAACTAAACTTTTTCCACCAGAGCTATTCCAGGGAAAACAGTAACATGTCAGTTGTTGCTGTGGGAACACAACGACTCGGGTGGGGGGAATAGAGACAGAGAGAGAGAAAGTGAGAGAGACCAGAAAGAGAGAGAGAGAGATGCAAACTGACACACTCAGCTGAACCAGACATAGCCAGATGCGGAAACAATAGTCTAGGGGGAGTGATACCCACACACTCAGCCTGACGTCCTCTCACACTGGCCACTTGCCACTCTGACACACCCAGTGTTAGCTCCGACTGGAAGTTCCCGACGACAGGGCACCTTCAGAGGATACATTCATTCCTCAGCTCCTCCCTCCTGTCTGTCAGGTGAACCAGCAACTCCCTCCAGCACACAACCCTGTGTCCCTTTCAAAGGAATGCAAGCCACTGGAGCCATTCGGCCCCTCAATGCTGTCCCATTACTCAGTCCGACCAGAGTGGATCTTTACATTAACTCCATAACACTGTATCTGTGAATAAAACTGTCGCAGGCTGCAGCCATTCGCCCCTCACATGAAGTTAAGCTAGTTAATCAGTTACTCATTTTGATTGCACTGGTTAAACACCCAGTTAAACATTACAATGAATCGCAATCTCGGGCTCAGTCCAGCCACTGCAGAGTTTTCCAGGATTAATAACTGCAAAGTTAGCACCATCTGCCATCTCTCTCTCCACTGGCCTCCCTGCTGCCCTCTCTACCTCTCCATATCTATCTCTCCCTCCCTCTCTCCTTCCCTCCCTTCTTCCTTCCATCTCTTCCTCCTTCCTGATCTCCTACTATCTCCCCTTTGCCTCCCTCTTTCTCTCCTTCTATCTCTCCTTTCTTCCCTATCTCTATCTCTATCCCACCTTCCCTTCCCCTCATTTCCTCCTTCCATCTCTCCCTCCTTCCCTATCTCTATTCCACTCTCCCTTCCTCCTTCCATCTCTCCTTTCTTCCCAATTTCTATCCCACCCTCTCTCCTCCCCTCTATTCCTTCTTCCATCTCTCCCTGCTATCTCCCTTTCTCCTTCTATCCCTCGCTCTGCCTACCCTCCCACTCTCCCTCTCTCTCCATCTTTCCCTCCTTCCCTACCGCTCCCCTCATTCTGCCTCCTCTCCTATTTTCCTCTTTCTCCCTCCATCTCCCTCTCTTCACTCTTGTTCTTCTCCTTCCTTCCACCATCCCTCCATTTGTCCCTCCCACTCCCCAGCTCCACCCTTCTTGTCCTCCCTGTCTCCCTCTTCACACAGCTCCTCTCCATGTCATGGTCAGGTGAGACCTGGATTGTGTTTTAGACCAGTGAGGTCTGGATTAGCCTCAGGACCAGGATTTAATGTGGGATGAGTCACAGTGAGGACCATTCATGTGGAAGAGATGTTTGGATGTGCACAGATTGCCTCAGTGATTGCTGACAAGATGCCTGTTTGGAGTGGAGAGGACCATTGGAATCACTTCCCCCCCACCATCGACGAGATCTACCAGGATCGTTGTCTGAAGAGGGAGTGCAAAATCGTTGAGGACCCCTTCCACCCTGCACACAGCATCTTTCAGCTGCTCCCATCAGGGAAGAGATCCAGGAGGATCAGAGCCGGCACCACCAGGCTGAGGAACTGCTTCTTCCCACAGGCAGTGAGGATGCAGAACGACCAAAGGAACTGGTCACACTGACCCTCTGAGACACTCACATTCATGAAAGACTTATTTATTTGTATAGATGAATACTTGTCTGCATGTGTATTGTTTGTCTATATGTGTGTTATGTCTGGTTGTGTGTCTGCATGTTTTGCACTGAGGACTGGAGAACACTGTTTCGTCTTGTGCAATTGGAAGACGATAAACCTGACTTGAGCTTGTATGGAATCAATCCTTTCCCTCTCCCTGGACATCAGGTAGCATTTCTGTAGCTTCACCAGTGACCACAGAAGTCCCAGAGTGCCTCAGGCTTTTGTCCCGTCCCCACTGTTTCACAGGCAGAACCTTCCTACCTGGATGCAGGAAGTTCCACCATGTGGTTTAAGAGCAGATGACCCCCTCCCAGGAATTCTGGGGTGGGATCAACGATCCTGGTAGATCAACCCCTCGACCAGCATCAGACAACCTCATAATTGACACGGCTTTGTGGGATCTTCCCATACGCCAATTTCCATAAGCTGCTTTCAGGTGCATTCTCCGCTAATAATGTGCCTGCAGGAGCGATACAGCCCTGTGGAATGGTTGTTCAGATGGCAGCCCTGAAAGTGCTGTGCTGTCCACCTGAAAGGGCAACTACAGGAGATGCACCTCGGAGTGCACTCTGGCTCCTGTCAGCGCGGGACATCAGGGCAGCGGGGAGGGTGGCTGTCAGGCGCAGGGAGGGGGACTGTCAGGCAGTGGGGAGGGGGGCTGACAGGCAGTGGGGAGGAGCTGTCAGGCGTGCGGAGGGGGCAGTCAGGCAGCGAGGAGGGGGCTGTCAGGCGCAGGGAGGGGTTGTCAGGTGTGGGGCAGGGAGGCGCAGGGAGAGGGTTGTCAGGTGTGGGGAGGGAAGCTGTCAGGCAGCATGGGTGCTGTCAGGCGTGGGGGCTGTCAGGCAGTGGGGAGGGGGTTGTCAGGTGTGGGGAGGGAGGCTGTCAGGCAGCGGGGAGGGAGGCTGTCAGGCGTGGGGAGAGGGGCGGTCAAGCATGGGGAGGAGGGCTGTCAGGCAGCGGGGATTTGGGTTGCTGGCTGATTGTCATCAGCCCACCCCCAAGCAGCCGCATTCAGGCAGCTGCATTCAGGTACCTTAGGGGGACTGCTCAGATGTGGAGATTATGCCACCTGGAGGAGAGTTGGTTCTTCCAAGCCGCATCAGGGTATATGCTTCCCAATAGCCGCATTCGGGTAAAATATGTGGCTTTATATCAGTGTATTCTGTCCACCTGAAAGAGCCAAGAGACCTTGAAAATTCCTCCCTGATTCATCGTGCAGTACAACTCTTCTCTTATAAAAGTCCCAAAACATTTGGACCGTCGGAATCTTTTCCGCAGAGTAAAAACGTCCCACACTCGAGGTCATGCATGGAGAGAATTAAAGGGCGACATGCAGGATAAGTCCTGTACATAGAGAGGGGTGGGTGCCTGGAACAGGCTGCCAGGGCTAGTGGTGGAAGTAGGGGAGCAGGCAGTGTCCGAGGAGACGGTGGCCCCTAAATAGCGGCTTAACTTGGCTGTACATTCAGGTGAGTTGGTGGAGCCCAGGTCTCAGCCGATTATCCCTCCCCAAGGAGGGTTGGCATCAGCGCCTCAGAGGTGTTTCTTCCACATTGAGTTAGGTAAGTGATAGAGGAATTAGGGGATATGGGGAGAAGGCAGGTAGGTGGAGTTGGGTCATAAATTAGATCAGCCATGATCGTATTGAATGGCGGAGCAGGCTCGATGGGCCATTTTTGGCCTCCTCCTGTTCCTACTTCCTATGTTCCTAAATAGTTGGCCACAAGGGGGCATAATCTTCGCCTTTACACAAGGGCCTTTGGTCCACCTGATAATGATTTCTTGTCTTAAACATTGTACGATGTACATATGCACCAAAATTCTTATTTGCCGCGGCTGAACAGGTTCTTTGTTTATAAAAAATATTGTTGTAAACACAGTTTAAATCCAAAACAGAGATAATAAATAATTATTAATCCCTGCGCATAAAAATCTAACTTTGCAAGAGTCCATTTGTAACGCTTCTGATCAGTCAGAGAAGCGGTCGGTGCAACACCGTTACAGCACCAGTAATCAGGACTGGTGTTCGAAACCCCCACCCCACCTGTGAGGAGATTGTACGTTCTCCCTGTGTCTGTGTGGGTTTTCCCTGGGGACTGCGGTTTTCAAAACGGTTTAAGAGCCTGATAAATTTAAATTTAGACATGCAGCACGGTTACAGCCCCTTCCGGCCCACGAGCCCATGGCTCCCAAAGACAGCCAATTAACCTGCAATGTTTTGGAGGGTGGGAGGAGCACCCGGAGGAAACCCCCCACAGGCACGAAAAGAATGTGCAAACTCCATTCAGACAGCGCTGGATTTGAACCCGGGTCACCGGCACTGTCTCAGCGTCGTGCTAACTGTGCTGTCCCGGTTAACTGTTGGATAAAAGCGGTTCTGCCACCTGGAGCTTCTATACCAACTAGAACCACAGAACCTTAGAACATCACCACACTGAAACAGCCCTTCAGCCCTTCTAGTTTGTGCTGAACTTTTTTGTCCTAGTCCCACTGACCTGCACCTAGTCCATATCCTCCATACCTCTCCCACCCATGGGCCTGACCAAATTCTTCTTAAATGGTGACATTGAGCCCACATTCACCACTTCAGCTGGCAGCTCAATCCACACCCCCACCACTCTCTGTGTGAAGAAGTTCCCCCTCATGTTCCCCCTAAACTTTTCCCCTTTCACCATTAACCCATGTCCTCTGGTTTGTATCTCACTGACCCTCAGTGGAAATAGCTGACCTACATTTACTCTGCCTGTCCCCCTCATAATTTTAAACACCTTGATCAAATCTCCTCTCATTCTTCTGTGCTCCAGGGAATAAAGTCCTAACCTGTTTAACCTTTCCCTGTAACTCAGTTCCTGAAGCCTGGGCAACATCCTAATGCCTGAAGGTGGCAGAACA
This sequence comes from Narcine bancroftii, assembly GCF_036971445.1. Taxonomy (NCBI): domain Eukaryota; kingdom Metazoa; phylum Chordata; class Chondrichthyes; order Torpediniformes; family Narcinidae; genus Narcine; species Narcine bancroftii. The sequence continues at coordinate 3,985,436 of NC_091471.1, read as the reverse complement.
TGTTTCGTGATTGTCCGTCATCAGACTCTGAAGACTGGCGACCTTCGAAGTGAGTGCGTTACTCCCTCCTCTCAGTCCTCAATGACCCCCCCCCCCCCCCACCTCAGCAACCCATGGCATTCCCTTCAAATCCTAGCCCCTCTGAAAGAGTTTTCCCCCTCTCGATGAAGGAAATGAACTGGAATCTTTCCTCCATCGCTCATCCCTGGTGCAGAACTCTAGCTCCAGAACATCGACTTAGTGTTTACTGTGGACGTCCCACCTTGGTTTGTCCTTCCAAAATGCAACATCTCACCCTCGTCTGCATTAAATTCCATCGGCCATTTTTCAGCCTATTTTTCCAGCCGATCCAGGTCTCTCTGCAAGCTTTGAAAACCTTCCTCACTGTCCACAACGTCTCCAATCTTAGTATCGTCTACATCATTCACTGACACAAACTGTGTCAAAACCCTCTCCTGGACACACCACAAGAAATTCTGCCCCTTCTGAGCCTTTTACACTAGTTAATATCAGTTAAAATTCTAAATTTAAAATCTAAGATTCAAGATACAGTAGTGACTGCTCCAGTTAAGCTATTAAATCAATTCACCAGATACACTGATAGTTTGCAGAGACTCTTAATTCAATTTGCTTCCTCTTTTAAATCCCTTCTGGCCCGGACACCCGGGACCAGAAGTGGCATCACCCCGTGCCTACAACTCACCTGCAGGGCGCGTAGCTTAAATACGATGGGAGCCCCGCGCCATCCTAACTCCCCAGTGCGCTGCGAATAGTCCCGTGGTGCCGCGCATTCATTTGGCCAGCTGCAGGGGCGACGGTTCGGCCCACTGGGTTATGTGGCTGTTCGGCCCGTTACAATACGTTTATTGTCACGAAATAGTACAGAACATGTAATGTCAAGTTAGGTTTATTGCACAAGTACAACCCGACAAAACAACATTCTCCAGTCCTCAGTGTAAAGCGCACAGACACACAACCAGACATAACACACATACGGACAAATAATACAGATGCAGGGCAAGTATTCCTACATACAAATAAATAAATATTTGCTTTATAAATAGGAGAGTCTTGGGTGGTTGGTGTAAGCAATTCCTTTGATTGTTTAAGATTCTCACTGGCTGTGTAATATTCCACAAAATTGCCTTCTGCCTGCTGTAAGACAGAAAAAGGGACACCATTACAGATCGAGAGAGAGAAAAGCACGGTTAGCGCAACTCTATTACTACGACTCGGGTTGAATCCCGTGCTGTCTGTAAGGAGTTTGTATGTTCTCCCCGCATCTCCATGGGTTTCCTCCGAGTGCTCCAGTTTCCTCCCACCCTTCAAAACGTACCAGGGGTTGTAGGTTAATTGGGGGATTTGGGCGGCACAGGCTCGTGGACTGAAAGGGCCTGTTACTGCGGGTTTTTTTTGGAGTCACCGAGTGTCTGTGGATTCGCCTCCAGTTCTCCCGCAGCCTCTGCAGCCCCACAGACTCCTGTTCGATCCATCGGCTGCCCGAACTCCAGATCCAAACCTCTGACATGGTCAGGAAGCCTTCAGCGCCCGAGAATCTTCAGGAGCCCTTCCCCCTCCAACCCCCCGCTCCTGGTTCCTGGCTCTGATACCTGGTTCCCATGAGCCAGTCTCCAGCGGCCTGTGGGGTTCCCTCTGCCGCTAACCCCCTGATCAGTGCAATAAGGGGAGGTTCATTCACCTGATCGCTGTTGGAAATAAACTGTAATCAGTTAAACCTTGCAAATAAACTCTAACTAAATAAACATACTGAATAAATTTAAAGTAATCTTGTGTTCTTCAGTGTGAAGAACACTAAAGAAATGCAGCTCTGACCAAAGCTCTGCTGGTCTCCAATTTATGGTCCAATACCACCCTCTCCTGGTGACATCAACCACTGCAGGTGGTCAAACATTGAGAGGGACTCAGTGGGCGACACTGCACAAAAGGGCTGGAGAAACCTAGCAGGACACGTAGCATCCACAGGAAGCAAAGGGCATTCGACATCTGGGGCTTTGGCCCTCCGTCAAGAAGGCAGACTCCCGACTAAAAAAGGTGGGAGGGGGAGGGGAGGTGAACAGGTGGATGCAGGTGGGGGAAGAGCTCAGGTGAACAGGTAACAGGTGGATACAGGTGGGAGAGGGAAGAGCTCAGGCAAACAGGTAACAGGTGGATACAGGTGGGAGAGGGAAGAGCTCAGGCAAACAGGTAAACAGTTGGATACAGGTGGGGGGGTGAAGAGCTCAGGCAAACAGGTAACAGGTGGATACAGGTGGGAGAGGGAAGAGCTCAGGCAAACAGGTAAACAGTTGGATACAGGTGGGGGGTGAAGAGCTCAGGCAAACAGGTAAACAGTTGGATACAGGTGGGGGAAGAGCTCAGGCAAACAGGTAACAGGTGGATACAGGTGGGAGAGGGAAGAGCTCAAGCAATCAGGTAACAGGTGGATACAGGTGGGAGAGGGAAGAAAAGAGCTGAGGTAATAGGGGAAGGGGGCAGCTCTCTGAATGGAGAGGGAAGGGCAGGGGATAGGGAGCTGGTGGAAAGGAGACGGAGGGATAGGGAAAGGAAGAGACTTGGGGGAGGCAATGAACCGAAACCAGAGCAGTCGATGTTAATGCCATCTGATTGGAGAGCCTAGATGGAATACAGTCATGCGCTGTGTGATGTCTGTTCAGGCAACGTCCGAACACAGATACGTTCGTGGTCCCATAAGGTCATAACAAAGTTCAGACATCCTGATCAGAGAATGGGACATAGCAGATGTTCCTGGACGTAGCAAACGAAACAGCTTCCTGCTTGCAAAATGTGTTCTTCTTGCATCCAAAGTGATTGCGCTGCCTGGCGTATAATGGTACAGTACAGATATTACCTGTAACACATATGCTTTGATAATCACAACAAACTCCTGTGTTACTGATACTCGACTTTCTGTCCTTATTTTCGTGTGAACTTTCCCTTCTTACAAATAAAACGTTTACTGTATAACAGAGTGTGCATCGACTCGTAGGCAGCAGCGTCGAATCTCATGTATCGCGCGGCTCTCGAGTGCTGTAGCTTGGCTAATTACCGCATTTAATGGCATTTACGACATCCCCCCCTGTTTCAGCAGGGAATATTAAGAATTTTTAAACATTTTATGTTATTGAAATATGTAGCTACAGGATCAGCAGAAATAAAACTCGGACCAAACATGCAACTCAGACGACAGGAAAAATCTTTTTAATAATAAAACTGCTGTAATTTACCAGAGAAAACAAAAGCAGCTTCAGCTACAGCAGGAAACTGTATAAAAACAAATGGCCGCTGTCGGTCCCCGCCCTGGTCCCACTGTCCAGCCCTCTCCCGGGGTAGGGGACTGGGGCGGTGGGATCAGAGTTGGGGTTGGTGGTGGGCTGTCAGGGAGAGCGGGGCAGTGGGATCAATGTGGGGGGTGGAGGTGGGCTGTCAGGGGGAGCGGGGCAGTGGGATCTGTGGGGGCTGGTGGTGGGCTGTCAGGGAGAGCGGGGCAGTGGGATCAATGTGGGGGGTGGAGGTGGGCTGTCAGGGGGAATGGGGCAGTGGGATCTGTGGGGGCTGGTGGTGGGCTGTCAGGGAGAGCGGGGCAGTGGGATCAGTGTGGGGGTTGGCAGTGGGCTGTCAGGGGGGAGCGGGGCAGTGGGAACAGTGTGGGAGGTGGTGGTGGGTTGTTGGGGGGAAGCAGAGCGGTGGGATCAGTATGGGAGGTGGTGCCTGTTGGGGGGAGTGGGGTGTTGGGAGGGAGATCCCTACCAGTCGCTGCCACACACTACTAATGACAGCAGAATGGTTTTTTTTTAAATTTAGACAGACAGCATAACGGGCCATTTCGGCCCATGAACCCATGCTGCCCATTAACCCCTGGTACATTTTGGGTGGGAGGAAGCCGGAGCCCCTGGGGAAAACTCACGCAAGCACAGGGGGAACGTACAAACTCCTTACAGATAGTGCAGGATTCAACCCCCGGTCCTGGTCACTGGCGCTGTAGCAGCGTTGTGTTAGCTGCCAAGCTTACCGTGCTGCCCAGTCTCTTAACAGTTTGTTTGGTGGGTTCCACCAGCAGGTTTTTTTGGCTCCGATTCCAAACTTCCAATGATCGAAGTATTTGAATTCAGCAACTTGGATCTTGAATTACAAGGTTCCTTTTGTTGTCACATAATAACCATGTTACAATTTACAGTACGGAAACAGGCCATATCGGCCCTTCCAGTCCGCACCGATTTACATGAAACTCCACTAGTTCCACCTACCACTCCCTTGCCCATAACCCTCACATCCATGTACTCACCAACCTCCTCCTAAATGACAGAATGGACCCTGCCGCAACTACCTCTTCCGGAAGATCATTCCACTCAGCCACCACTCTCTGAGTGAAGAGGCATCCTCTTATACTACTCCTAAAGTTTTGCCCCCTAACCCTTAACTTTTGACGCCTTGTTCCAATCTCCCCTACCCTCAGGGGAAAGAGCCTATTCACATCTACTCTATCTATTCCCTTCATAAATTTTAAATACCTCTATCAAATCCCCTCTCAACCTTCTACACTCCGACAAATAAAGTCCCAGTCTACTCAATCTTTCTCCATATTCAAGATACTGCAATCCAGGCAACATATTTGTAAACCTTCTCTACACCCTCTCAACTTATTGATATCCTTCCTATAATTTGGAGACCAGAACAGCACACAATTCTTCAAACTTGGCCTCACCAATCCCTTAAACAATCTCAACATTACCCCCCAGCTCCTATATTCTATGCTATGATTTATAAAGGCCAGCACACCAAAAGCCTTCTTCACCACCCTATCTACATGGGAATCCACCTTCAAGGAAGGATGAACCATTATTCCAAGATCCCTCTGTTCCTCTGCATTCCTCAATCCCCTCCCCTTCACTGTATGTCCTGTTTTGGTTATTCTTCCCAAAATGAAGCTCATGAAAATATAATATACATGAGATTCTTCATTTTAATTGCTGTAAGGCAAACAGAGTTGACATGAGCATTGCCCGGCACCCCTTACAGAACGAGAGAAGGAGAATCAAAAGAGAGTCCCTTCAGAGTCACCAAGTGTCCGTGGATTCGCCTCCAGCCCTCCCATTTCTTCTGCAACCCCACAATCTCCTCTTCGATCCATTGGTCACACAAGCTCCAGATCCAAACCTCCGACACAAACAGGAGGCCTTCGGTGCCTGAGGCTCCTTTGGGAGCCCTTCTTGCCCTCAGCTCCCAGCTCTGATACCTGGTTCCCATGAGCCAGTCTCCAGCAGCCCGTGCGGGTCCCCCGACTGCATGTTGCCCGCAACCTGTGGGGGCCTCAGTGATTAAGGAGCGTAGTCTATGTTTCACAAGGATCCCTGCTCCCTCCAAAAGAAATAGAAAACTTCAACTCAACAGTGGTTGTATAACTGAGCTGAGCTCAGACTACGCACCCCATACATTACTTAGCCATGTCCTGGCGATGGTCACTTTGTCCCTGCGGTCAGGTTGCAGGCGTGGGTGGTCGCAGTTCAGTGGATCTCCTATCAGTGGGCACTGGCCATGTTCCGGTTCTGAGTGTTGCCCATGCATCACAGCAGGGCAGAGCCAGTGGGCAGAGTCCAGTAACTCAGTAAAACCAGGCATCAATGGCACCAGGGTCAGCAGCGGTGAAAGAAGATATTTCCACGACACACTAACACAGATTTACCTGTGTAATACAAAAAATTGAGGAGGTTTACCTCATCAAGGGAGGGAGGGGTTTACCCTTGTAATGCAAACAGCAAGTGGTTTACTTGTGTTATAGAGACAGACAGGGAATATGTAATACACACAGGGAGGCATACTCGAGATGGCAGAGGTCGACAGCATCGAGTCCACGCTGCTGAAGATCCAGCTGCGCTGGATGGGTCACGTCTCCAGAATGGAGGACCATCGCCTTCCCAAGATCGTGTTATATGGCGAGCTCTCCACTGGCCACCGTGACAGAGGTGCACCAAAGAAAAGGTACAAGGACTGCCTAAAGAAATCTCTTGGTGCCTGCCCCATTGACCACCGCCAGTGGGCTGATATCGCCTCAAACCGTGCATCTTGGCGCCTCACAGTTTGGCGGGCAGCAACCTCCTTTGAAGAAGACCGCAGAGCCCACCTCACTGACAAAAGGCAAAGGAGGAAAAACCTAACACCCAACCCCAACCCACCAATTTTCCCCTGCAGCCGCTGCAACCGTGTCTGCCTGTCCCGCATCGGACTTGTCAGCCACAAACGAGCCTGCAGCTGACGTGGACTTTTACCCCCTCCATAAATCTTCGTCCGCGAAGCCAAGCCAAAGAAGAAGACACATAGCGATGGGATTACCTGTGTTATACACACAATGCGGGGATTCGCCTGCATAATACACACAGTGAGGGGTTACCTGCGCAATTCGCACATCCATGGACCTGTCCAAATTCTTCTTAAATGTTAAAATTGAGCCCACATTCACCACTTCAGCTGGCAGCTTGTTCCATACTCCCCCTCATGTTCCCCCTAAACTTTTCCCCTTTCTCCTTTAACCCATGTCCTCTGGTTTGTATCTCACCCACCCTCAGTGGAAAAAAGGCTGTCTACATTTACTCTGTCTGTCCCCCTCATAATTTTAAATACCTCGATCAAATCTCCCCTCATTCTTCTACACTCCAGGGAATAAATTCCTAACCTGTTTAACCTTTCCCTTTAACTCAGTTCCTGACATCTGGGCAACATCCTAGTAAATCTTCTCTGCACTCTTTCTATCTTATTGATCTCTTTCCTGTAGTTCGGTGACCAAAACTGCACACAATTCTCCAAATTTGGCCTCACCAATGTCTGATACAATTTTACCAACTCCTGTAGTCGATACTTTGATTTATAAAGGCCAATATGCCAAAAGTTCTCTTTCCAACTCTATCTACCTGTGACACCATTTTTAGGGAATTATGTATCTGTATTCCCAGGTCCCTCTGTTCTACTGCACCCTTCAGTGCCCGAACATTCACCGTTTACGTCCTTTCTTGGTTGGTCCTTCCAAAATGCAACCCCTCACACTTGTCTGCATTAAATTCCATTTTTCAGCCCATTTTTCCAGCTGGTCCAGATCCCTCTGCAAGTTTTGAAAACCTTCCTCACTGTCCACAACGTCTCCAATCTTAGTGTCATCTGCAAACTTGCTGATCCAATTGACCATATTATCATCCAGATCATTGATTATAGATGACAAACAACAATGGTCCCAGCACCGATCCCTGAGACACCCCACTCGCCACAGGCCTCCAGTCTGAGAAGCATCATCCACCACTACTCTCTGGCTTCTCCTGTCCAGCCATTGTTGAATCCAGTTCATTACTTCACCAAGAATACCCAGCATCTGAACCTTCCTGACCAACCTCCCATGTGGGACCTTTTCAAAGGCTTTACTAAAGTCCATGTAGACAACATCCACAGCCTTTCCTTCAACAATTTTCCTGGTAACTTCCTCATAAAACTGAATAAGTTTGGTTAAACATGACCTACCGCGCACAAAGCCACGTTGACGATCCCTAATCAGCATCTGGCTATCTAAATAATTTTATATCCGACCTCTTAGAAACCCTTCCAATAATTTACCTACTACTGACATCAGGCTCACCCGCCTGTAATTTTAAGGTTTACTTTTGGAGCCTTTTATAAACAATGGAACAACCTGAGCTCCCCTTCAATGCTTTGGAACCTCACCTATGGAGAAGGACATTTTAAATATTTCTGCCAGAGCCCCTGCATTTTCTACACTCGCCTTTCTCAAGGTCTAAGGGAATAACTCATCAGACTCTGGGGATTTATCCACCCTAATTTTCTCTGGAAAAATGGGAACATGAGACAGCAGAAAGGACATTCCCATGGCAATTGGTCCAACAGAGCAACGCTCATAGTACCAGCCTGCATTGAATTGAGACCCATGACTTTATCGCCAGACCCAGCTCCAACTGTGTCATCCAGTTTGCAGATGACACGACAGTCGTCGGCCTCGTCAGCAACAACGATGAGTCGCTCTACAGAGACAAGGTGGAAAATCTCGTGAAATGGTGCATAAGAAGCAAGATGATTCTCAACGTGGACAAGACGAAGGAGAAGATCGCGGACTTCAGGAGGACCTATTGTGGACCCTCAACATCTCCTCACTTGTCAGGAAGGCACAACAGCGACCGCACTTCCTGAGAAGACTGAAGTGGGCAAGCCCACCATCCACCACCCTATCAACCTTCTACAGGAGCTCTATCGAGAGCATCCTGGCCAGCTGCATCACAGTGGGGTACAGTTGCTGCAGAGAAATGGATCGGAGTTCGATCCACAGGAGTGGCAGAGAGGATCACTGGGGTCTCCCTCCCAAACATTGATGTGATCTCGTGGGATTGTTGTCTGAAGAGGGCACCCAAAATCATTAAGGATCTCATCCTCTCTGCAGACAGCATCTTTCAGCTACTCCTGTCGGGGAAGAGAAACAGGAGGATCAGAGCCAGCCCCACCAGGCTGAGGAACAGCTTCTTCCCACGGGCAGTGAGGATGCTGAACGACCAAAGGAACTTCTCACACTAACCATCTAAGACTCTTGTATTCATGAAAGAAGATTTATTTGTTTGTATGGATGAATACTTGTCCTGCGTATGATTTAACATAACAATTACAGCTTGGAAACAGGCCATTCGGCCCTTCTAGTCCGCACCGAACCAAACACCCCTTTCTAGTCCCACCTCCCTGCACAATGCCCATAACCCTCCATCTTCTTCTCATCCATATACCTGTCCAACCTTTTCTTAAATAATACAATTGACTCCGCCGCCACTATATTGTCCATATGTATGTTATGTCTGGTTGTGTGTCTGTGTGCTTTGCACTGAGGACCAGAGATCGGTGTTTGGTCGTGTTGCACTTGTACAATCAGATGTGAATAAACTTGAAAGAAGTGAAACACAAATGTCTGATGACACCGTGGTTGAAGTAAAAACACGGCGCTTGAGAAACTCAGCAGATCAGTGTCCTCTATGTATTAAAGATAAAAATACATAACCGACATTTCAGGCTTGAGCCCTTCATCAGGGTATGAGAGGATGTCAGCACGCATCCGAACAAAAGGGTAAGGGGTGAGGTGCAGTCTCAAAGCCTGGAGGTGATAGGTGGAGAAGGGAGGGAGGGGACAGCAGAGAGCAGGGGGAGGAGGGAGGGCTGGGTGAATAGAGAGGGAAGGGGCTGGAGAGCTGATAGGTGGAAGGGAAGGGAAGAGGGGTAGAGGAGAGCAGGTTAGCAGAAACCGGAAAAGTCGATGTAAATGTCATCCGGCTGGAGAGGGTCCAAATGGAAAATTGTTCTTCCAATTTATGGGTGGTCTGGGTGGCATTGTGTATGAGGCACTTGACTTGATATGGGCCAAGCGCAGAGAGGTGTGACATTCTGGTCAGCGTTGGTAAGCTGGGCCGTAAAGCTTGTTTCCAAGCTCTGACGGCAGCCCAGTGATGTGGACATCACTGTCGACGCAGGTTCCCCTCCTGTGTGGCCCTGCCGAGGAAGAGCATTAACGTGACAATTGGGTGTGAGAAAGAATTGGTTTACAGTGGGATGGACCACACATGAAGTCTCACCTCCTGTCACACCCTCCTGTCCTTTTTGTTCCTTTCTTCCTCTAGCTTAATTTCATTTTGATTTTAGACACTGGTTCTCAGCTTTTTCCACTCACATACTATCTTAAGTAATCCCTTACTAACCACTGATCATCTATGCCAAACCCTTTCTCTCCATAAATCTGTCCAAATGTTTTTTTGAATTAGTAATTGTACCTGTTTCTGCAGCTTTCCCTGCAGTTCGTTTGGATACCGCCCACCCTCTTAGTGTAAACTATGTCCCATGGGGCCCTCTTAAATCTCTCCCCTCTTGCCTTGAACGGAAGCATTCTAGGACTAGACCAGTGGTTCTCAACAGCTTTTTCCATGCACATAGGATGCCGTAGGTGCTCTCTGGTTAGTAAGGGATTACTTAAGGTGGTGTGTGAGTGTGGAAAAAAATGGTTGAGAACCACAGGTTTGAAATGCCATTAATTACAAAGATATTCCGATCTGGCCCATGGCACAGCTTGCAGCCTGAACCACTCCAGTCCCACGAGTCCTCCAGAGAGCTGCCGGACACCTGGTTTCTATTCTGATTTGTTCCATATCCCTAACGCGGCGTGGTTGCCATAGCGGCTAGAGCAACACTGTTACAGCGCCAGCGATCGGGACCAGGGTTCGAGTCCCACGCTGTCTGTAAGGAGTTTGTATGTTCTCCCCGAGTCTGTGTGCATTTTCCCCAGGAGCACCTGTTTCCTCCCACCGTTCAAAATGTACCAGGGGTATAGGTTAATGGGGTGTAAAATGGGCGGCATGGGATCATGGGCCATGGAATCACAGGCTCGTGGGCCGAACGGACCTCTTACCTTGCTGAATGCCTCAATGTCTAAACCACTCATGACCTCCATCAAACCTTGTATTTTCCTCCTTTACCAGCAGGGCAACTCAAGATTTTCCTGTCAAATCCTGGAGTTGAAATCCCTCCTCCCAGGAACCAGTTTCGGATCTGTTCTGCATTCTGCCTGGGATGTATATGTCCTTCTGGTTGACTGCTCCATCCAGCCATGGGGTTGCAGAATTTGATCCCTGTCCCAGCGCAGACATGGACGGGACCTCTGGTGGGAGTGGGGGTGGGGGGGAAGCTGGAAGTTTCTGGAAAACTGGAGCTTACTTTGCCCGGGTACACCATTGAATTGTTGTGACATCTGGACCGAGGTTCCTCAATGCTCCCAGTGAGTCATGATGGGAAGGAGGGTGCAAATGTGGACACAAGACAGGAGGGTGAGAAATGTCACACTCCTTAAGACGGCAGTAGCCAACTAACAGGTTGGTGTTGTTAAGTGTGTGTGTGTGTGTGTGTGTGTGTGTGGGAGTGTGGGAGTGTGTGGGTGGGTGGGTGGGAGTGTGTGTGGGTGGGTGGGAGTGTGTGTGTGTGTGTGTGTGTGTGTGTGGGTGTGTATGTGTGTGTGGATGTGTGTGTGAGAGTGTGTGTGTGTATGCGTGTGGGAGTGTGGGAGTGTGTGGGTGGGTGGGTGGGAGTGTGTGTGGGTGGGTGGGAGTGTGTGTGTGTGTGTGTGTGTGTGTGGGTGTGTATGTGTGTGTGGATGTGTGTGTGAGAGTGTGTGTGTGTATGCGTGTGGGAGTGTGGGAGTGTGTGGGTGGGTGGGTGGGAGTATATGTGGGTGGGTTGGAATGTGTGTGTGTGTGTGTGTGTGTGTGTGTGTGTGTGTGTGTGTGTGTGGGTGTGTATGGGTGGGTGGGAGTGTGTGTGTTTATATCTGTGTGTGAGTGTGAGAGTGTGTGTGTGTGCATGTGTGTGTGGATGTGTGTGTGAGAGTGTGTGTGTGTATACGTGTGTGGATGTGTGTGTGCGAGTGTGGGTGTGTATGCGTGTGTGTGTGTGTGTGTGTGTGTGTGTGTGTGTGTGTGTGTGTGTGTGTGTGTGTGTGTGTGTGCGTTGAGGGAAGACATCAGGGGTGTTTTGTTACAGAGTTGTGGGGGCCTGGAATGCCTTGCCAGGGCTGGTGGTGGAGAGTGAAACCTTAGTCTTAAACAGACACATGGATGAAATGAAAATAGAGGGTTATAGAGTAGGAAGGGTTCCGTTTTTTGGAATATATGGGTTGGCACAACATCATGGGCCAAAGGGCCTGTGCTGTGCTGTAGCGTAATATTCTAGGTTATATGTTCTGTGTTTATTTCATAGAGCAGATAGAATGTTGAAAGGCCTGGATCGAATAGATGTGGCAAAGTTGTTTCCTATGTAGGGGAGTCAGGGCACAACTTGAGGATTGAAGGGCGCCCATTGACAACAGAAATATAGAGGAATTTCTTTAGCCAGAGAGCGATGAACCTAGGGAATTTGCTGCCACGGGCGGCCATGGAGGCCAGGTCGTTGAGTGTATTTAAGGCAGAGATTGATAGGTATCTGAATAGTCAGGGGATCAAAGGTTATGGGGAGAAGGCAGCGGAGTGGGGAGAAGGGATCAGCTCATGATTAAAGAGTGGGGTGGACTCAATGGGCTGAATGGGCTATTTCTGCACCTATATCTTATGGTCTGTTGATGCCTATATAAATTAATCTCATCTATCTGCATCTCTTCATCCCACCTCATTTATATATCTCTCGAAATACTTCTTAAACATTGTTATTTATGATTTGTCAGGACTTGAGGGCCTGAGCTGCAGGGAGAGGTAGAGCAGGCTGGGGCTTTATTCCTTGCAACACGGGAGGGTGAGGGGTGATCTCACAGAGGCGGACAAAATCGTGAGAGGAATAGATCAGGTGAACGCAAAGAGTATTTTGCCCTAGAGCAGGAGGACTCAGTAACCAGAGGACACAGGTTTAAGTCTGGGGCTGGGGGGCAGAAAGATTTAAGAGGAAAACTGAGGGGTAATTTTCTTACACAGAGGGTGGTGGGTGTATGGAACGGGCTGCCGGAGGAGGTGGTCGAGGCAGGGTCTATTGTAATGTTTAAGAAACAATTGGATGGATTCATGGATAGGACGGGATTAGAGGGATGTGAGCCAAACACAGGGGCTAGTGTGGGTGGGACATCTTGATTGGCATAGGCACTGGCATGACTAGAGGGAGAGCGTGGCACTAAAATGAGTGTCTATAAAGCTTTTGGGCAGTGTTTCAGCAGAAATTTATTTTTTTTAATAAAAATATCTCTGTAGCTCGTTATAACAACAAACACTCAATGCTAATGTACATTTTGAACCTCATGTGCTCCGGTCAGAGCCGTCATTATTCCCCAATGACAATTTTACCTTGAATCACGTGGTTTCGTCTGCACATCTCCTGGTGTTTTCGTAGTCACTTGCTTTTGTAAAAATCAGTGATCTATGAGAATTACAAGTAATATTAGTACAAAAAAACATTACTAAGGATTCTGTCTAGTCTGGTATGGGAGGAGGTCCACAGGGGGAGGGTGACACCAACCCTAGTGATGCTACTGGGCAAGTTGGGCTGAATACATGGTGAATGGTCGGGCACTGAGGGGTGGGGTAGAACAGAGGGATCTGGAAATACAGATACAGAATTCCCTGAAAGTGGCATCACAGGTGGATAGGGTTGTAAAGAGAGCTTCAGGCATATTGGCCTCATAAATTAAAGTATTGGGTACAGGAGTTGGGATGTTAAACTATAGTTGTTGTCGACATTTGGTGAGGCTAAATTTGGAGAATTGTGTGCAGTTTTGGTCACCGAATTACAGGAAAGATATCAATAAGATAGAAAGAGCACAGAGAAGATTTACTAGGATGTTGCTTGGACGTCAGGAACTGAGTTACAGGGAAAGGTTAATAGGTTAGGACTTTATTCCCTGGAGTGTAGAAGAATGAGGGGAGATTTGATCGAGGTATTTAAAATTATGAGGGGACAGGCAGGGTAAATGTAGGTCGGCTTTTTCCACTGAGGGTGGGTGAGATACAAACCAGAGGACATGTGTTAAGGGTGAAAGGGGAATTGTTTGAGGGAAACATGAGGGGGAATTTCTTCACACAGAGAGCGATGGGGATGTGGAACGAGCTGCCAGCTGAATGTGGGCTCAACTTTCACATTTAAGTAAAATTTGGACAGGTACATGGATGGGAGTGGTATGGAGGAAAATGGACTGGGTGCAGGTCAGTGGGGCTGGGCAGAATAATAATTCAGCACAGACTAGAAGGGCTGAAGGGCCTGTTTTCTGTGCTGTAATGCTCTATGGTTCTAACCTAGCACCTGTCTTGAGTTAAAATTTCATTCATCCCCCAGTAATGATCTGGATGAGGGGATTGGATGGAATATCTCCAAATTTGCAGATGACACTAAGCTAGGAGGGGTTGTGTGCACGGAAGAGGGGGTCAGGAAGCTCCAGTGTGATTTGGATCAATTGAGGGACTGGGCAGATCCATGGCAAATGCACTACAATGTGGATAAATGTGAGGTTATCCACTTTGGTAATACAAACCGGAGGGCAGATTACTGTTTGAATGGCAATAGATTAAGAGATGGGGAAGTGCAGAGAGTCCTAGGGCTACTTGTACATTAGTCTCTGAAGGCGAGCATGCAGGTACAGCAGGCGGTTAAAAAGGCAAATGGTATGTTGGCCTTCATATCAAGAGGGTTTGAGTCTAGGAACAAGGATACCTTACTGCAGCTGTACAGGGCCTTGGTGAGACCCCACCTGGATTATTGTGTGCAGTTTTGGTCAACTTATCTAAGGAAGGATGTTCTTGCAATGGAGGGAGTGCAGAGGCGATTCACCAGGCTGATACCTGGAATGGCAGGAATGACTTATGAGGAAAGAATGCGCAAATTGGGATTGTACTCGCTGGAGTTTAGAAGATTGAGAGGGGATCTCATAGAGACCTATAAAATTCTGGCAGGACTGGACAGAATGGATGCAGATGGGATGTTTCCAAGGATGGGAAAATCCAGAACCCGGGGCCATGGTTTGAGGATAATAGGCAAACCATTTAGGACCGAGATGAGGAGGAATTTCTTGACCCAGAGGGTGGTGAATCTGTGGAATTCATTGCCACAGAGGGCAGTAGAGGCAGGTTCATTAAATCTATTTAAGAGGGAATTAGATCTATTTCTTCAGTATAAGGGTATTAAAGGTTACGGAGAGAAGGCGGGGACAGGGTACTGAACTTTAAGATCAGCCATGATCTCGTTGAATGGCGGAGCAGGCTCGAAGGGTCGAATGACCTACTCCTGCTCCTATCTTCTATGTTTCTTTGTTTCTATGTTTCTATGGCTTTGGGACACAGTGCATGCATAGTTGGGATATGGACTTTCAAAAGTGCTGCTCTGAGTATATTGGGCCTCTCTCCCTGCCTGACTCCCTTCTGCCAGCCCAGCCCCCACACATAGCCTGATGTCCCAGTCTCCAGCACTTACCTACCAGCTGTGGAGTGGGGAGGGTCTTCCACCTCAGTGTCAGAGAGTAGCTGTCAAAGGAATGCACTGTTTCACTAAATGAGCTGACGATGACTTCGTTAGTTCACATACACCTGGGCTTTTGCATTTTTATTGAAGAGTTTCAACCTCCCCTGAAGATCACACACAGCAGATCTGTGTCAGCACCAACCTGCTGGAAGATTGTTTCCCCAGCTGCCTCGTGGGCATGGACACAGATGCAGGAGCGTGTATAATGTGCACTTATACTAAATCAGTGGTTTTCAATCTTTCTCTTTCCACGCACATCCCACTTTAAGTATTCCCTCTGCCATCGGTGCGCTGTGATTAGTAAGGGATTGCTTAAGGTGGGATGTGGGCGGAAAGAAAAAGTTTGAAAACCACTGTTTTAATTGTCCCTCATGGACTCGTTATGTGCACGGTTTCAGAACTCCAAAGGAAATGGGCCAGTGACCATTTTTCTCAAGCAAAATATTTCAATAACAATTGGGGCTCGAGCAGTGATTCCCACTCACACCTTTGTAAATGGCAGCACAACATCAGCCCTCCTCCGGCCTTCTGGAACTTCACGAGAGGTCAAAGATGATGTGAATATCTCAGTGAGGGCCTCTCCAAATTCCTCCCTACAAGGTGCGAGGACACACATCGCCAGGCCAACCAGCAGTGGACCCAGTACCGACCTTTACAGGTCTCCAGGAAAACATCCCTCCACCACCACCCTCTGCTTCCTTCCCCTGACCCCGTTCTGAATCCAACGGGCCAGCTCACTTTGGATCCCATGTGATTTAATCTTCCAGACTAACCTGCCATGTGGGACCTTGGCACAGGTCTTGCTAGGGTCCATGTATACAACATCCACAGCCCTGCCCTCATCAACCCTCTTGGTCACATTGAACCATAGAACTAGAGAACATGACAGCACAGAAAAAGGACCCTTAGGCCCTTCAAGCCTGTGCCAAACCTTTTTTTTTTGCCTAGTCCCATTGACCTGCACCCAGTCATAAAATAACATAACATAACAATTACAGCACGGAAACAGGCCATTAGGCCCTTCCAGTCCACACCGAACCAAACACTCCTTTCTAGTCCCACCTCCCTGCACAATGCCCATAACCCTCCATCTTCTTCTCATCCATATACCTGTCCAACCTTTTCTTAAATAATACAATTGACTCCGCCGCCACTATTTCTCCCGGAAGATCATTCCACACGGCTACCACTCTCTGAGTAAAGAAGTTCCCCCTCATGTTACCTCTAAACCTCTGCCCCTTAATTCTTAACTCATGTCCTTTTGTTTTAATCTTTCCTCCTCTTAACGGAAATAGTCTATCCACATCCACTCTGTCTATCCCTTTCATAATCTTAAATACTTCTATCAAATCCCCTCTCAACCTTCTACGCTCCAAAGAATAAAGACCTAATCTGTCCAATCTCTCCCTGTACTCTAGATGCTTAAACCCAGGTAACATTCTGGTAAACCTTCTCTGCACTCTCTCCACTCTGTTTATATCCTTCCTATAATTAGGTGACCAGAACTGCACACAGAACTCCAAATTAGGCCACACCAACGTCTTATACAATCTCAACATCACCTCCCAACTCCTATATTCCATGCAATGATTGATAAGGGCCAGCCTACTAAAAGCCTTCTTCACCACCCTATTCACGTGAGTTTCTACCTTCAGGGAACGATGTACCGTTACTCCTAAATCTTTCTGCTCTTCTGTATTCCTCAATGCTCTCCCATTTACCGTGTATGTCCTGTTCTGATTCTTCTTACCAAAATGAAGCACCTCACACTTATCAGCATTAAATTCCATCTGCCATTTTTCAGCCCACTTTTCTAAGCAGCCCAAATCCCTCTGCAATCCTTGAAAACCTTCTTCATTATCCACTATTCCACCTATCTTAGTATCGTCTGCATATTTACTAATCCAATTCACCACCCCATCATCTAGATCATTAATGTATATAACGAACAACAATGGGCCCAATACAGATCCTTGAGGCACACCACTGGTCACCGGCCTCCAACCTGACAGACAATTATCCACTACCACTCTCTGGCCTCTCCCTTTCAGCCAATGTTCAATCCATTTGACTATCTCAAAATTTATACCTAAAGACGGCACCTTCCTAACTAACCTTCCATGTGGTACCTTATCGAAGGCCTTACTGAAGTCCATATAGACAACATCCACTGCGCTACCCTCATCCACATTCCTAGTCACCTCTTCAAAAAATTCAATCAGATTGGTCAAACATGACCTTCCTCCCACAAATCCATGTTGAGTGCTCCTGATCAGACCCTGTCTATCCAGATGTTTATAAGTACTATCTCTAAGAATTTTCTCCATTAATTTACCTACCACAGACGTCAAACTTACAGGCCGATAGTTGCCAAGCTTCCTCCTTGAACCCTTTTTAAATAACGGAACCACATGCGCAATGCGCCAATCCTCCGGCACTATCCCCATATCTAATGACATTTGGAAAATTACCGCCAGAGCCTCTGCTATTTCCTCCTTCACTTCTCTCAATGTCCTGGGGAAGATCCCGTCTGGTCCCGGAGACTTATCCACCTTTATATTCTTCAAAAGCCCTAAAACTACACCTTTTGTAATCTCTATATTCCCCATATTTACCCAATTTGCTTTTTTTTAATCTCACATCTCCCAATATCCTTCTCCTTAGTGAATACCGAAGAAAAGAAACTGTTTAATATCTTCCCCATTTCTCTAGGCTCCACACACAGCTTTCCGCTCTGATTTTCTAAGGGACCAATTTTGTCCCTAGCTTTCCTTTTACCATTAACATATTTGTAGAACTCTTTTGGATTAGTTTTCACCCTGCTTGCCATAGTTTCCTCGTACCTTCTTTTAGCTTTCCTAATTCCTCTCTTAAGATTCCTCTTACATTCAATGTATCTTTCAAACATCTCCTTAACTCCATGCTTCTTATATCTAATGTACGCCTCCCTTTTTCTTCGAACCAAGTTTCCAATATTCCTTGAAAACCACGGCTCTCTCAAACCTTTTGCCCCTCCTTTTAACCTAACCCTCCATAGCCCTCCATACCCTTCCCATCCATGTACCTGTCCAAATTCTTCTTAAATGTTAAAATTGAGCCGTATTCACCACTTCAGCTTCCAACTCGTCCCACACCCTCACCACTCTCTGTATGAAGAAGTTCCCCCATCTCATGTTCCCCCTAAACATTTTCCCTTTCATACTTAAACCATGTCTTCTGGTTTGCATCTCACCTACCCTCAGTGGAATAAGCCTACAGGCCTATCGATAGCCCTGATAAATTTGTATACCCTTATCAAATCTCCCTCATTCTCAGACGCTCCAGGGAATAAAGTCCTAATTGTTTAACCTTTCCCTGTAACTCAGTTCCAGCAACATCCTAGTAAATCTTCTCTGCACTCTTTATATCTTTCCTGTAGTTCAGTGACCAAAACTGCACACAATCCTCCAAATTTGGCCTCACCAATGGCTTATACAAATTTACCATAACATCCCAACTCCTGTACTCAATACTTTGATTTATGAGGGCAACATGACAAAACCTCTCTTTACAATCCTGTCCACCTGTGATGCCACTTTTAGGGAATTATGTATCTGTATTCCCAGATCCCCCTGTTCTACCGCACCCCTCAGTGCCCGACCATTCACTGTGTATGTCCTTTCATGGTTTGTCCTTCCAAACTGCAACCCCTCACCCTTGTCTGCATTAAATTCCATCGGCCATTTTCCAGCCCATTTTTCCATCTGGTCCAGATCCATCTGCAAGCTTTGAAAACCTTCCTCACTGTCCACGACTTCTCCAATCTTAGTGTCATCTGCAAACTTGCTGATCCAATTGACCACATTATCATCCAGATCATTTGATATAGATGACAAACAACAATGGACCCAGCACCGATCCCTGAGGCAACACCACTCGTCACAGGCCTCCAGTCTGAGAAGCAACATCCACCACCACTCTCTGGCTTCTCCTGTCCAGCCATTGTCGAATCCAGTTCACTACTTCACTATGCTTCACCTCTTCAAAAAATCTCTAGCAGATTCATGAGATAAGATCTCCCACCCATGAATCCAAATGAACCACCTCCCATCAGACCCAGTAGATCTTGTCCCTCAGGATCCCCTCCGACTATTATCCAACCATTGATCACCTTATTTCAGGGAGAATGTGAGGGAAAAAGATGAGCGATGACTTAATAAAGGTCTACAAGACCATGAGGGGCATGGATAAGGGTGGAGAGCCAGCACCATTTTCATGGGGTGACAGTAACAAACACTGGATGACATTTGTTTAAGGTGAATGGAGAAAAGTTTCAGAGAGATAAAGTTTTACTCAGAGTGGTGGGGTCCTGGAATGTGTTTCCTGGGTGGTGATGGAGGCTGGTGTAATGGGGGCATTTCATAAAACTCTTAGCTGCTTGGAAGTAAGGAAAATCGGGGGTTAGATTGTTGTAAAGTAGGTTTCCATTGGGCACCACATCGATGGCCAAAGGAACTGTACTGTGCTGGAATGTTCTATGTTCACTGACATCACACTCACTGGCCTTGTTTTAAAGTGTGTGTGTGTATGTGTGTGTGTGTGTGTGTGTGTGTGTGTGTGGGGGGGGGGGGTGTGGGTGTGTGTGGGGGGGGGTGTGGGTGTGTGTGGGTATGTATGAGTGTGTGTGGATGTGTGTGTGTGAGTGTGTGTGGGGGGGGGTGTGTGGGTGGGTTATGTGGGTGAGTGTGTGTGTCTGGATTTCTCCCTCCTGCCCAGTTGTTGAGAAATATAACTTGAGCTCCCTGTCCATTGATGCCTGGGATGGTCCGATCAATTCACTTTCACACTCCCTGCCAGCTCTGTCCCAAGGTGTGACTTTTCCCAGCTCATTAGAGACGGTGTCACATTCTAATGTTTAAGAATAATGACCACTTGAAAGTCATCAAGGCTGCATTTTGGGAGGAGTGTCCTATAATGTGTGTGTGTGTGAGAGAGAGAGAGAGAGAGAGAGAGAGAGAGAGAGAGAGAGAGAGAGAGAGAGAGAGAGAGAGAGAGAGAGAGAGTATAATATTCTCCCCCTCACTGAGACCACCACTCATGGAGATTTCCATAGATATAAACAGACAGGAGACAGTTCATTGGGAATTACAGAAGCTTCTCTTCCCAGATGGAGGGAGAACAGGGTGGTTGGAGGCAAACAGAAGGGATAGATTGAAGTGAAAGCTGGAGAAGGGAATGACTGAAGTGATGGGGAAAACAGAGAGAGGTGGAAGAAGCCTTGTGTGATACAGAAGCCCTAGCAGAGAGGAAAGAGACCAAATGGCCTGTTGTCTTGTGTTGCGGTCGCATACTTACCTTTGTCGGGAGCGATGCCAGCAATGCGACGCGCGGAAGTAATAGGGCACATACGTGGGTGCGTCAAGCGTCAGTATATCGGTGATGCGTCTCAGATACAAGAGGTGGAGAGTGAGAGTGTCAGGATCACCCGTGTGGCAGTGAGGCAATGAGCAGGACCGAATTTAGCTGGGTGGTGTTGGGGGAATTGAAGATGCAGAGCTGTGTCTGAGGAGAATAAAGAAAGTCGACTTCATTGTGTACCAAAAGGAACGAGTGAGTGTATTCTTTATTTGTGTGTAAACTGTGGTTAATCAGGATCGTAATAATTGTCTCTGTAACATAGTTCTCCGCAAACATCAAGGTTCATCTTTCTGCTTAATGTAAAGCACTCTAGACACTAGAGATAAAACACAATGCTGGAGAAACTCAGCTGGTCAAACTGTGTTCTTGATATAGCAAAGATGAAGGTACATCACCAACTTTTCGGGCTTGAACCCTTCATCAAGATACCTGTTTTTCCCAGAGAGCGGTGAATCTATCGTATTCTCTGCCCAAGGAAGCAATGGAGGCTGCCCTCTTAAACGTATTTAAGGCACGGATGGTTAAAGGTTCCATTATTGTCTGTATTATACATGATACTTTTGTCTTCTGTAAGGCAGAGAGTCGCCACTTTGTTCAGCGTACCTGCGGCACCTGGTGTTCCCAGGTGGTCTCCCCTCCAAGTACTGACCAGGCCTGAGCCTGCTTAGCTTCTGAGATTATCCCAGGCACATTCAGGCTATTAGGCCTCAAGAGTAGGGGAAGACAAGGCCCGACAGTTCATGTAGCGATGAGAGCAACGCTATTACAGTGCCAGCAACCTGGGTTTGAATCCCGTGCTGTCTGTGAGGAGTTTGTACATTTTCCCCACGTCTGCTTGGGCTTTCCCCGGGTGGGTGCTCTGGTTTCCTCCCACCCTTCAAAACATAGGTCAAATGGGCAGCAAGGGATTGTGGGACAGGAGGGCCTGTCACTGTGTTTATGTATTTTCAATTGTTCTTTTAAAAATTAAAGTTCTGTGGAACAGGCGGGTTTGTGGAGCTAAATCCTCGCCCAGATCAGCCGTGACCTTATTGAATGGTGGAGCGGGCTCAACAGGCCGGCTGGCCGCCTTCTGCCTTTTATGTTTTTATATTCCAATGGCCCTGTTTCCTCTCTCTCTCTCTCTCTCTCTCTCTGCGGATATTGCCCGACGTACTGAGTGTTTTCACTTTTTATAACCATACCACCATATAACAACTAGAGCACAGAAACAGGCCATCTCAGACCTTCTAGTCTGCACTGAACCAAGTCCTCTCCTCTAGTCCCACCTACCTGCACCCTGCCCATTCCCCTCCATTCCCCTCCCATCCATAGACCTATCCAACTTTTCCTTAAATGACAACGTTGACCCTGCGGCCACTGCTTCTCCCGAAAGCTCATTGCACACAGCCACCATTCTCTGAGTGAAGAAGATCCCCTCGTATTCCTTCTAAACTTTTACCCCTTAACTCATGACCTCTTGTTTCAATCTCTCCTACTTGCAAGGTAAAAAGTCTATCCACATCAAATCTATCTATCCCTCTCATAATCTTAAATACCCTCTACCTCTATCAAATCTCCTCTCAAGCTTCTACACTCCAAGGAATAAAGACCTAATCTACTCAATTTTTCTCCGTACTCTAGATACTGCAATCCAGGCAACATTTTAGTAAATCTTCTCTGCACCCTCTCTACCTTATTGATGTCCTTTCTATAATTTGGGGACCAGAACTGCACACAGTATTCCAAATTTGGCCTCACCAAGGCCTTGAACAGTCTCCACATCAGCAAGCAAGTCACCTGGTTGGCATTTCACCCAGGATGTCTCTCATGTAGAATTAGATGGAGACACATTGAACAATAGAACAGAAACAGTCAATTCAGCCTTTCGGGCCTGCCCACCCACTTATTGTTCTCCTGTTATCTCTCTATATCTTTTTAATATTCTTGCATTACTGTCCTGCTCTACTCCAGAACTTTAGATTTAGTTATCCAAGTTTCTAGAATAAAACAGCGCAATATTACACAAAAATTTGCTATAGTCTGCCTTAAGGCAGACAAAGAGATACTACCAGTTGAAATTGCCTGACACCCCTTACAGTCAGAGAGAGAGAAGCAAAAGAGAGAGTCTCCCCCAGAGTCACCGAGTGTCCGTGGATTCGCCTCCAGCCCTCCCACCGCCCTCGCAGCCACACAGAGTCCAGTCCAAACCATCGGCAGACCGAGCTCCAGATCCGAACCTCTGACATGGTCAAGAAGCCTCGAGCGCCCTTGGCATCCTCTCGCATCCTGGTTCTGATATCTGAAACCCCATCAGCCGGTGTCCAGCAGCCTGCAGCCTGCGTGGGTTCCTCGCCTCGAGTCACCGGCAGCCCGCTGCCTTCAGCCACAGAGCCCTTCACTGGTCCATCACTCCCGTGGGCCATCTCCTCCACTTCTCCTTCTCAAATGGGGGGGGGGTGTGGTCTCCCCATTTTCTGGTGCCCTGCGCCAGTCTTCTGCTCCCCCCAGTGTCTGCAACCTCTCGAGACCGCTGCCGAGCACAGGGGTTGCCATCTTGGACCTGGACCCCACTGATGCAGGATTTTAATAAACCTTCTCGGCTCCTTTAACAGGCCATTTAAAGCCTGCAGGGAACTGGTGACAGTTGCACTTGAATGGTAGGTCCCTGTAGAGGAGCATCGCCACACTGTACCCAGTAGAGAAAGACAGGTTCTTCTGCGAGGTTTAACTTTCATCCAATTTACAGAGTACAGGGTTACAATGAGCACCAAGCAAGGACAGAGTGAGAGCCCTGTGGAGGGATTCATTCAGGAGCCTGATGGCTGCGGGAAGAAACTATCTTTAAGCCTATCGGTGCGCACTTTCACTCCCTGATTGAGGAGGGAGAAGAGAGTGTGTCCAGGGTGTCTTTCAGTCCCTTTCCTGGGCAGTGGGAGATGTCGATGGGGTCTGTGGAGGGGAGGGGAGTTCGGGTGATGGTCTGAGCTGCATCCACCACCTTCTGCAACTTCTCCTGATCCTGAGCAGAGCAGCTCCCGTCCCGCGCTGTGGTCCACCCAGCAAGGCTGCGCTCGACGGTGCATTTCCAGAGGTTGTTGAGGGACAGTGGGGGAAGTGCCGATCTTCCTTTGTCACCTGACAAGGTAGAGTGGTTTGTGAACTCTCTTGGCTCTCACGTCACCATGCTTGTCCCAGGTTAGGTCACTGGCTTTTATTCGTTACAAGGCCAGCCCCTCGAAGCCCCTTCAATTATGTTAGTCATTGAGGCCGCAGATGGCAGTGGGATGATTGTGGCAGACTTCAGGCAAGGTGGGATGATGGACTTAGACAGGGACAGGTTGAAGATCTTTGTCAAGACCTCAGCGAGCTGGCTTGCGCACTCCTTCAGCACCCTTCCTGTCACACCATCAGGGCCAGCGACTTTCCTTGATTCACCGCACTGAGCACCCATCCCACATCATACACAGTGAGGACGTGGCTGATCGAGGCTGGTGAGGGTGCAATGTCCGTCTCCGCTGCCTTCACCTCAGATCGACCAAAGAAACAATTAGGATCCTCGGCCAGCGTGGCGTCACCGCCGACAGTCTTAACGTTGCTGGTTTTGTGATTGGTGAGGTGCTGGATGCCCTGCCACACTCGCCGTGGGTCGTCATTGACAAAATGATCCTCATTCTTCCTCTTATAGGTTGCTTTAGCGTCCCTGATGTCTCCCTTCAGTTTGGCTCTGGCCGCACTGTTTAAGGGTCTATCGCCAGACCTGAAGGCAGTGTTTCGATCCTTGAGAAGAGTTTTGACCTCCTTTGTCATCCACGGGTCCTGGTTGGAATACACCCAGATACGATGGTCGATACAGTTCTGTATGTAACAGTACAGCTGATGTGTGTACCTCCAAATCCCGATCTTCAAAAATGTCCTGGTTAGTCCTTTCAAAGTAATCCTGTAACTGCAAGGAAGCTCTTTCTGGCCATGTCTTTATACACTCCAAAGGGAGTGTATGCTGGGATTAAGAGTATAAATACGTGATCCCACTGGCCCAGGCATGGAACGGTATTGACCTAAAGCTATTCTTAATGCTTAAATAAACTTTGTCTGGTGTCTTTTCCCCCCTGGCAGCACATTTAATATGCTGTTCAAATTTCAGGATGACTGCCTTTAAATCTGCATGGTTAAAATCTCCTGCTGTAATGTGGGCTGCGTCAGGGTAGGAGTTCTGTTGTAAATGTATAGCGTTGAGAAGATAGCCTAAAGCTATGCTCACATTGGCATCTGGTGGAATATAAACAGCTGTAACTACAGTCCCTTTCACACTTGCCAGGAATCGAACACCAATCGGCCTTTAAAATGGCAAATGTGAAAGCAAAATCTGCTTAACATCGGCGTCAGATGATATCATCTCGCGCCAGGGATTTCCGACCTCAACCCCTGGTACAATCCCCGCCGTCCGCAGATGCCAGCGTTAAGATCAGGCAAGTGTGAAATGGGCAATTCCATTGCAGGCACTTCCTATTAAAGGTAGAGCAGACAAACGCCGGGGATAGACCCTTGCAAGAGTGAAAGCGTTCAGTGTCCCGGTTAGGAGTGGACTAATGCGAAAGGCTAAACCCCCATTCCTATCCTGGGACACTGAACGGCCGATTTTCTGGGATGCAAGTGTGAAAGGGGCTTATCATAACAGTGGGCTCCTGAGGAAGGTAAAT
This sequence comes from Narcine bancroftii, assembly GCF_036971445.1. NCBI lineage: Eukaryota > Metazoa > Chordata > Chondrichthyes > Torpediniformes > Narcinidae > Narcine > Narcine bancroftii. Next base: position 3,960,342 of record NC_091471.1, on the reverse strand, counting down.
AGGCCTTCATTTAACTGTCAGGTACTCCCTCATTTTAATCCAAGTCAAGCGTAACTCATGACTTAACCCAACTCCATCTCAGGAGAACAATGACTGTCTATGGTCTTTGCATTCGGGCACCAATTGTTAAGTCCATACATGCATAACCCCCCCCCCACCTCCCTTGTTTTGACCAGAGTCTTTATTTCTATCCCAGTGGAACGCCGTCTGGCCTGCTAGTTCAATTGCTGCGCCTGGGATAAGTGAGTGTAGCCACGTCTCTGTTATTAACAGAATACAACAGTCCACCATGTTTGCGGAGATCTGCAATTTAAATTTGTCCTTTTTTGTTGGAGATGGATCTGGCCTTGGGCAGCGGTGGTTTGCATGACTGTCTCCTGAGCCTGTCTAGTATGCTGGAATGGCGTCCCCCCCCCCCCCCCCCACCACTTCTGCTTCCTGTGTCTCCTCGTCCTCTGACTCCTGCCGGACCCGGCGATGACCCACAAGAGGGCCCGGTGTCCAGACTGTCTCCTCCGTCATATTACATCCTGTAGGTGGGGTTCGCACGTCCAACCCAGACAGAGAGGCGAAGATGCGCCGGAAAGGAAGAGCATCGAGCCGCTGTGCCCATGCCCGCCGCCATTTACATCAGCAGGGCCCTTGCCGGGCAAGTAGTTGATTGATTCAAAAAATAAATAAATGCTGCTTTGTGTAAGTGAGGGTCAGGGATGGTTGGCCTGAACAGTTTCCTTTGGCCGTTCATCCCGGGGGTGGCGTACCACCGTGGACGCCAGGTCGTTGGGTGCGTTGAAGGCAGAGATTGATAAAGTATCTGAACGGTCAGGGTATGGGGAGGAAGGAATCCGCTCATGATGGAATGGCACGAACTGGATGGGCTGAATGGCCTGCTCATTCTCCTATATCTTATGGTCTGGGTGGGATCTACTTCCAAAGAGGAGAAGCCTCTCTGTGCTCGATAACTGGAAGCATGTCTCCACCTGATGAGGGAAGACCAGCCATCATCGGTTTATTCCCCCAGTCCCACCTTCCTGATGGTTTCTCACTTTAAATGGTAATTCGATGACTGAAGCACATCAAGGCTCCGGCTCCATGCGAGGTTCGTAAATCTCGGCAAACTGCAGGACGGGCCCTGAGATTTCACAGATGTCTTGACATGGACACGGTCATTAACGCGCCGCCACACCAGCCACTCACTTCATGGGACCTCTCATCTCTGTCATCTGGTGTTTAACAAGACAAGGACTCCCCAGGGAGGGTCATTGACAGGATCCCAGCTTGGAGGGATCTATAAGGACCAGAGGGTGGACGGGTCGTCCACAGTGTCCTGGGGGCAGCAGTGGAGATGCAGACGGCGACCCTGGCTCTGGGGGGGCTTGCGTGTCCTTCGCCGTGTGGCTGCTCGCCAGACCCCAGCTCCAAGCCCCCCTGGCGCAAGGCGTTCACGATCGACGCTCTGCTCTCGGGTCCCGACACTTCGCCCCCCTTGTCGGAGAGGCGGGCCAGTTGTGTCCTGGCTTCGCCCGTCGTCGGGGCTTCCCGCAGCCCAGCCTCTCTCTACCCAGCCCTCGTCTATCCCCGCTCGGCCCATCCAGTCTACTATGCAGCGCCGATACTGTACCGGGGCAGCAGCTGCAGAGCGAGGCATTGCTCTCATGGTAAGTCCGCGTTGCCACAGGGAAATGTGTCTCCCACAGTGTGCGAGGGGTGTGGGTGGGGGCGTGTGGGGGAGTGGGTGGGTGTGTGTGGGGGTGGGGGTGGGGGTGTGTGGGGGAGTGGGTGGGTGTGTGTGGGGGTGTGTGGGGGAGTGTGGGAGGGGGAGTGTGGGTGGGGGGGTGTGGGTGGGGGCGTGTGGGGGAGTGGGTGGGTGTGTGAGGGGGTGGGGGTGTGTGGGGGAGTGTGGGAGGGGGAGTGTGGGAGGGGGGGTGTGGGTGGGGGTGTATGGGTGGGGGTGTATGGGGGGTGTGGGAGGGGGAGTGTGGGTGGGGGGGGTGTGGGTGGGGGTGTATGGGTGGGGGTGTGTGGTGGGTGTGGGTGGGGGAGTGTGGGAGGGGGAGTGTGGGTGGGGGTGTATGGGTGAGGATGTGTGGGGGAGTTGGGGTGGGGGTGTGGGTGGGGGTGTGTGAGTGGGGGTGTGTGGGGGAGTGAGGGTGTGGGTGGGTGTGTGGGGGGGAGTGGGTGTGTGGGGGGGAGTGGGTGGGTGGGGGGGAATGGGGGTATGGGTAGGAGAGTGGGGGAGTGGGTGGGTTTGGGTGGGGGGAGTGGGGGTGTGTGTGGGTGGGTGTGGGTAGGGGGAGTGGGTGTGTGGGGGTGTGGGTGGGTGTGTGTGGGGGTGTGGGTGGGTGTGTGTGTTGGTGGGGGTGGGTGTGTGTGTTGGTGAGAGTGTGAGTGATAGGGGGTGGGTGAGTGTGTAGGAGTGTGTGCCGGCCGGCGTGGTAAAACAAGCCCATTCTCCAGGCTGAAAGCTCGAAGGGGAGAGTGTGGTGGGTCCGTTCCCCCCCCCCCACCCCCCTCGCCTCCCGCGGGGGAACAAGCGTTAACCAGGGGCGGTGAACGGACACAGGAGACCCCTCCAAAGGCCGAGCCTCCCTTCCCTCGGCCACTGACCCGCTGGGCTCCTCCGGCAGCCTGGGGCTCCAGCGATCGGACCGCAGGGTCGGGAGAGGGTGGGCATGAAACCCGTGGCCTGGAAGCAGGGAGCGGCGGGGTCAGATAGGGAGGGGGCTGGGAGGGAGGCAGAGGAAGAGGGAATGAGGCCGGTCTGTCCCGTCGGTTCTGCCGGGGACAGCCGGCTGCTGGGCTGCCTCGGTGCCCAGAGACCCCCGCGAGGGGGTGGCTGCCCCCAAACACTCAGTGGGTCCCCTCCCCACGGAGGCTGATTGTCACTTTTTTAAATTACATTTTAAAACTCTTTCAGATTCCAGCAGCGCTTTTCTGAGGTTCGGGGTTCGATCCCCACCTCAGGCGCTGTCTGGGTGGAGTTTGCACCTTCTCTCTGATCCCCACACGCAGCCGCGGAAAGAAGCTCCGGGGAGGAAATCTGGCCATCGTGTGGACCCGGGGAGAGCTAGGAGCGGAGACACAGCGCTGCTCCGCAGGGTTCTACCGCCAGGGCTTCATGATTGAGGTTCTGTGCAGGTTTGAAGTAGCCTGTTGGACTGATATCTTTTCCTCCATTGTATAGCCTCTACCACTTACTGTATATATGAGGCTGGCCCACCCACTAATGACTCATCCCTTAAGTCTCCTCCTCTTTTGTCCTGGCCACAAAGGTCACGCTACCTCCCCCTTTCCGGCAGTCCTGTCCCTGGATCCAGGCTAGTCAAAGTCTTGTGTGCATTAAAGCCTATTGTTCCTGCAGCCTACGACTCTGTGGTTATTGATAGAGCCGATCACCTGTTAAAGGAACCGATGGAGTTTGTAAGTAAACTCCTGAAATGGAAGAGCTCTGTGCCCAAGAGTGCGGCACCAGTAACAGCTGGATTCCGGGGGAGCAGTGGACCAGCGCAGGGCACCAAGATCGGGGAGATGGCCCTCCGTTGGGAAGGAGGTGCAGAGGAGACGACCCTCGGGAACGGTGACTGCGGAGGCGGGCCAGTGAGCGGCTCAGCCGCTGGAGGTCCCACACTGGCTGCATGCGGCTTGTGGTCGGGGGACCTGCACGGGCTACTGGAGACTGGGTCATGGGAAGCAGGTATCAGAGGGTGCTGAGGGCACGGAGGACTCCCGAAGGGCCTCAGGATCTGAAGGCTTCCTGACCCCGTTGGAGGTTTGGATCTGGAGCTCGGGCTCCAGATGGTCTGTGCGGCTGCAGGAGTGGCTGGAGGCGAATCCACGGACACTCAGTGACTCAGAAGGGTCTCTCTTTTGCTTCTCTTTCTCTGATACTATAAGGGGCACCAATGGCAACTCTTTGGCAATTTGGTGTAATATTACATGTCCTGTACTATTACATGACAACAAAGGAATCTTGACTCTCCTCTTGCATCCCCAAAGACGTTCGGGGGTTCCTGTCGGTTCATGGTTTAACTTATCCCTGGTGTGAAGATGAGGGGCAGAGATGATGGGAATGTAGGTTCCACCTTGACAAAGGGCTCAGGCCCAAAACACTGGTTCACCATCACTTCCTAGAGATGCCAAATTTTTCCAGTTATTTGTGTGTTGCATTCTTCAGTCAGATTAGATAGTTGAAGGTCAACAGAGAGGTGAAGGGCCAAATGGCCTGTTTGCATCTCGTATCTCTTCTGACCCATTTGAACAACAGTCATGGCGAGGAATAGAATGATGCCTGGAATGAAGGGATTAGCATCTGAGGAACGTTTGACAGCTCTTGGACTGGACTCCTTGGAGTTCAGAAGAATGAGGGGGGGGGGAAAATCTCATAGTATCATTTTGAATGTTGCAAGGCCTGGACAGATAAAATGTGGCAAGTTCTTTCCCCATGGTAGGGAGTCAAGGACAAGAGGGCAAAACTTCAGGATTGAAGGATGCCCATTTTAAATGAGAGTTGCGGAGGAATTTCCCCTGGAATTTTCAACCATGGGTGGTTGTAGAGGCTAGGCTGTTGGGTGTATTTAAGGGAGAGATTGATGGGTATCTGTATAGTCAGGGAATCAAATGTTATGGGGAGAAGGCAGGGGAGTGGGGCTGAGTAGCAGAATGGATCAGCTCATGAGTTCAGTCCAGAGAAGTGTGGTGATACATTTTGGAAGGCCAAATCTGAAGGATGAGTGCAGGGTTCATGGTCAGATACTTAATAGTGGGAGGAACCTTGGGGTCTAAATCCATAAATCTCTCAAGGTCGGATAGATGAGAAGGCCTATTGGATACTGGGCTTTATTAGTCAGGGGATTAAGTCAAGAGTTCATATTGAAACTCCTGGTGAGACCACACTTAAAGAATTGTGTTCAGTTCTGGTCACCTTATTACGGGAAGGATGTGGAAGTTACAGAGAGGGTGCAGAGGAGATTTACAAGGATGTTGCCTGGATTGGGAAATAAGTCTTATGAGGCAAGGTGAGCAGAGCTGGGACTTTTCTCTTTGGAGCAAAGGAGAATGAGAGGAGACTTAATAGAGGTCTACAGGATTCTGAGAGACATAGACAGGGTGGACAGTCAGCACCTGTTTCCCAGGGCAGGATCATCAAACACCAGAGGACATGTGTACAAAGTGAAGGGAGGGAAGTTTCATGGATACATCAGGGGTAGGTTTGTTACACAGAAAGTTGTGGGGGCCTGGAATGCCTTACCAGGGATGGTGGTGGAGGCTGGAACATTGGGGGCATTTAAAAGTCTCTGAGACAGGCCCATGGATGAAGAAAAATCGAGAGTTATGGAGTAGGAAAGGTTTCATTTTTTGAGTAGGAATATGTAGGTTGGCAAAACATCAAGGATCAAAGGGCCTGTACTGCACTGTACTGTTCTGTTTTATGTTCTATGATGGAATGAGAGTGCAGACTCGATAGGCGAAGTGGCCTTCTTCTGTGCAGGTATTGGAGGGGGCAGTGATGGTGGTGTTACAGGGAGGGCTCATGATGTCTTGTTCCATGTCTCCCCTCCTCAATCTACAATGTTATTCCCCTCTCAGAGTACACCCCAGCCAAGACACCCGACGCCCTCAAACCCAAAGCGGGCAAAATCAAGCGAGCGAGGACTATCTTTACACACGACCAGCTCGCCCGCCTGGAAAAGGAGTTCACCCAGCAGCAGTACATGGTGGGCACCGAGAGGTTTCTGCTGGCGTCCGCTCTGCAGCTGAACGAGTCGCAGGTGAGTTACTGCTGCGCTCCCCTTCTCCAAGCTCCTGAGGGTGGTGCGGTAAGGGATAGGGTGTTTGGGGCTTGGTGCTGGAATGCCCCGGAGCATTTCAGGGGAGTGCGAGGAGCACTTCAGAAGGTTTAAAGGTTATTTGAGGCAGGAGTGGCACGGCAAGATCCCACCAATGCAAATTCTGGTTCATGGGGCGGGATAAAGCAACAGGGACTCACCCAAACCCAAAATGTTGACTGACATCTTAAAGTGTCAGAGAGCATGGAACAGGACCTTCAGCCCATCTCATCCATGCTAATTGTTACAAGCCCAGAAGACCCATAAACCCAGCAGCAATCGATATTCACCAAGACAAAGGGTTACTTAAACAAAAGTTGCTTTCAATTGTATTTAAACATGAAAACAAAATCACACTTTAACTTATCACTATTGACTTATCTAACCTAACTTAACCCCCTTCTACTTATAAGCGCAGATGTATGTAATGTGTGTGTAAGTTCAGAAAAGTTCTTTGGTTCACAGTCCAATTTCATTTCTCATTCCTCCAAGTTCAATGATTGCAGGCAATTCTTAGACTGTGCACAGAATTTAACATTTACAAAGTTCACCAGGCTTTGGTGCTTGAAAGGTAAATGGTTACCGCTCAGGAAGGTTCTTGTCGGTTTTCAGAGAGAGATTTGTTGTACATTTACTTCCATCAGCCACTCCAGTGTCTTGCCGAAGAAACTTGCCCCCTCAGGGTTCTCCAGATGATCACCTCCTTCTTTCAGGTCACTACAGAGTTCTTTCTTGTTTCTCTTATTCCAAGTGAAACATTAGACAGCCAGTCCTCTCCTCTTGCATTGACACAAGGGCTTTGACCAGGCTGAACCAAGAACTCACAACCTGCTTTCCAAATGGGGTTTTCCACAAGCTTGCCAGCTTGTCCTGTTCCAGTCCCAACTGCTGGTGCTGGGTGGAACACTGTAGAAGTGATGTCTGTCTGTCTGTCTCTCTCTCTCTCTCTCTCTCTCTCTCTCACACACACACACACACACACACACACACACACACACACACACACACACACACACACACACACACACAGAGAGAAAGCCTGTTTGACTCTCTCTGCTTTCAAAACCACATGACCCTCTTAGAACAGCTTCAGACAATCTGCGGCTCCGAAAAGATCTTTCATCTATTGCCTTTTTATAAACAACAATCCATTGGTGAAGTCTCTTGGGCACCCTCCAAAGCTCTTGCAAAAGCTGTGGAGCCGATATGTCTAGCATTAGCAGACCTCCAGTATTTCAAATAAGATCTGTTTTAAAGTATATCTATGTGACCTACTCTAACAGACCTTTCCTAATTTATCTCCCAAAAATATATCTATATACTTCATTACATTAACCAAGTTTTCTTCCTGCGCTACTCCTTTTGATCCATATCTTTCCAAACCCATCCATAAATGCGTCCAAATGTGCATTGAATGTGAGAACTGTGCCCACATCTGCAGTCTCCGTGGACACTGCCTGACCCGCAGAGTCCCTTCCATTGGAACTTGCTCTGTGGTGACCCCAGAAGCACACTATGGGGGAGATCCCAGATTTAAACTCTGGGAGGTCAGGTTGGGGCCAACTGCACCTACACGAAGTCTGCTCCCAGTGTAGAATCGGGCAGGATGAGGGAATGTCAGCAATGTCCACTCCTTTCCAGACCGAATAATGGCCAGGGGAGCACTGTGGTGTTGTCATCCAAATTTCAAAGTTTAAAGTTCAGATTTATTGTCAGAAATGACATCAAGTACAATCCTGAGACGCTTTTACCCCTTGGGCCAGGCAGAATTTCTACTTATCGGTAAGATTTACAAGAATGATTCCTGGAATTGAAGGGATTAGGTTGTGAGGAACATTTGACGGTTCTTGGACTGGACTCTATGGAGTTCAGAAGAATAAGGGGGGGAAGCATTTCAAACGTTGAAAGGCCTGGACGGAGTAGATGTGGCAAAGTTGTTCCCCATGATGGGAGAGTCTAGGACAAGATGGCACCCATTTAAAAGAGAAATGCAGAGGAATTTGTTTAGCCAGAGAGCAGTAAACCTTGGGAATTTGCTGCCATTGGGTGGTTGTGGAGGCCAGGTCATTGGGTATATTTAAGGCAGAGATTGATAGGTATCTCAATATTCAGGTTATCAAAGGTTATGGGGAGAACTTAAATTTAGAGAGACAGCACAGTAACAGGTTATTTCGGCCCAATTAACCTGCATCCCCCGGTACGTTTCAAATGGTGGGAGGAAACTAGAGCCCCTGGGGAAAACCCACGCAGACACGGGGAGAACGTCCAAACACCGCAGGATTCAAACCCCGGTCCCGATTGCTGCCGCTGTAAAGGCATTGTGGTAACTGCTGCACCAACCATGTTTTGCTCCCTAAGGCAGGGTAGTGGGGCTAAGTGGGAGAATCGATCAGCTCATGATGGCGGAACAGACTCGAGGAGTCAAATGGCCTACGTCTGTTCCTATATCTTGTCTTATGGTATTGTAAGCTGTACTCAAGAAAAAGATAAACATACAAAAGAGAGAAATGTAAACAAACTGGTGCAATTTAGTAATCAATAATGTGTCGTGAGAGTCCTTGAATGCGTCCCTGAATGAGCTTGTCGTTGAGGTGTCTGATGGTGGAGGGGGAGTAGCTGTTCCTGAGCCTGGTAGTGAGAGTCTTGTGGCACCGAGACCTCTTTCCTGATGGCAGCAGCGAGAACAGAGCGTGTGCTGGGTGGCGTGGATCCTTGAGGATCGCTGTTGCTCTCCGATGGCAGCGTTCCCTGTATATGATCTCGATAGTGAGGAGGGTTTTGCCTGTGATGTCCTGGGCTGTGTCCCCCACCCCCCTCCAACCTGCTACTGGAATCAGTTCCTCCCAAAGATATAAATCAAAGCATAGAATATAGGAATTGGGAAGTGATGTTGAGACTGTTCAAAGCATTGTTGAGGCCAAAGTGTGTGAAGTTCTGGTCCCCGAATTATAGGAAGGACATCAATAAGGTGGAGAGGGTGCAGAGAAGATTTACTAAAATGTTGCCTGGTTTGCAATATCTAGAATACAGATAAATATGGTGACTGGGTCTTTTTTCAATGGAGCGTAGAAGATTGAGGGGGGATTTGATAGAGGTATTTAAAGTTATGAGGGGGATAGATAGAGTAGATGTGAATAGGCTCTTCCGCATGAGATTGGAACGAGAGGTCATGAGTTAAGGGTTAGGGGGCAAAAGTTTAGAAGTAACATGAGAGGGAGCTTCTTCACTTCGAGAATGGTGGCTGAGTGGAATGACCTTCCGGAAAAGGTGGTTGCAGCAGGGTCAATTTTGTAATTTAAGAGAAGGTTGGATAGGTGCATGGATGTGAGGGGATTGGAGGGTTATGGGCAGGGAGCAGGTAGGTGGGACTAGAGGAGATCACTTAAATCAGTGCGGACTAGAGGGGCCGAGATGGCCTGCTTCTGTACTGTAATTGTTAGATAGTTATATGTTGGTGGGTTCATTGGCTGTTGTAAATTGTTCCTAATGTCGGTGCAGAATAGGGAGGAAGGGCTGAAGGGGGGATGTTGATAGGATTGTGGGGAGAATAAAATGGGATCAATATCTGGGTGGATGGTCAGCGTGGAGGTGATGGGCTGAAGTGCCTGTCCCTGAGGTGGAGGGCACCATTCAAGGGATTGGAGAGTTGGTCATAGAGTATAGACACAGGCCCTTCAGCCCAAGTTGCCCATGCTGACCCAGTTGTCTACCTGGGCTAGTTCAGTTTGCCTGGGTTTGGCCTGTATCCCTCTAAACATTTTGTGTCCATGTACCAGGATAAATATAATTGAAACACCACAATTTTTCCCGCTTCCGCTACTCCCTCATTCCATTTACTCACCACCCTCTGTATGAAATATGTTTAAACTTTTTAGATTTAGACATACAGCGCAAGTCCGTGCTGCCCAATTTATACCCAATTAGCCTACACCCACAGTGGAGGAAACCACACAGACACGAGGACAGTGTACCAACTCCTTACAGACAACGCGGGATTTGAACCCCAGTCCGGATCCGTGGCACTGTACAGGTCTTGCACTAACTGCCACACCAACCGTTAACTTTGGGAACAGACAGAGTCTGCTCACTTATTCTGGCCCATTGTACAGCAACAGGTGGAGGATGTTCCGTCCGTCCGTCCTCTTCTACAGGAACAGGAAACCGAAGGCTGTGATTTTAAATTTCAGCCTTTTTGCCGGTCGTTTTACTTGGGTTAAAACACAGAAATGTGGGAGGAACTCAGCAGGTCCCGCAGCGTCCACAGGAGGTAAAGATGTGTAAGCAAAGTTTCGGGCCTGAGCCCTCTGTCAAGGTATGAGTGAAAAGGAGGCAGGTACCTCAATTAAAAGGAAGAGCCGGGGGAGGAGTGCAGACCAGCGGACAAAAGGGGTTGCAGTAAAACCTCTGATATCCGGAATTCAAGCAAATGGCAATCTCAAGCTACAGGAAACAAAATCGCAGAAAATAAATCGGTAAAAAATATGGAAGTTTTAAATTGGGGTGCCTCAATGTTAGTTCACCAATCACTCAACACGCAACCTCAAGCAACCAAAAAAAAATCACTTATCCAGCATCTACCCATTCCCCCCAGGTGCCGGTCACCAGGGGCTTTAAGGTAATTGAACATGGAAGTGCTGGAGGAACTTTACACAGCGTCTGCAGACTTAGTTGGGTTGTTTCTCTGGAGTTTCAGAGACCACGGGGGGACCTGGTCGGGCGTTATAACATTCTGAGAGGGTGGACAGTCAGAATCACTGCAGGGTTAAAATGTGAAATACTGTGGGGGGGGGGGGGGGGGCACATTTAAGGTGAAGGAGGGAAACTTTAAAGGGGATGTGGCCGAACAACTTTTTCACACAGAGAGAGTGGCGGGTGCCTGTAACGTACTGCCAGGGATACTACTGTCATCTATACAAGTTCAATGTAGAGATGCGGCAAAATTCTTACTTGTTGCAGACACAGGTACATATGGCAGGCAGCTGACGGTGAAATTGAGCGCAGGACACAAAGGTGCTGGAGAATCTCATCAGGTTACACAGCATCGTTCAGAAGTAAAAAGGAGACGGCGCGTCAGGACTGAGCTGTGCTCTAGGAGTACGATAAAGTGCATAATACACATCAACAACAAGAGTCATATTTATTCAAATTTTAATTTTTTAAAAATTTAGACATACAGCACGGTGACAGGCCATTTCGGCCCACAATCCCGTGCCGCCCAATATACACCTACAATCCCTGGTATGTTTCGAATGGTGGGAGGAAACTTGAGACCCCAGGGAAAACCCAGGCAGACACGGGGAGAGCGTACAAACTCCTTACAGACAGCATGGGATTCGAACTCCAGTCCCGATCGCCGGTGGTGTAATAGCTTTGCGGCAACTGCCACACCAACCTTGCCACCCTATTTAATGCAAGACCAAGTGTTTGAGCCTTGCAGACAGATCTTTTGGTGATCCTGGGGTAGTTTATGGTTAGGGTTGGAATAGTCCAGGTAGGGGTAGAACAAAGACAGCAACATTGATGACCTCATCATAGCGTTTGACGGCTCATGGACTGCACTCCTTGGAGTTCAGAAGAATGGGGGGGGGGGGAAATCCTCATAGAAGCATGTTGAATGTTGAAAGGCCTGGATTTGCCTGTAGCAAAGTTGTTCCCCATGGTGGGAGAGTTTAGGACAAGAGGGCACAACTTCAGGATTGAAGGGCCCCCACTTAGGACGGAGATACGGAGGAATTCTTATAGCCTGAGAGTAATGAACCTCGAGAATAGGTCGTTGGGTGTATTTAAGTCAGGAATTATGAGGTATCTAAATAGTCGGGATATCAAAGGTTATGGGGAGAAGGCCGGGGAGTGGGGCTGAGGGGGATAATGAAATGGCCATATTTAGACAGGGACGTTAAAGGTAAGGGGATGGAAGGATGCAGACCACCTGCAGGCAGATAGGATCAGTTTAATTTTGCATAACGGTCTGCACAGAGATTGTGGACCAAGGATCTCTTCCCATGACGCCCTGTTCTATGTTTCAACCTCAATTTTCTCAACCTTCCAATCTCGAATCTGGCTTGGGGTCTTTTATGCAATTGGCCTTTTAAAAATCACTCAGCAACACACAAAATGAGTGAGAAATTCTGGCAGGTCAGGTAGCATCATGGAAGGGCAATGTGAGAGAGCTTTTGGCACATTGGCCTTCATAAATCAAAATATTGAGTACAGGAGTTGGGAAGTTATGCTAAAGTTGTATAAATTTGGAGTGTTGTGTGCAGTTTTGGTCACCAAACTACAGGAAAAGATAGAAAGACTGCAGAGAAGATTTACAGAGTCGTTGCCCGGACTTCAGGGTCCGAGTTACAGGGAAAGGTTAAATAGGTTAGGCTAGTAGTTCTTTTTATTTCCACTCACATCCCACTTTAAGTAATCCCTGTGCCATTGGTGCTCTGTAATTAGGAAGGGATTGCTTAAGGTGGGTCGTGGGTGGAAAGAAAAAGTTTGAGAACCACTGTTTTAATCGTACCTCATTGACTCGTTATGTGCACGGTTTCAGAACCCCAAAGGAAATGGGCCAGTGACAATTTTTCTCAAGCAAAATATTTCAGTAACAATTGGGTCCAGAGCAGTGATTCTCAACTTTCCCTTCCCATTCACATCCCACCTTAAGCAATCCCTTACTAATCATAGAGCACCGATGGCATAGAGATTACTTAAAGTGGGACATGAGTGGAAAGAAAAGCGTTGAGAACCACTGGGTTAGGACTTTATTCCCTGGAATGTAGAAGAATGAGGGGAGATTTGATGGAGGTATTTAAAATTACGAGGGGGACAGACAGAGTAAATGTAGGTCGGCTTTTTCCAGTGAGGGTAGGTGAGATACAAACCAGAGGACATGGTTGAAAGGGGAAATGTTTAAAAGGAACATTTTGGGGGTGTGGGGTGTTCTTTGGGAGAGGTGAGAGTGTGGAACAAATGGTGAATGCAGGTTCAATTTTGACAATTAAGAAGTATTTGGACAGGAGGGATATAGAGGGCTATGGTCCAGGGGCAGGTCAGGGGGCCTAGGCAGGATAATAGTTCAGCACAGACTAGAAGGACCAAAGAGTCTGTTTCTGTGCCATAGTACGTTCCTCCAGCACTTGGTGTGCAGCTCTCATTTTCCAGTATCTGTAAGCTCCCTTGTTTAAATGTCTCTTGTCGTTTTTTGAAAAATCTTTCAGATGCTGAGCAGTTTCCTTTTCTTGCCCCCCCCCTTCCCATGTACAGGTGAAAGTGTGGTTCCAGAACCGCAGGATCAAGTGGAGGAAGCAGAGCCTGGAGCAGCAGCAAGCCAAGCTGGCGCGTTTGACCAGTACCACCTCACCGGGCCGCCAGCAGGATGGCCAGCCTCGGCACGGTTCTGGGGGCCCGACTGGAGGCCAGCAGTTGGATTCTGCTGGCTCCCCGGACCAGGGCAGCTGCTGAGCAAGGAGCAGGGACTCGGGGGAGGGGGGTGGGGCGTGGGCAGCATCTGGGGAGGGGGAATTGCTTCGGGTTCAGGCCAGCCAGGTTCCACCATCTCCCCCATGTCTCCCACTGAGGTGGAGCTGGCAAATGATGGGGCAATGTTGGACAGTGGCAACCTTCCCCACAATCCAGGGGCCAGCCCCCTCCTCATCTCCCCACAATCCAGGGGTCAGCCCCCTCCTCATCTCCCCACAATCCAGGGGCCATCCCCCTCCTCATCTCCCCACAATCCAGGGGCCAGCCCCCTCCTCATCTCCCCACAATCCAGGGGCCAGCCCCCTCCTCATCTCCCCACAATCCAGGGGTGAACACCATGGTGCTGACCCACCAGTCTCCTCCCAAATGAGCGGTCAGAGGTCAGCCCCCTCATCTTACCCAGGGACCCTTCCATCATCTCACTCCCCCCCCCCCACCCACCAATCCAGGGGTCAGCTGCCTCAGTGCTTACCCAGAGACTCTCTACCCAGGTCTCCCTCTACTCCCGAGTTTAGTCTTCTCAGTGTTCACCCTGAAACCCCCCCATTCAGGGATCAACCCCTTCAGTTCTCACCCAGAGACTCCCTCTGTCAGTCACCATCCCTCCAGGGGTTAGCCCCCTCAATGCTCACCCAGAGACCCCCCTCCATCAGTTTCTCCCCAATCCAGGGGTCAGCCCTTTCAGTGCTCACCCAGAGACCTCCCTCCTCATCTCCACCCCCATCCATGAGTCAGATCCCTCAGTGTTTGCCCAGAGAACCCCCCCTTCCTCCAGCATTGTTAATATCATGTTGTAAGATTAATGTATATATACCAAATATATCCTGCAGTTTTAAAGTTTGTCCCTCTGTATATGTGCGTGTATGGGTGCGTATGTTTATCTGTGTGTGCGTGCAGGCATGCGCGCGAACTCAAACATCAAGTTTGAATGAATTTGTACATTACACCCAGTACGGTGAGAAGGGTTCTTCTCCAAGCAGTCTAACAGTTTATCTCCAACATTCATTCAGCTGTGTGAAGAGCATCATGGACAGAGTACAGGGTTACCATGAAAAGGAAGATCAATTAGCCCAAGCAAGGACAACGTGAGAGCACTGTGGTTGGGTTCATTCAAGAGCCTGATAGCTGTGGGTTGTGTCTGTCCAAGGCCTCATGCACTGCCAGGTTGAGGCTATGTGTAAATTGGAGGAACAATGCCTTATATTCCGTTTCACCAGTCTCCAAGTGGACAGAAATAATATAGACCTCCAATGTCTATCAGCCCCCTCCCCCAGTCTTTCCCTCATCCCTCTGTCTACCTTCCTCCAGTTCCACGTGACAGCACATGAAACAGGCCCTTCAACCCTTCTAGTCTGAGATCAACTATTTTTCTGACCATTCCCACTGACCTACACCCAGACCATATCCCTCCATACCCCTCCCATCCATGTACCTGTCCGAAGTTTTCTTAAATGTTAAAATTGAGCCCGCATTCACCACCTCAGATGGCAGCTTGTGTTCCCACCCCCACCACTCTGAGTGAAGAGGTTCCACCTCATGTTCCCCTAAACCTTTCCCCTTTCACTCTTAACCCATGACCCCTGGATTGTATCTCACCTACCCTCAGTGGAAAAAAATTATCTACATTTACTCTGTCAATCCCCCTCATAATGTTAAATACCTCAATCAAATCTCCCCTCATTCTCTGATGCTCCAGGGAGTAAAGTCCTAATCTGTTTAACCTTTCCCTGTAACTCAGTTCCCTTTCTCCTCACTGCCAGAAAGCACATTTTACAGCCCTCTCTGCTCTCCCCTGACCACTTCTCAGCTTCACCCTCCCAACTGTCTCCACCTGTTAGCCTGTTCCACTCCTTCTTCTCCTCACTGCTCCCCTCTCCCCCCACCACCTTTTTTCTTCAGGCCTCTGCCTCATTGTTAGTTCTCCTGGGAAAGGCCTCAGGCCCGAAACGACCACTGCCTTTAGCTTCATCTAGATGCTGCGGGACCTGCTGAGTTTCTGAGTTTGCGTACACTGTGTTCGCTCATATACGTGCGTGTGTATTTGTGTGCATCAGTGTAGCGTGAATAAAAGCTCTCACAACTGGAGGGAGAACAAATCCTTTTATTAGCTTGGAACTAAGGGTAGGGTCTCACAGTCGTCTTTGGAAGGGTTCTGGGTTTAGGCGGGAAACCAGGGTTATATGTGGGCAGATGGGGGCGGAGCCGAGAGGCAGAGTCAGTCATCAGTACAACTTCCTACCAGCAAATCCCAGTTCACTGCAGTGAGTTAACGTAAGTGTGTGTGCGCGTGAGTGAAAAGGGCTTCAGCTCGAGACGTTGACCATTTTTCTCCCCCCGATACTCTTTGCCCCTTTGAGTTGTGTTTGGTATACGAATGTGTGTGTTCTTGTACATGTGTGAATGAGTGTGTCTCTGAATTTTATTTACCACAAGGTATAAGTCGATTCCAGCCATTTAAACACGATTTGTCCATTTACATCAAAATTAATCCACAACCCTGAACATTTTGGAGGGTGGGAGGAAACCGGAGCCCCAGGGGAAAACCTATGCAGGTCACGGGGAGAATGTACAGACAGCGCCTGATTCAAATTGTTGGTTCTGTAACAGATCATAGAAAATAGGTACAGGCCCTTCAGCCCACGATGTTATGCCTACTTATAAATACCGACAGATAAACAACAAAACCCTCCCTAACTAGTAACCTTCTACTTTAATTTCATTCATATGTCTTAAATGCCCCTAATGTTCCAGCCTCCACAACCACCCCTGGCAAGGCATTCCAGGCCCCCACAACTCTCTGTGAAAAAAACCTACCCCTGACATCTCCCCTAAACTCCCCTCCCTTCACTTTGTACACACGTCCTCTGGTGTTTGCTGATCCTGTCCTGGGAAACAAGCACTGACTATTCACCCTATCTATGCTTCTCATAATCTTGTCGACCTCCATCAAGTCTCCTCTCATCATTCTACGCTCCAAAGAGAAAAGTCCCAGCTCTGTTCACCTTGCCTCATAAGACTTATTTCCCAATCCAGGCAACATCCTGGTAAATCTCCTCTGCCCCCTCTCCACAGTTCCCCATTGTGCCGAATGTAAGTGTATGGGCAAGTGAATGAGTGTGCAAATGTGTGAGGGTGATTGTGCGTATGTGTGTTTACAGATCCACGTGATTCTGATGGGAGATGTGTAGAATGCTAAGCTCAGGCCATTTGGCCCTTCAAATCTGCTAGTCCAGGTGGATCCAGCTTCCGTCCCTCACACTGCCAATTTCTCTGCAAGATTTGATCAGAACAGAAGGAGAAGAACATAAGGAATAGGAGCAGGAGTCGGCCATCCAGCCCGTCGATGAGGTCGTGGCCAATCTGATGATTGGCTCATCTCCCCCGACCTGCCTTTTCCCCATATCCCTTAATTCCCTGACTCTGTAAAAATCAATCCAACCTTGTCTTAAATATATTTACTGAGGTGGCCTCCACTGCTTCAATGGGCAGCGAATTCCACAGATTCACCACCCTCTGGGAAAAGCAGTTCCTCCTCATCACCGCCCTAAATCTACTCCCCTGGATCTTGAGGCTACGACCCCTAGTTCTGGTCTCCCCCACCAATGGGAACAACTTACCCATGTCTATCTTATCAATGCCTTTCATAATTTGATATGCTTCTGTAAGATCCCCTTTTATTCTTCTAAATTCCAGTGAATGATTAAAAATCTTGTTTTCTTTTTACCTAATATAATTTTGTTGTCGTCATTTGGAGAGACATAAGGAAGAAATGTGACAAGAAAACTTTGAGCTGAGTCCTAAGGGGGTCCATAGCCGAAAAGAAAGGTTGAGAATAGCTGCCCTACAACCTTCCAAAAATTCCAAAGCACTCCCCACTCTCTCATCACAGATGACCTCCTTGCTCCTTGATGACCTTTGATTCTGGACCCCTCTGCCAGGGAAAACGCCCCTCCTGCATCCAGGTTTATTGATCTTTGTAATAGATTCACCAATCATGAAGCCATAGCAACTCATTCCACGTAGAAGTGTTTAACAGCCCCGCCTCCCTGTTCGCCCCTTTCACACTGCCAACCCTCCTAGGATGCGGGTAAACTTTCCGGGTATGCTGCACTTGGGACCCTTTTCCACTGCACCCTAATCTACCCAGCATTTTACGGGGGTCCCACCTCAGCAGTGACGTGCGAGGGCAGGTTGGGCTTTCACATTGCCAGGAGGCGATTGGTAAGCAACTCAGCCGGGCTCTGACACTTACCCCCACCCAGTGTCAGAGCCTGATTGAATTTAACTCATCCTGCCTAGTTGGGATGTTTCTCATCACATGACAGACCCGCTAAATTAGTCGGTTAACCCACACAGAATCGGGCGGTGTGAAAGGGGCTGACGTCTCCTGGAAGAGGTCAGCAAAACTCTTCATCATCTCAATCCTCAAAACCTCCGCTCCTCTTGCATCAGGATGGAGCTCACCTTCTGTTTCTCTGTGTGACAAAGAACCATCATTAAATAACACTGCCTTCTCATACCTCCCCTCCCCACAGCCCTCCCAAATGACCCCACCCATCCTCTCAACCTTTTAGATTGGCTGTGGCCCTCTTTGGACTCTGCTCAGTTTCTGGGCCCCCTGCCCTGCGAAGGAGTCAAATTTAGTTGTTTTCTTCTCTCGTATGAAAATGTAAAATATTGCATGATTTCAGTCCGCGGCCTCCCTGTGGCCCCCGGGGTGGGAGGAGGGGAGGGGGTCATGAAGGATGGCTGAAGCTGTAAGAGTGTTGCAAACAGTTCAGCCTCACCCTCTGGGATGGCTGTTGAAGACCACGCTCCTGCAGACCCACTGTGGCGGGCACTGGCTCCCCCGTTTCCTGTCAAAGACCTCTCTACATCGAACTTCCACAGGTGGTGTGTGGATAGTACAGCCTGGTGTGGAAATTCAAGTGCGCAGGTTCCAGAAGGTGGCAAACACAGTCAGGCCTATCACAGGCTCTGACCTCCAATCCACATCAACTTGAGGCGCTGCCTCAAGAAGGCATGGCAAACCAATTAAATTCTTACTTTAGTTCTGTTTTTACAAGAGAGGATACAAATAACCTTCCAAGGATGTTGGGAAACATAGAGACTAATGCAAGGGAGGAACTGAAAGAAATCAGTATCTCTAAGGACATGGTCTTGGGGAAATTGATGGGATTGAAGGAAGATAAATCCCAAGGGCCTGATAATCTACATCCTAGGGTACTTAAGGAAGTGGCCATTCAGATAGCAGATGCTTTAAGAATTATTTTCCAGAACTCGATAGACTCAGGATCAGTTTTCTGAGTGGCAGGCCACAGGGATCTGTACTGGGACCCCAAATGTTCACAATTTACATTAATGATCTGGATGAGGGGATTGGATGGAATATCTCCAAATTTGCAGATGACACTAAGCTAGGAGGGGTTGTGTGCACGGAAGAGGGGGTCAGGAAGCTCCAGTGTGATTTGGATCAATTGAGGGACTGGGCAGATCCATGGCAAATGCACTACAATGTGGATAAATGTGAGGTTATCCACTTTGGTCATACAAACCGGGGGGCAGATTACTATTTGAATGGTAATAGATTAAGAGATGGGGAAGTGCAGAGAGACCTAGGGGTACTTGTACACCAGTCTCTGAAGGCGAGCATGCAGGTACAGCAGGTGGTTAAAAAGGCAAATGGTATGTTGGCCTTCATATCAAGAGGGTTTGAGTCTAGGAACAAGGATACCTTACTGCAGCTGTACAGGGCCTTGGTGAGACCCCACCTGGAGTATTGTGTGCAGTTTTGGTCACCTTATCTAAGGAAGGATGTTCTTGCAATGGAGGGAGTGCAGAGGCGATTCACCAGGCTGATACCTGGAATGGCAGGAATGACTTTTGAGGAAAGATTGCGCAAATTGGGATTGTACTCACTGGAGTTTAGAAGATTGAGAGGGGATCTCATAGAGACATATAAAATTCTGGCAGGACTGGACAGAATGGATGCAGATGGGATGTTTCCAAGGATGGGAAAATCCAGAACCTGGGGCCATGGTTTGAGGATAATAGGCAAACCATTTAGGACCGAGATGAGGAGGAATTTCTTGACCCAGAGGGTGGTGAATCTATGGAATTCATTGCCACAGAGGGCAGTAGAGGCAGGTTCATTAAATCTATTTAAGAGGGAATTAGATCTATTTCTTCGGTATAAGGGTATTAAAGGTTACGGAGAGAAGGTGGGGACGGGGTACTGAACTTTAAGATCAGCCATGATCTCGTTGAATGGCGGAGCAGGCTCGAAGGATCGAATGACCTACTCCTGCTCCTATCTTCTATGTTTCTATGTTTCTCTTCTCACTGTTCAGTTCGGGCAGGAGGTACAGAAGCCTGAAGACCAGCCCCTCAGGAACAGTTTCTCTCCGACAGCCATCAGGCTTTTGAACCTCCCCCTTGTTACATTATCCCCTTTTAAACTGCAGCACCTGGATCGCCCTTGTGGGACCCAAGTGTGATTACTGGGGCAAAGGTGCTGGAAGGACCTTTCAAATCGCAGGGGGATCAACCCAGCGACTTAAAGGCGCTATCGTCCTCACGATGTCGCATCACGCACTCAGCAGAAGTACTGCCGGTCGTTCAGATGCTGGCTGCCTGGTGACGCACACACGCCAACGGAATATTCTAACTGCCGCATAACTGGGTTAACCCGGTTAACCCAAATCACCCAGTTAACCTCATTTTACACGGCAGTTTGAAAGGGCCTAGTGATCAGGGACAGCTCCCCTCAAGGATAACTGTAAATATTTAGTATCCATTTTTTATCATTATTGCCCCTTTTTACCTCAATTACGTAAACAATTGTAGTTTTTATTGCAAAGTACTTCAGTTGTAGCTGCACCCCCATGGTCTCTGCAGCCACGCACAGTCCAGTCCAAACCATTGGCAACCCAGGCCGCAGATCTGAACCTCCAACACGATCAGTGCCCTGTCGCATCCCGGCTCCAATACCTGGCGCACCTTCCGCCAGTCCTAAGCCAGTCCCCATCAGTCCACAGCCTGGCACGAGTCCCTCAACCGCAGTGGCCAGCAGCCCGCAACCTGAGTGGCTCCTTTAGCCGCAGAGCCTCCTCGCTACTCCGCTGCCATGGGCCATCTCCTCTGCTTCTCCTTCTCAGATGGAGGAAGGGAGGGTGGTCTCCCCATTTTCTGGTGCCCTGGAGTCTGTGACCCCTGGTGGCTGCTGCCGAACACAGGCACCGTCATCTTGGGCGCAGACCTCCGCGACGACAGAATTTTAAAATAAAACCACTGTCCACTCCATTTTCAGGCTGCTTAAGGACTGTACGGAGTGGACGGCAGTCATATAACCATATAACCATATAACCACTTACAGCACAGAACAGGCCAGTTTGGCCCTACTAGTCCATGCCGTAGCAAATCCCCACCCTCCTAGTCCCACTGACCAGCACCCGGTCCATCCCCCTCTAGTCCCCTCCTATCCATGTAACGATCCAGTCTTTCCTTAAATGTAACCAATGATCCCGCCTCGACCACGTCTGCCGGAAGCTCATTCCACATCCCCACCACCCTCTGCGTAAAGAGATTTCCCCTCATGTTCCCCTTATAATTTTCCCCCTTCAATCTTAAACCATGCCCTCTAGTTTGAATCTCCCCCACTCTTAATTGAAAAAGCCTATCCACATTTACTTTGTCTGTCCCTTTTAAAATCTTAAACACCTCTATTAAGTCCCCCCTCAATCTTCTACGCTCCAGAGAAAAAAGCCCCAGTCTGCTCATCCTTTCCCTGTAACTCAGACCCTGAAATCCTGTCAACATTCTCGTGAACCTTCTCTGCACTCTCTCTATTTTCTTTATATCTTTCCTATAATTTGGTGACCAAAACTGTACACAGTACTCCAAATTTGGCCTCACCAATGCCTTGTACAATTTCATCATAACCTCCCTACTCTTGAATTCAATACTCCGATTTATGAAGGCCAACATTCCAAATGCCTTCTTCACCACACCATCTACCTGAGTATCAGCCTTGAGGGTACTATTTACCACATCTCCTAAATCCCTTTGTTGCTCTGCACTCCTCAATTGTCTACCATTCAATGTATATGACCTATTTAAATTTGCCTTTCCAAAATGTAGCAACTCACATTTATCTGTATTAAATTCCATCAGCCATTTCTCAGCCCACACCTCCAGCCTTGCTAAATCACCTTTTAATCTACGGTAATCTACCTCACTGTCCACAACACCACCAATATTTGTGTCATCCGCAAACTTGCTTATCCAATTCTCCACCCCTACATCCAGATCGTTAATATATATAACAAATAATAGTGGACCCAGGACCGAACCCTGAGGAACTCCACTAGTCACCGGCCTCCAATTGGACAAACAATTTTCTACCACTACTCTCTGACACCTCCCATCCAACCATTGCTAAATCCATTTCACTACCTCCTCATTTATACCTAATGCCTCCACCTTTTTTCCTAACCTCCTGTGGGGAACTTTGTCAAAAGCTTTACTAAAGTCTAAATAGACAACATCCACAGCTTTCCCTTCATCAACCTTTTTTGTAACCCCCTCGAAGAACTCAATCAGGATTGTCAAGCATGATCTACCCCTGACAAAACCATGCTGATTTTCCCTATCAATCCTTGTACCTCCAAACTGGGCGGTTGGACCCCGCGGGAGTGCTGTGTCTCCACTCCCCACTCTTCGTGGGTCTGCACCAGCGGCAGTGATGCCACACACTGTGTGTGACAATAAACTCATTATCCCCAACTCTTTCCCCTCTCCCTCTCCTGACCAAAGACACGGGAACCATATCCGTTCGCAGTTTGAGTTCGGCCCTGGTTTATTACAGCGGTGGGGGGGCAGAGGAAACCATTCATTTCCCATCCTTGCTGATAGCTTGCCGTCAATTGATCTCCCCACCCCACCTCCCTGGGCCTGTTTGTATTTATATAGTTGGTACAATAAAGTGTTTGGTGAGCAAGGAATATCCCTGTGGAAACCAGCTGCTGGCCTGTTGCCTTGGTGACTGCTGGGGTTTGCAGACAACAGAGGAGAGAGAAGAGTTTATTGTCATATACAGAAGTTCAATGTGCACGTGCATTGCAATCCTTACCTGCTGATATACCAAGATTATTTTATCAACACACAGCACGCTAACAGGCCATTTTGGCCAACGAGCCCATGCCACCCAATTTACCTACATCCCCGGTATGTTTTGAAATGTGGGAGGAAAACGGAGCCTCTGGGGAAAACCCACGTCGACGCGGGGAGAACGTCCAAACTCCTTACAGACAGCGCAGGATTCGAACCCTGGTCCCAATCGCTGGCACTGTAACAGCGTTGCTCTAACCGTGCTGCCCAATAATATTAGACAAAATTGGAAGGATTCTCCATCAGCAGAAGTTGCCCGGCACCTCTTACAGTCAGAGAAAGAGAAAGGGAGCCCCTCAGAGTGTCCGCAGAACATCCGACACCATCAGGAAGCCTTCAGCGTCCGAGACCCCAGGAACCCCCTCCTGCCCTCGACACCCTCTCTTTGTAAGGTGGGAGGAAAGCAGAGCCCCCAGGGAAAATCCATGCAGACACGGGAAGAACGTCCAAACTCCTTACAGACAGCGTGGGATTCGAACCCCAGTCCAGTCCCAATCGCTGGTGCTGTAAAGGTATTGCGCCAACCGTGTTCATGAAAGTAAGTTCCAGAGCCACTCAGCACAGCAGCACGTCTCCACAACGCTATGATATTGCTTTTTACTCGTTCTCCTGGAGGCCTTTTGGATCAATTGCCATAAATCCCGATTTAACAATTCTCCTGCCACTGAAAACAGCTTCCCCTGACCTTTCGTGGTTTTGGAATATTTCCACAAGTCATCCTCGGCCTTTAGTTTACCAATGAGGAAAGACACCATAGAACATTACAGCACAGAAACAGGCCCCTTTGGCTCTTCTAGTCTGTGCTGAACCATTTTTTATTTGCCTGATTCCACTGACCTGCACCCAGTTCATACCCCTCCCATCAATGTACCTGTCTAAATTCTCCTTAAATGTTCAAACTGACCCCGTATTCACTGCTTCATGAAAGGCATGGTTGGCGTAATACTATTAAAGCGCCAGCGATCAGGATCGGGACCAGGCAAAAAAAAATGGTTTGGCACAGACTAGAAGGGCTGAAAAGGCCTGTTTCTGTGCTGTAGTGTTCTCTGGTTCTATGGTTCAAGACATAACCCACATGTACATAATACATATGCAGTATGTATATGTCTTTCTTTGGCTTGGCTTCGCGGACGAAGATTTATGGAGGGGGTAAAAAGTCCACGTCAGCTGCAGGCTCGTTTGTGGCTGACAAGTCCGATGCGGGACAGGCAGACACGGTTGCAGCGGTTGCAGGGGAAAATTGGTTGGTTGGGGTTGGGTGTTGGGTTTTTCCTCCTTTGCCTTTTGTCAGTGAGGTGGGCTCTGCGGTCTTCTTCAAAGGAGGTTGCTGCCCGCCAAACTGTGAGGCGCCAAGATGCACGGTTTGAGGCGTTATCAGCCCACTGGCGGTGGTCAATGTGGCAGGCACCAAGAGATTTCTTTAGGCAGTCCTTGTACCTTTTCTTTGGTGCACCTCTGTCACGGTGGCCAGTGGAGAGCTCGCCATATAACACGATCTTGGGAAGGCGATGGTCCTCCATTCTGGAGACGTGACCCATCCAGCGCAGCTGGATCTTCAGCAGCGTGGACTCGATGCTGTCGACCTCTGCCATCTCGAGTACTTCGACGTTAGGGGTGTAAGCGCTCCAATGGATGTTGAGGATGGAGCGGAGACAATGTACATATGTACATATGTAAAAATGAATAATATGAATATTGTTAAATATATAGCAGAGTCTCGGAGGGTCAGTGTGAGCAGTTCCTTTGGTCGTTCACCATTCTCACTGCCCGTGGGAAGAAGCTGCTCCTCAGCCTCGTGGTGCTAGCTCTGATCCTCCTGGATCTCTTCCCCGAAGGGAAAGATGCTACGTAGCCAT